>NW_027187351.1:19596752-19633833 GCF_028583685.1 Petaurus breviceps papuanus | reverse complement strand
CTTTCTTCCTTCCTTTCTTTTTCTTTTCTTTCTCTCTCTTTCTTTTTCCTTTTCTTTCTTTCTTTTTCTCTCTTCCCTTCTTTCTTTTTTTATTCCCTTCTTTCTTTTTTCTTTCCTTCCTTCTTTCTTTCTTTCTCTCCTTCTTTCTTCCCTTCCATCTTTCTTTCTTTACTTCTTTTTTCTTTCTTTCCTTCTTCCTTCCTTCCTTCCTTCCTTCCTTCCTTCCTTCCTTCCTTCCTTCCTTCCTTCCTTCCTTCCTTCCTTCCCTCCTTCCTTCCTTCAACCCACTTCACTCTAAAGCACATAGATTGTACCACAGTAGCTCCCAGCACAAGCTCACTTGATTAACTCTATTTTGGGCCCCCCTGGCTTCCAGTGAATGTCAATGGTAGCTGTTTTCTCTTTGGAACAGCAAGCCTGAATGTCTTCCCCTCCCAAGTTGATTTTTTTCTTTCTTATTTACTAATTTAATGGGCCACCCCTTGACTGAGTTGTTAAAGAGGCCTATTTACTTAATGGGCATTATCTCACCATAAGTGAGTACTTGAAATGCCCTTAGCCTAAAGTCCAGGGTCTCTCCCATTGCATCCTGGGGCATTGCCAGTCATCCTGATGAATATCTGCTTACTGGATCCAGATGGCTTTGGAGGACAAAGAGAGGTTGGTGAATGTGCACAGTGATCCTTCACTCAAATCAAAGTCAACTGCAAGTCATGTCATCAATTCCCTGATGGCACAGTCCTCTTCAAAAATGAAGGACAAACCCAACAACAACAATAACAACGTGTGTGTGTATAAAAATACAATAAACCCAATATGGAAAATCTTTAATAATCTTTGCTTTACTTTGAGTGAAAGAAGGCCTGAATCAAATACATTCAGCAGGACTCAGTGTGTCAGTATTTTGGTGTCTGGAGAACCCAAGCTTTAAACCTCAGCATAGTGGTTAGAATGACTGGAGATGACTTTGAATACATAAAACACTTTATAAATGTTGGCTAATGTATGTCTGAGTGATGTGAAGTGTATTAGTACTATTGTGTTTATGTGTGTGTGTGCTTGTGTGTGAGTGACCATACTTCTATTAATGTATCATTATGGTTTGTGAGATTTCTCAAATTATATACTGAGTGTTGTTAATTAATTACTTGAAAATTATTGAATATTTTCTATTAGCAAAACACTGTGCTAAGTGCTGGGAATGAAAATGAAAAAACAAAACAATCCCTGACATCCTGGAGCTCCACATTTTAATAGAAGGAGATAATACATATACTGTCAGCATGCTGTGATTTCATTATGATATGACTGAGCCTTTTAAGCAGTGGAACTGAACTGTGTTCTAGGTTGTCGCATGCTGTTATTGGGCAAAGATATCATATAATTTAGAGTTAGGAAGGACCTTAGTTATCCTTTATTTTAAATCTATGCTTTTATAAATTATCTGAGGTTTTGAAATGTGTTTATAGATACAAATGTCTTCAAATCGAGTTTTCCTATCAAAGCCCTCAGGGAATAGGAAGCTGATTTCAAGATAGGATGAGAAGACCAAGAGAACACAGGTGACTCCTTTGTGATGGAAGAAAGAGACATGTGGATAAAAGAATGTTTTACATTTAGATAAGGGGAATGTTAAATTGATGCTCATTCACCATCACTCAGAAATAGCTATATCCTGTGAGTTTCCTTGTGGAAGAAATTAGTCCAGCCAAATTTATTCAGGGAAGTGGAAGGACAATATGACCTTCTATAATGTAATGCCAAAAGAAAGGCAACTTCCCAAGGTTCAGAATACCAGCATAGGTGCTCTCCATTTTATTCAGTGACAAACCAAGAACAGAGAAGATCAAAACATGACATCATTCCAAATACAGCATTTACTAAGTGTGATTAAATAATCTCCAAGTACTACCCCACCCCAGGACCTTCCAATCATTCAATCAATTACAAAATCTCTGTTCTAAATACTTCTCCACCCCTAGGCTATACCTTAATTAAGTCCACCACAAAGCCCCTCTTCTCAAATGGAGATTAGTTTCCAAACATAAGGTCAAAAGTTCCCCACCCCTGGATCACAATTGAATCTACCCCAGAGTTACATCAAGTTTAAACACAGCACTTAATACCCAAATGGAGGTCTTTTCTTCATCTTGACACGAGGCAAGTTCTCAGCAATCTTAGTTCCTGGGGAGACAAGGCTTAGCAAGGCCATAAGATACATTGCCAATCCCTTCATGAATTTATCCTCTGTCTGTAGAACAGTCCTAGAACCCCTGAACACATTAGCAAAGCCCTATCCTAGGATTTCTGTAAACATACAACAAGAAAATCCTTCTTCAGGGCTTCTGTACCAACAGAAAGGCTCCCAGACCCCTGCAACAACAGCACTGTCCTTCACCAGTGGACAGTATTCACTCTGTCTGCAGGACAGTCTAGAGACCCCTGCAACAACAGCACTGTCCTTCATCAGTGGACAGTATTCATTCTGTCTGCAGGACAGTCTCCAGACCCCTGCAACAACAGCACTGTCCCTCACCAGTGGACAGTATTCACTCTCTGTCTGCAGGACAGTCTCAGGGCTTCTTAACCAAATGCCAGGTTCCAGGACTTCTTCAACAGGACAGTCTTTCACCAGTGGACAAATCTGGCAAAATAACATCAAAACAGACAGACAAAGTACCAGCAAAACAGCCATGTCTCCTCAGTCCTTGGCAGCTCAGGGGGCAGGTCTCAAAAGTCCAGGGCAATTCAAAGCGGCCACCAGCAATTCTCTTAGTCTCTCTCTCTCACTCCAAGAGGTGCTGCTTCCAAAAAGATATTCTGCCTCTCTCTTGTCTCTCCAAATCTACGTCACCAGCTCCTCCCAGTTCAGGACTTTCTTTTCAAGTCAACAAGTCCATCCCAGAGGTGGGATTAACAAGCTCTGGGTTTTAACACAATCAATTTGAAAAACTAAGCCAATACAGGGGAATCTTTAAATGCCATTACTATCACACCTTCATGTAATGTTATGGTTTTATTGTTTCAAAGAAGATCATGACATCAGGTAAGTGTTGCCATGACTTACAAGTGAATTCTGTTTAGTTGAAGGATGGCTGAGCAAAGTTGCAAGTCTGAATTTCTCTTCCAAAGCCATCTAGGTCCAATGCAGGTGTAGATCAAGATGAATGGAAATTGCCACAGATATAATGGGAAACCTTGGTCTTTTTAAGCCAAGGTTTTTCCCAAGTTGCAGTTTGATGGAGACACACCCATTCAGTGATTAAGTCTAGGTAAGAAATGAGGCAAAGGACAGCCTATTTAACTAGTCAAAGGGAAAAGACACTCCAAATTTCTTGTCCTAAAAGAAACAATTGCTATTCACATTTATGCTGAGCAATGAGAATTCAAATAATGTCTAAGTTGGGCTTAGACTCGGACCTATTGTTGGCCAATCAAAAAGAGCCAGAGTGATTTGGGTTTATGGCAAGACCCTTAAGAAAAAAGGCAAGTCTATAAACCCCAAGGTAAAGATATAAATTTATAGTAAATTACCAATAAAACAAAAGTGATAGGAAAAAATATTGAACTCTGACAAACTTAAATCCATTACATTTTCTGTCAAATAATTTAATGATTTTTTAAAAGCATTTTTTAGATACTTAATCAGTATCAGTATCCATCAGCACTGGAGACACTTAGACAAAAAAGAAACAGTTCCTGTATTCAAGGAACTTATTATGCATATAATAAATACACAAACACAATAGAACAGTTAGGAGAGAAGTTAGAACCTGAAGGAGGTATGAAGGATTACTCTTCTGCCTTATCTTGGGTCACATAGTTTCTTTTGCTCTTGCAAATCTGTTGAGCCTTGTACTTGCAATATTCTTTTGCTTATGGTTTTTTAGAAAAGCAATCCATGTTTTTATTAAGCAACCCTTTGCTTTGCTGGATTGATGCTTCTGGCTGAGACCTTTCTAAACTTGTCTTTATTCCCAGTATTGAGTAATCTCAGACTGACTTCTGGGAGATTATAATTTCCAACCCATGGAAGGCTCTGTTCCTGACCTTGCCTCTTACAAGTAATAAGAACAATGATATTATACAGGTGGCCATTGGCAAAACAATAATAGTTAGCAACTATTTATTGTGTTACATATTTAAAGTAAACTAAATTTTTATTAATAATGAGCTAAAGGGGGAAAAATGTTGATATATCAATAAATACTACATAAGAGCTAAATAGGATTATTGTAAATGCTTCCTTTACTCGAGGTAAAAAATAAATATGAATTACAGCAATACACATCACAAGCTAAATCTTATTTTTTGCCAGGTTTTCTGTGCAGTACTAGACATTAGTATATTGTACAAAAGATCATAGCATCATACATGTGGAACTGGAGTTTTAGACGTTATTTAGTGCAAATTAGGCATTTTTCAGATTGGGCATCTGATGGTAAGATGGGTCAAATGATTTATATAGTTTCATACAAATATGAATTATCTTTGGCAGGATTTTAACTCAGTCTTGACTGGTAGTCTACTTCTCTATTCACCATGCCTTTCAACCTTTTTTTCTCTTCAATAACTATGCCATTCAGCCAATTAACATTAATTAAGCATTTACTACATTCTAGGTACTATGCTAATCATTGGAGAATCAAAGAAAGAAAAACAGGTAATCTTTGCTTTCAAGGAATTTACTATTTAAAGGAGGAGACAATATGCAAATATTTATCTTTAATTAAGATACATACAGGCTAAACTGGGGACAATGATAGGGGGAAATCATTAAGAATAAGAAGAATTAGGGAGGGCTTCTTGACAAAGAGTGATTTTTCCTGATACTAAAAGTAGGTTAGAAAAAACAGGAAATAGATATAAGGAGGTAGAGAATTTAATATGTAAGGGACAACTAGTGAAGATGCTCAGTTTCTAGAGATCGAGTATCATGAATGAGTAGCAGGAGGGAAGTGTCACTGTATTGCAAAATACATGGAGGGGAATAAAATGTTTGTGTCAGCATTTTTCTTAGGCTTCACTTATTTTTCTAATTCATGCTATTCTTTTGCACTTATACCCAGATCCACTTCTTTTATTTTTTTATACATACTCAATAAAAAAAAAAAAATTGTGTTCAGGGAGCTTGATGGACCACAAGAAACAGAAAAGAACATTTAGACATTGAAGTATATGCATATTTACCCACACAAAATACTTTATGAAGTGAGGATATCAACATGACAGAGAAGTGTCTGTCTTTGATCCTTTACAAACAGGAACAACCAACCATATTTTATTCAATACTCCAAACGAAGTAAGAGAGCACCTGTTGAAAACCCTTCACAAATTTAGGCATGGATGGTAAAATACTTTCTCCAACTAACCATTCTTCTCTAATGTATCACAAAGTGGGCTATAATCTTATTTAGTATTTGCCAGTATTATAGCTATGTGCCCCAGAGGGCCTACCATATCACTTTTTGGTTTATGTCTCAGCTATTCACAAAAATGTTGATTCTAGCTACCAAAGCAGGGACCAAAATTCTGCCACTAGTGTCAACAGCAAGTTCAAATCAAGTACAGAATATAGAAGTGCTCCTAGAAGTAGCATTTGTCCATATAAACTTGGGGAATATGCCTACTAAGAGAACAGAATGAAATCAATTCTTTAAAAAATTCATTTGAATCCAAAGTTTTGCAGGAGAAGAATAGAGCTTACCCTAGTGACATCAATTTGCAGTGCTTCACTGGAATTGTTATCTGTGTTTGACAAGTAGCAACAAGTAATAGGAATAGTCTCCTCTACTACTGGATGTGTAGATAGAGTTCTAAGGCTCAATCTGCAATGAAAAGTTTAAATGGAAAACTAGTGTACTTTTCAGAAAAATGGCAAAATAAAAAGTCTTGTATCACATTATCTTGCCTCCTAGGCATGTGTTGCACTTTCCAACTGCTAAACTTTCACTTATATCACCATGGCCTTATGAAATGCACTCATTTCTATAAAAAATCTACCAGCTTAGTTCCTGATTTACTCGTTTCCTAGGAACCTTTAGACCATGGTAATTTTTTGAGTGGTCAAAGTAGCTATTTTCTAAGTTATGCACATGGTAATTTATTGTTTTTTAAGCCTCTTAGATAGCATCTAGAACTGCCCATTATCTTTTAGTCCATTACTTAAGTATTACAGTGTTAAGGTGCTACTGCTCTAAATAGATTTTGAATTCCTCAATGAAAGGAATTATATACTTTTTGAGAGGCACATGTGAGCATGAACACGCACATACTCATATGGATTACTTGATGAAACCATTTTTCCACGAAGACAAAAATTATTGTTTCAGGTGGACACGACTGGAAGTTCTTAGTACTTGACTCACTTTTTCATGTTAAAATGCTTTCAAAAGTGATTTTGTATAATAGTTTGTTCTTTTGTATAAAAAAAAATTCCTTTGCCAAAATGTTTATTTGTAGACAGGCAGATAAAAAAAAAGAGAACTATAATGTTACCTCCTCACACTGTTCAATAGCAGGGTAGGGAACATTTGCATAGCACCATAGGCTGCCCATTTACTGTGATTTGACATAGCAGTTGAAGAATGATAGATTTAGAACTGCAAAAGTTGTAAGTCATTATTTAGTCCTAGGGTACTATCTTGGGCTTTTTCCAGGCTTGGGTCTACTCACCACTAAGATTCAAGTGCTATGCATAGATTTTTGAATGATGAAAAACCTTACAGGAAGGTGGACATGATAATTTAATTAGAGCAGGAAAACTAGATATTATGATGTGAATGTGTGTGTGTGTGTGTGTGTGTGTGTGTGTGTGTGTGTGTAAAACCATTGAGAAACAAAATTGTAAAAGAGAAAGAGTGACTTTGAAGAATCCAGAGACATTCACCCTCAGGTTATAAAGAAGATATTTTGAAAACAACTAAGTGATCCCCTTGAATGATATGGTATATAATATTTGAAGGTAAAAGCAATCAGAACAGTAGTGAAGTCAAGATGGCAGAGTAAAAGCAGGAATTTGGTTGAGCTCCTGCTCCAGCTACCTAAAGCTACAGAACCCACAAAATGACAGAGAGAAAAAAAAATCCCACTGAAGGGATCCTGGCAGGCCAAAAGGAAGTGAATATGGCATGGAGCACAGTTCCATGTGGGTTGTGTGGTGTGGAAGGGGTAATCAGTATACTTGCTATCTTGCAGTGGGGGCTAGAGCAGGGATAGGGAGAAAAATTGAAACTCAAAATCTTGTGGAAATGAATGATAAAAACTAAAAATTAAATAAATCTAAAAATAAAAGAAAAAGAAAGGTGAGAATAGCAATCATAAGAAGGAGTCACCTTGGTTTCTAAGAAAAGGAGAGTCTTTTGTATCGTCATATTGCACCAGCTACCATTTTTAATTCTGAATGTGATTATACAGGAAGAAAGGAGATAAAGGAAAGTCATGATTCAATAGAACAGAAAATCAAACAAGCAGTGGCAGAACAAACACTATCAAAATGCATTCTTGCCTTGTGTTTGACACGTTTAACCTTAAAAGTGAAATAAACCTTCTTTTTAACTTTTTGTTTGCATTGGGTCAGTGATTCTCTCTGTTCTTATACCTGAATTTGGTTTGGTGGCTAGTAGTTTTCCTAAGAAAGTTGTTGATAATCCATTTCTTGGTCACTTTCAAAAGCTACTTTTTCTTATTCTCATTTACTTCCAGGACTTTCAATTCCAGAAAGATTCTGATTTGATGGTCAAAGTATAAACATATACAATACCCTTCAAAAGTACAACAACAACACACAACTAAAATTAGATTGAGACAATCTCTCTCTTCTTGATATAGGTGACAATGTGGATTTGTAAAGATTTTACTAATTACTTATTATATGCCAGATATGGCACTAAGTGCAGGTGACACAAATGATAAAAAGAAAAACAATTCTTGTCTTCAAGGTTACTACATTATAATAGAGGAGTAAACATATGAATAAGACTGGTGAACAAGAAAGAGCTTTTTGTTAGTATGACTTTGTTTATTTTTCTCAAACTTCAATAAGAAAATATGAAGAAGCACAGAATATAGATGGCCAGGGACTAGTGTGGGAAGTTTAGGGCCAGGTCATCTGAGCTGAATGTTCACCAATTAGAAGGCCTAGATCCCCAAAGTGGGAGACAGGAATGTCAAGTTAAAAATGGAAATTGGAGTATAGTACAATAGGAGCATATAGATGGCAGGACTAGAGGTATCTGATATTGCATAAAATGTCATGTAAACAATATGATGGCTTGGGCTGAACTTAATGTTTTACCTCTTTAAAATTTTATTTCAAGGGATGGATCACTGAGTATGGAAAGGGGAAAAGTATATATTAAAATGAATCTGTTGTACAATGAAAATACATCAAACAACTTCAAAAAAATTGATAACAAAAACAAGATTTACATAGTATAATGAATTCTGAATTTGAATTTCAGGTAATCTGGGTTCAAATCCTATTTCTGCTATTAAGTATTTGTGAATGATTTCAGCAAATTATTTACATTTTCTGCATTCATTTTCTCATCTATAAAATCAAAGAGATTAGACCATATTATCTTTAAAATTATTTTTAAATTCTAATTCTATTATATTATTTCCTTTTTGAAACTTATCTGATAAATTTAAATAAATTCCCTACACAATTTCATATCATAAAGATTATGAGAATATGAGTTCCTTGAAGTAAGTAAACATTTATTAGACACTCATTATATGATTCTGTATTTATACAGTTATCTTTCAACAAGGTACTTAACAGTTATGTGACTCTTAGTAATCACTTAAATTCTGTTTGCCTCAGTTTCCTCAACTGTTAAATGAGGATAATAATAGCACCTACATTGCAGGATTGTTGTGAGCATCTGTAATGGGAATGCAAATTTGGAAGATCTTCCCTGCCCCTAAGCTAAAATGCACCTGAAGCCTGGGAAGGGAGGCTTGTTTTTCAGTAGATACTTCTTGATTGGCCAGTGAGTCAATAAGGTTGTTACATTCTCTGAGCCAGGAGAAGGCTATATAAGCCCTGATGTGTAGCTTTGTTTTGGGACTCACTTTGAGAAGTGTTCTGTGATTTGATCTGAATTCTGGGAAGCCGTTGTTGAGAGTCCCCCGGCTTTGAAAAACCCAGATGTGGAAACCCAGATGTTGACTGGGTATGGATGTAATGGTTGGACAGTTTGGAAAGCTGTCTACTTGATCTGTTAATGTCTTGATAATTCTGTCTGTATATTTTGAAGTTTGGGGTGCTGACCTTTTTCCCCTGAACAAGGTAAACGATATATGTCTGACTGATTAAAGTAAGCTTGTTACTTTATAAAGTAATAAAACCATTTTGAGTTGCTTTCCTTTAACGAAGCAGATCCAAGAACCTGTATGCGCAGCAAACCCTGAGGATGCGCTTGGGGTTCTTGCTGCTACAGCATCACATGCAATAATATTTATAAAAAGTGGTTAGCACAGTGTCTGGCACATAGTAGGCCTTTATTCCCTTGCACTCATCTTTCCAATTCTTTTTTTTTAATTTAAACTTTGTGTCTATTTTTTGTTTAAATCATTCATTTCCACAAGATATTGAGGTACAAATTTTCTCCCCACCTTTCCCATACCCAGCACCCCAATTTATCCCACTGTATACCCCTTCCAGCAATCTATTGTGTCCTATATCCTCCCCATACACCCTCTGACTTTACAGTAGGGAAAGATGGATCTCTATACCCCAGTGCCTATATATCTTATTTCCCAGTTGCATGTGAAAAGTAATAATAACAATATATATTTTTAAACACTTGATTTTAAAATTTTGAATTTCAGATTCTTTCCCTTGCTTCCTCATCACTCACCCTTACTGGGAAGATAAGCAATTCCACATAGGTTGTACAGGTGTAGCTATGCAAAATATTTCCATAGTTGATATATAGTGAAAGACTGACTATATTTCCCTCCATCCTGTCCTGACACACACTTGTTCTATCCTCTACTTTGACCCTATCCCTTTTCAAAACTGTGTGCTTTCAACTTCCCTCCCCTGCAACCTGCCCTCCCTTCCATCATCCCCCTTCTCATCCCCTTCACCCTACTCTTCTGTAGGGTGAGATACCATATTTAGTATCTATGTCATTCCCTTCCTAAACCAAATTCAATGAGAGTAAGGTTGACTCATTCCATTTTGCCTTCCTGTTCTTCAACTCCATTGTAACAGTTTTCCTTTGTGTCTTTTATATGAGATAATTTGCCCCATTCTGTTTATCCCCATCTCCTCTCATGATATTCCTCTCTCACCTCTTAATTTCACCTTTTAAGTATCTTCCCTTCACATTCAATTGGTCCTGTGCCCTCTATCTATGTATAGCTTTATACATATATACACACTCACATGTGTATTCATATGTGCAAACACCCTCCTATAAAGACATATATATGTATGTATACATAGACACACAGATACAGAAACACATATGTGACTGTATATATACATATATGTAAAATATCGGGGCAATTTTCCTTGAGAATTTCTTGAAGGATGATTTCTAGGTCCTTTTTTTGATCATGGCTTTTAGGTAGTCAAATAATTTTTAAATTATCTCTCCTGGATCTATTTTCCAGGTCAATGGGTTTTCCAATGAGATATTTTATATTGCCTTCTATTTTTTCATTTGTAGGGATCTGTTTAAGAGTATCTTGATTTCTCATAAAATCACTAGATTCCATTTGCTCCAATATAATTATGAAGGAATGGTTCTCTTCAGTGAGCTTTTGAGATTCTTTTTCCATCTGGCAAATTTGGCTTTTTAAGGCATTCTTCTCCTTATTGGCTTTTTGAGCCTCTTTTGCCATCTGAGTTAGTCTATTTTTAAGGTGTTATTTTCTTCAATCAGGTTGTTGAGTCTCTTTTCATTATTTTCTTGCATCATTCTCAGTTGTCTTCCCAATTTTTCCTCCATGTCTCTTATTTGGTTTTCAAAATCCTTCTTAAGCTTCTCTATGCTCTGTAACCAATTCATATTTTTCTTGGAAGATTTTGGTGCAGGAATTCTGACTTCACTGTCTTCCTCCTGCCACATTTTTTGATCCTTTTTGTCCACAAAATAGGAGTCTAAACTTGGATTTCTGTGCTTGTTTTGCTTCCCTTGCTTGCTTATATTGTCACTCAGTTACTTGACTTTTGAGCTTTTTACCACAGTAGAACTCTGCTTCCAGAGAGGAGAGCTTTGTCCCAAATGACTTTGATTTTATCAGCTTCCAGAGCTATTAGTTGTGTGCCCTCTTAGAAGCCTCCACTGGCTCTGGCATATGGTCACCCACCTCAGGACTTCCACCCTAGACAGCAATCCAAATACAAGGTAGTTAAAGCAAGAGCAATTACCTCTCAGAATGCCTGCTTGGTCCCCCTTCAATATGCAGGCCAGGAGCTCTGAAGCAGCCACACCATGGTGTCGGCTGCACCTCAGCTACTTGCCCCTCTTGGTACAGAGGCCATACCACACTCCCAGGCCCTATGTTCCCACAAAATTCTCACTGAACTCTGACTTTGTCTTTGACATTTATGGGTTGATAATTCTGGAAACAGACATAGCTGCTGGTGATCCACTCTCCTGAAGTCCCTCAAGCCATTGCTGATTGGGGCCATCCTGAAGCTAAAACAACTGACAAACATGGGGCTGGGCTCTGCTCCCAGAGGGCTGAGATGTACCCTTCCTGTTGGCCTGCTGGGCTGTCTTCGGTGGAAGGTTTGTTTTTCTGTCACTTTGTGGGTTCTGCAGCCCTAAATTTTGTTTAGTGTCATTTTTTATAGAAATTTGAGGTGGTTATAGAGGGGGAATATGGAGTTTTTCTGCTTCTATGCCACCATCTTGGCTCCACTCATTCACCTTCCCATTTCTTAAGTTCCTACTATGTGATTTGTTTGTTGAAGTTATTGGGGTTATAAAGAAAAAAAAATCTTCTCTATAGAATGTAATTTCTATTGGAAGAAAACTGTGTGTGTGCCTATGTGCAAATTAATGAATAAACACACAGAAATAAGTAATTTTTGAACAGAATCCTAGTAATTTTGTTTTCAGGAGCTAGGTAGCGATTGACTTGAATCTTGAATCCTCATTGACTAGCAGAGTAATGTTTACATCAGTAAGTACTTAATAAATGATTCTTCAACTGTATGGTGTAATGCCATGCACATGCAACTTTCTAGAATAATGCTACTGTGAATAGCTTTTAAGGTTCTGATTACACAGTATAGTGAACACTCTATGCCATAACAAATCAAAGCAAAACATTCACAGAAAATCAATGTACAGCATTCACAATATTACAACTTCTCAAATTCACAATATTTAGAAAAAAGAACAATCATCTTGAAGTATAATAGTCAAAGTCTTCCACTCATGGGGCAAAGTCTTCCACTCATAGGGCAACTTTATTAACTCAATTACTCACTTTTTCAGCAATCAATTACTAATACCATACACAAACCCTCAACCCTTAGGTCACTTGGAAACTATTATGTCATCTTCACTCAGCAGCCAGGGAGAGGTCTTTTCATCTTGACTTGGGGCTGGTTCTCAGATTCCCTGGATCCCCTTCAATGATCCCAGTTCTACCTAGATACCAGACTGTCACCTGGGTTAAATTGCAGACAGCTCCCAGTTCCTTGTCCAGCTCTCTGGGTAGATCCTGCTCCACAATTAAGTTCACAGAGTCTTGTCCATATCAGATATTTCACAATTTATGCTTCAGCGAATTCAAGACTTAAACAAGCCACAAACAAGGTCTCAGTATCCCAGTCATGCTTCCTCAGTCACCTGGGCTTCTGGCTCCTGGCTCCTGACTCCTGGCTCTAGGCTCTGGCCTCCAGGCTCCAGGACTCCTTTTCAGAAGAAGCTCTACCACATGTTCTCAGGAAATTCTGGCTCAGTTCTTCATTCTCTTCTGTAGCTTCTCTGCCACCAGATGCTGGTCCCAAGAAATTCTGACTGTGCCTCTCTGGGGCTTTTCCTTATATATACACAGCATTAGGTTCCTGTTTCAGCCAACACCTTCCTATTACTTCAGTAACAGGAGACAGGAGTTCATACCCTCTGTTTCCCTAACAGAGGTTTGATCAATTATTAAGTGCTAAGTACCTGCTACCTTTGCCAACACAAAGATATCTTCAAATTACCATTACATATACATTTGAACAGAATGGAATAAAATAGAAATAATATAAGTCTCTGGAGATTCTCATTGCTATTCTAGCTTTTCTTACTAATCAGCATGTCACCTAATTTTTCTGTACCTCAGTTTTCTCCATGAAAAATAACATGATTAACAGAACAAAATCTACAGGCTATGCAGCTCTAAAATTCTATGGTCTGTGATCAGCTATGAGCAATTTCTAGCAAGAAAATCAGAGCATATTTAGTCTATCAGGATGTTTATCTATTATATGAATGCATATTTCCTAAAATTGTTGATTGTCTTGTTGCAATTGTAGGTGAAATAAACCTTTCAATTTCTTGGTTAAGAAATTTTAATGTACCTATAAAATATCTTGTAAGAACAAAACATTTGGATGAAATTACCAACTCACTTGGATACTATCTCCTTATCTCAAATAGCAAATTGCTTGTGACTCAAATAAAATAACCTATCATCTCTATTGATTTTCTCCTTGCTGTGACCCATATTCTCATAATCCTGGCATGCCTCTATACTCTGCATGTGACACTTTTTTTAAATGAATAAAACCTTTCTGAAAATGTTCCTATAATGAGCTACTTCTTGACAGTACACTAAAATGCACATAGAAGCAAAGCTGAACTCAGCATTTGTTTTTTACCTGCTAAATATGCAACCAACATTTGAGGAAATAGCATGATGATAACTTATTTTTAAAACACAAAACATGTTTGATGATTTTGCTTCCAATAGAACTCTCCTTAAGGCAAGCCCAAAGAATAATAAACAGATATTTTGGACAGCTAATTCCTAAGCATAATGATTCCCTGACAAATATCTCTCTTTCTTATCCCCATGTTGAAGATGTAGTCAGGGTCAAAAACTGTGATTCCATCCCAAAGCGATCATACAAATGGGAAAAAGGACACGCATGTACAAAAATATTCATAGAAGCTCTTCTTGTGGTGGTAAAGAATTGGATATCAAGTGGATGCCCATCAACTGGGGAATGAGTGAACAAGTTGTGGCATATGAATGTAATGGAATGCTATTGTGATGTAAGAAATGATAAGCAGATTGATTTCAGAATAACCTGGAAACACTTATATGAACTGATGTTGAGTGAGGAAAGCAGAACCAAGAGATCATTGTATGCAATTACAGACACATTCCATCCATGATGACTAACTTTGATAGGCTTGATTCCTCTCATCAACACTAGGTTCCAAGACAACTCCAAAAGACTCAGGTTAGAAAAAGCTATCCACATCCAGAGAAAGAATTACAGAGCCTGAATGCAGATTGAAACAAACTATTTGCTCTCTTTTCTTCTTTTTTAAAAATTTTATTCCTTCTTTCTTATGGTTCACTATAAAGGAGGTTTTGGGACTTATATATTTACTTATTTATTGGCAAGGCAATTGGGATTAAGTGGCTTGCCTATGATCATACAGCTTGTAAATATCAAGTGTCTGAGGCCAGATTTGAACTCAGGTCTTTCTGATTCCATGGTCACTGTTCTATTCACTGTGTCATCTAGCTGCCCCCCTGCCCCCTTTTCCATCTCCATATATATTATTCTATGATCTTACTTCAAATGGCAAGCTTGGGCAAAGCATACTATTTGGCCCACTGTGACTCATTTTTTTTTTTTTTTTGAGAATCACCTGTTAATAAAATCATATGTAACACAAAATAAAATATACCTTTTAGGCAATGTTGACATAGAAAAACTGACTTTCCAGTTTCTGTCCAAAAGGAGGCACTTAATAAATGCTTGTTGATTAACTAATTCCTTTTTTAAATGGTATCATGTCTTAGTTGTTAAAGGTTTGGACTTGAAGTCAACAAGAACCCAGTTTGACTCATGATTCTGTCACTTCCTAGTAACTTGTTTTTACAGAAACCACTTAAACTCTTTCAGTCTTAGTTTCTTTATTT
Organism: Petaurus breviceps papuanus; assembly: GCF_028583685.1. Lineage (NCBI taxonomy): Eukaryota > Metazoa > Chordata > Mammalia > Diprotodontia > Petauridae > Petaurus > Petaurus breviceps. The sequence goes on along the minus strand of NW_027187351.1, from coordinate 19,618,710 downwards.
GTAGGGAAAAAAAAAAAAGATTGGGGTTAAGAATTTCTAATGTCTCTTAAGCTATAAATTCATTATCCCAAGATTAGATGTTTCTTTGTATCACAACATATTGGCTAATCTCTCTTGATTTTCTCTTCTGGAAAATCAAGATAATAATAGCACCCAGTTCATAGATTTGTTGGGAGGATCAAATTATCTAAATTATATAAAAATTTAGCAAATCTCAAAGTGCTTGATAAATGACAAGTATTGCTATCATTTTACTTTATCTATGCATACACAATCCATTCTGGAAGTCAGAATATGTGGCTTGTTTGCACAAATGATAGAGTATCCTTAGTTTGTGAGAGATTAAATCTCGTACTATATGGATGTTCCTACACATCCAAATGGTCAAAAACATCAGGTATAAGTGATTTAATTGCTGAAGAATACCACAGTAAGGAAATTTCCTGCATCATCCTTCATAAGCCATCAAAACTTCTCTGTAACTTGGCATCCTATAGAGTAGGTCTAGGTCTCTAACAGTTTGAATGAATAATTGTCTGTTCTCACTATTGAGTTTAGAAAATACTTCTTCAGGACCCCAAGCCCAACACTGTATATACACTGCACCAAGACCCTCAGGAGGTTAACTAAATTTATAAAAATAACAATAATAAAGCATATTTATAAAAAGTAATAAACTTCTTTAAAAAAAATTTGTACAAATACTACAGTTTTCAAAAGGCTCTTGCCTACCATAGCTTTAAAATGGTGACTATTTAAGAGGGACTAAACAAAACCAGTTAGCAACAAGGAATGAGATAGCTTGATGTTGGTAGCAAAGACATCAATGAGGACAGATTATTTTCATGGCATTATAGTACCTGATGAGATGTTAAATAGATAATAAAAACATTAAACATTCATGTGTATTTATCATTCGCTGGCTCTACTGTGTAGGAACTCTATTATTTAACTCTCATCCTCATTTCTTTCACTCTATCATTAAAGTTTGGGTTACCAAATTTTGCTTAAGGAATTGCAGGGTAGATTTCAAAAGGACTGTTGCTGAGGGTTTCATAGAAAGAGTAATCAAAAGCATTTTATTGAAATATTTTTGACATGCCTGTATAGGCATAACCTATATCAGATTGCTTGCTGTCTTGGGGAGGGAGGTGGCGAGGGAAAAGAAAATTGAAACTCAAAATTTTACACAAATGAATGTTGAAAATTATCTTTATATGGAATTGATGAAAAAAGTAAAAAAAAAAAAAAACAATATCCCCATCTCGAGCAAGAACTGATGGTCTTGGAATGCATGTCAAAGCATTCTATTTTCACCTAAATTTTTTTGTTACTTTTGTTACATTTCTCCTTTTACAACATGGCTAATGTGGAAATATGTTTGCCATAAATGCACATGTATAACTTTACTTTTTGGAAGGGGGGAAGGGAGAGAGGGAGAAAAATTTGAAACTCAAAATCTTATAAAAATGAATGTAGAAAACTATCTTTATATGCAACTGGAAAAAAATAAGGTACTATTTAAAAAAAAGGATTGGGGTGGAGCCAAGATGGTAAAATGTAAGAAGTAACTTTTCTAATTTCCTCCATGAATCCTGTTACTAAACTTTAAAAAGTGAATCTGAATGGATTTTGGAGTGACAGGATCCATTGGGAGATGGAGCATGGCAGACACCAGCTTAGGAAAGTGCCAATGTAGGTCAGGAAGGGAGAGCCTGGAGCATGCGGGGCTGTACCAGCCCGGACGAGAGAGCAGACTACAGGGGAGATAGAAGGAGCCCCAGCCAGCAGACTCAACAGCCCCAAAGGTGATTCTCAGCCATCTCAACAGTGTCTCATCATGGGATGGGAGGATCATTTGGATCTGCATAAGAGAAAGCACAGGGCCCCCAGCATAGAGAACAGCTGCTCCTTGGGCTATCAGCCCACAGCCTGGAAATTTAAAAATCACCTACCTTATTTTCCAGAGGCCAAGATGGCAAAGAAAATTCTAGCTGATCCAATTCACCCTCCTTACCTACAAAACCCAGAGATAAATGTCCCACCCAGAGTAAAATCCTGAAATAATGAAAATAGCCTCATATTTAGGAGTCACAGAGAAAGGGTGTAACGGAAGCAGTAAGGACTCTGAAGAGAAATGCTGAAGGGGTTGCAACAAGCTCCACCTCACCTGACCAGCAAGAGCAAGCCTAAGCTGTAGCCTAGGGGCATAGAGGCAGAAATCTGAAGTGGCCAGACCACCCCTCCAACACATTACTCTGTGAGCCTCAGGATAACTCAGCAGAAACATTGAGAGTCCTAGCCTTGGCATCAATCTATATACCCAAAGGCTACAGCACACAAAGCCAACAACCAGCCACCTAGCTCCCAGCCTGAGAAGCTTGGGTCAGAGCCCTCTGTGCCACAGGAGCAGAAATACACTTTAAAGGACAGGAAATAGGCAATTTCAATGGGCTAGAAGCAAGTTGCAAAGACAAGACCGAAGACAATATAATCCCATTATTTTGAAAAAGAAGTATCACTTTCAGGAGACAATATGGACTCTGTGTCCACCCCTGAGACCACAGATGGAAATATTAACTCATCTCAAGCCCAAAAAGCATTATTGGAGGAGCTTAAGAAAGATTTGAAAAACCAAATTAGAGAAGTAGAAGATAAATTAAAATCTACCATGACCAAATTGGAAAAAAGTCTCACTGAAGAAAACAAATACTTAAAAAGTAAAATTTGTGAACTAAATGAAGAAAATGCCTCCCTAAAAAGGACCTTCAAAAACTAACTAAATAAAATAATTCACTAAAAATTAGAATCAGTCAAATCGAAGTTCAGTATTCTATGATGCACCAAGAGTCAATCAAACAAAACATGAAGACTTAAAAATTGGAAGAAAATGTAAAATATCTCACTGGAAAAACAACTTACCTGGAGAACAGATCCAGGAGAGATAACTTAAGAATTATTGGTCTATAGGAAAGCCATGATGAAAAAAACAGCCTGGATAAAGTCCTCCAATAAAATCCTGGATTGTTAAAGAAAACTGTCCTGAAGTTCTAGAATCAGATCCTAAGAAAGTTATAGAAAGAATTCACCATACTCCTCCTGAAAGAGATCCCAAATTGAAAACTCCAAGGAATATAGTAGCCAAATTCCAGAATTACAAGATTAAGAAACAATACTGCAAGCAGCCTAAAGGAAACAATTCAAATATCATGGAATTAAAGTCAGGATTACACAGGACCTAGCAGCTTCTGCATTAAAAGATAGGAGGGATTGGAATTTGATATTTCATAAGGCAAAAGAGCTGGGACTGCAACCAAGGATTAACTACCCTGCAAAATTGAGCATAAACTTTCAGGCAAGGAGATAGTCATTTAATGAAATAAGGGACTTCCAGACTTTCCTGATGAAAAAAGTCACATCTCATAGGAAAATGTGATCTCCAATTACAAGATTCAAGAAAGAAATAAAAAGGTAAACAAGGAACACATACACACACATACTCACATGCACACTCATGCACACATGCATATAACTTGGGATTCAATAAGATCAAAATACTCACATCCCTATATGAGAAGCTGATAACTATCAATGTTGAAATTTATATGATTATCATGACCTTTAAAAGGGATATACATAGATAGAGAATATGAGTATAAATGAACTTATCTGATGATAAAAAACAAAAAAAAATATTAAGGGATTCACATGGACTGTAATGGTATAAAAGGAAAGAATGAGACAGAAAAGGTAAATTATGCATTATGAAGCGGCATAAAACATAGTATTATAGATGGGAAGAAAGAGGGAGATGAACATCATTTGAATATTATGCTCACTGGTTCTGGTTCAAAGAGGAATCAACATAATCAGTTAAGTTTAAGATTCTAACATGAAAAGACACAAAAATTCATTAAATAGAGGGACAAAGGGAGGGAGAGGAGAACTGTATGAAATTTACTATCATTGGTTTGGGGCCAAAGGGGGAATAACATACTCTGATAAGTATAAAAATCTATCGTGTCCTACAGGCATTAGGATGGTAAGGGTTATAAGAAGTGGGGGGGATTAGAAGGGACAGAAATAGTAGTAAGGGGAGAGGGTAGGCAAAGAAGGGGGATCACAAGGAGGGGACACTAAGAGAGGTGGTGGTCAAAAGGAAAACCATTAAGAAGGAGAAGGAAGAAATAAGCAGGGGAGGGAATAGGATAGAGGGAAAGAGGCAGACACTAACCATTACTGTGAAAGTGAATGTGATGAACAATCCCATAATACATAGGTGGATAGCAGAATTGATTAAAAACCACAATCCTACAATATACTGTCTATAAGAAACACATTAGAAAGAAAGGGATACCCACAGGGTAAAGAAAAAATGCTGGAGTAGAATATATTATGCTTCAGCTAAAGTTAAAAAAAAGCAGGGGTAGCAATCCTTATCTCAGATAAAGGAAAAGCAAAAATAGATCTAATTAAAAGAGATAAGGAAAGAAACTATATCCTGCTAAAAGGTACTATCGAAAATGAAGCAATCATTACTTAACATATATGTGCCAAGTGGTAAGTGGTATAGCATCCACATTCCTAGAGGAGAAGTTAAGGGAACCAGAGGAAGAAATAGATAGCAAAACTATACTAGTGGGGGACCTTATACTCCCCCCACTCTGAACTTCATAAATATAACTTCAAAATTAACAATAAAGAAGTTAAGGAGGTGAATAGAATTTTAGAAAGGCTAAATCTGATAGATCTCTGGAAAAAAACTGAATGAGAATAAAAAGGAATATACTTTCTTCTCAGTAGGTCATGGCACATACTCAAAAGCTGACCATGTACTATTACATAAAAACCTCACAATTCAGTGCAGAAAGGCATAAATGTTAAACGCATCCTTCTCAGATCATGATGTAATAAAATTCATATGCAATAAAGGGCCATGGAAAAAAGACTAAAAACTAATTAGAAATTAAACAATTTAATCCTAAAAAATAAGTGGGTCAAACAAAAATGATAGACACAATCAGTAACTTCATTCAAGAGAATGACAATGAGACAAATTTTTATATTGTTATTTTTTTTTAATAATTTGTTTGTTTACTTTTAGTTTACAAGATTCAATTCCACAGATCCTTGAGTTGAAAATTTTGTTCTTCTCCCCCCCAGGGTGGCGTACAGGCAAGTATAAAATCTGTAAATACTTTCATATTACACATTCGTCAGGTTATAAAGACAGACTGTATTATATGGAATGAAAAATGGTAAAGAGGAAATAAAACCAAACTAGAAAAAGATAAGGAAAATTGCTTCAATATGGATTCAATCTCAGTTCTTTCTAGTTGATTCTCTGCATGTAGACATCTCTCTCCATCATGAGTCTTTTGGGATTGACTCATATCACTGCATTGCTGAAAAGAGTCCAGTCTATCAAAGTTGTTCATCACACATGTTTTGTCTGTAATCGTGTACAAATTTTTCCTGGTTCTACTCTTCTCACTCAGCATCAGTTTATATTTGCCTCTCCAGGTAAGTATGAAGTCATTCTGCTCCTCATTTCTTATAGCAAAATAGTATTCCATAACATATATACAACATGTTCAGCTATTCCCCAATTGATGGGTACCCCCTAATTTCCAATTCTTTGCTACCACAAAAAGAGCTGCTACAAATATTTTTGTAGTCTTTCTCCCATTTCTGTGATCTCTTTGGGATATAACCCTAGAAGTGGTTTTGCTGGGTCAAAGGGTATGAAATTATTTGCATCCCTTTGGGCATAATTCCAGATTGCTCTCCAGAAAGGTTGGATCAGTTCAAAACTCCGGTAGCAATGCATGTGTTCCAATTTGCCCACATCCTCTCCAGCATTTGTCATGTTCCTGTTTTGCACTCTTAGCCAATCAGACTGGTGAGATGTGGTACCTGAGAGTTGTTTGCATTTGCATTTCTCTAATCAATAGTGATTTAGAGCATTTATTCATGTGTTTATAGATATCTTTAATGTTTTTCTCTGAAAACTGCATGTTCATATCCTTTGACCATTTATCAATAGGGGAATGACTTGTATTCTTACAGATTTGACTCAATTCTCTGTATATTTAATAAATGAGTCCTTTATCAGAGACATACTTTGTAAAAATTATATCCCAATTTCCCACCTCCCTCTTAATCTTGGTTACATTGGCTTTTTTTGTACAGATCCTTTTCAATGTAATGTAATCAAAAATTATCCATTTTGCATTTTATAATGCTCTCTAATTCTTGTTTCGTCATGTGGTTTTTCCCTCTCCACAAATGTGACAGGTTAACTATTTCTCATTTTATAAGATTGCTTACAGTATCAACCTTTAAACCTAGATCATGCACCCATTTAGAATTGATTTTGGTATATGGTCTTAGATAATGGTCTATGCCCAGTTTCTGCCAAACTATATTCCAGTTTTCCCAGCAGTTTTTGTCAAATAGTGAGTTCTCATCCCCAAAACTGGGGTCTTTGAGGTTATCAAAGAATAGATTACTATAGTCATTGACTGCTGAATCTAATTTGCCTAAACTATTCTATTGATCCACTCCTCTATTCCTCAGTCAGTACCAAGTAGTTTTGATGACTGCTGCTTTATAATACATATTGAAATCTCATATAGCTAGACCACCTTCCCTAGCATTTCTTTTTATTAATTCCCTTGATATTCTGGACCATTTTTTCTTCTGAAAGAATTTTGGTACTATTTTTTCTAGCTCTAAAGTAACTTTTTTTTTGGTAAATTGAATGGTAGGGCACTAAACATATAATTTAATCTAGGTAAAATTGTTATTTTTATTATAATAGCTCAACCCAGGCACAAGCAATTGATATTTTTCCAATTAGTTACATATGACTTTTTTTGTGTGAAAAGTGTTTTGTAGTTGTGATCATATAGGTCCTGGCTTTGTTTTGGCAGGTAGAGTCCCAAATATTTTATAATGACTACATTAACTTTAAATGGAATTTTTCTTTCTATCTCTTGCTGTTGAATTTCATTAGAAATATATAGTAATGCTGAGGATTTTTGTGGGTTTTTTATCCTGCAAATTTGCCAAATTTATTGTCTTAAGTATTTTTTTTTTTTACTTGATTCTCTAGGGTTCTCTAAGTATGTCATCATGTCATCCGCAAAGAGTGACTACTTGGTCTTTTCTTTGCCTAATCTGATTCCTTTTATTTCTTTTTCCTCTCTAATTGCTACTGCTAACATTTCTAGTACCAGATTGAATAAGAGGAGTGATAGGGGACACCATTGTTTCACCCCTGATCTTATTGGAAATGCTTGTATCTTATTCCCATTACATATAATTTTTGCTGATGGTTTTAAAAAAATGCTAACTATTATTTTAAGGAAGGCTCCATATATACCTATACTTTCTAGTGTTTTTAATGGGAATGGATGTTGTATTTTGTCAAAAGCCTTTTCTGCATCTATTGAGATAATCATGTGCTTTCTGATATTTTTGTTGTTGATATGATCAATTATACTGATGGTTTTCCTAAAATTAAACCATCCTTGCATTCCCGGAATAAATTCAACCTGATCAAAGTGTATTATTCTTGAGATAAGTTACTGTAGTCTTTTTGCTAATGTTTTATTTAAAATTTTTGCATCTATATTCATCAGGGAGATTGGTCTATAATTTTCTTTCTCTATTTTATCTCTTCCTGATTTTGGAATCACTACCATATTTGAGTCATAAAAAGTATTTGGGAGGACTCCTTCTTCACTAACTTTCCCAAATAGTTTTTAGAGTATTGGAATCAATTGTTCTTTAAATGTTTGATAGAATTCACTAGTAAATCCATCTGGTCCTGGAGATTTTTTCCTAGGGAGTTGACTGATGACATGTTCAATTTCTTTTTCTGAGATGTGGTTATTTAAGTAATTAATTATTCTTCAGGTAATCTGGGTAACTTGTATTTTTTTTAATGTTGATGCATTTCCCTAAGATTGTCAAATTTATATGTATACAATTAAGAAAAATAATTCTTAATTATTGTTTTGATTTCCTCTTCATTGGAGGTAGATTCACCCTTTTCATTTTTGATACTCATAATTTGGTTTTCTTCTTTCTTTTTTTTTATCATATTGTCTAAGGGTCTATAAATTTCATTGTTTTTTTTCATAAAACCAACTCATATTTATTTATTAATTCAATAGTTTTCTTAACTTCAATTTTATTAATCTCTTGTTTCATTTTCAATATTTGTAATTTAGTATTTAATTGGGGATTTTGAATTTGTTTTTTTCTATGTTTTTTGACTGCATGCTCAATTCTTTGACCTCACTTTTCTCTAATTTAATCATGTATTCACTCAGGAATATAAAACTTCCCCTAAGAACTGCCTTTGCTGCATTCCACAAATTTTGGTATGTTGTCTCATTATTATCATTCTCTTGAATTAAATTACTGATTGTTTATATAATTTCTGGTTTGTTCCACTCATTCTTTAGGATTAATTTTTTTCATTTCCAATTAGTTTTTAGTCTGTCTTTCCATGGCCTTTTATTGCATATGATTTTTATTGCATCATGATCTGAGAAGGATGCATTTAATATTTCTGCCTTACTGAAGAGAACTGACATGTTTTTATGCCCTAGAATATGGTCAGTTTTTGAGTATGTGTCATAAACTGCTGAGAAGAAAGTATATTCCTTTTTATCCCCATCCAGTTTACTCCACAGATCTATCATATCTAGGCTCTCTAAAATTCTATTTGTCTCCTTAACTTCTTTCTTATTTATTTTGAGGTTAGATTTATCAAATTCAGAGGGCAGGAGATTAAGGTCCCCAGCTAGAACAGTTTTGCTATCTATTTCTTCCTCTAAATCCCATAACTTCTCCTCCTGTGATTTGCACACCATACCACTTGGTGCATATATGTTAAATAATGATATTGCTTCATTCTCCATGGTGCCTTTAAGAATGATATAGTTTCCTTCATTATCTCTTTTAATTAGATCTATTTTTGTTTTTCTTTATCTGAGATAAGGATTGCTACCCCTGCTTTTTTTTTTTTTACTTTAGCTGAGGCATAATATATTCTACTCCAGCTGTTTACCTTTACCCTCTGAGTATCCCTTTGTTTCAAATGTGTTTCTTATTGACAGCACATTGTAGGATTATGGTTTTTAATCCATTCTGCTATTTGCTTCTGTTTTATGGTTGAGTTCATCCCATTCACATTCACAGTAATGATGATTATCTGTCAGTTCTCCTCTGTCCTATTCCTTCCCCTGTTTATGGTTTTGTTTCTTCCTTCTCCCTTCCCCTCCTTGAGGGTTTTTCTTTTGACCACCACCTCCCTCAGTGTTCCCTCCCAGTAACCCCCCCCCCTTCTTTGCCTACCCTCTCCCCTTACTACTATTTCACACCCCTCTAATCCCCTCCCTTACCCTACTACCGCCTATAGGACACAATATATTTTTATACTTATCAGAGTATGTTATTCCCCCTTTCACCCCAAAAGAGTGACAGTAAATTTCATACAGTACTCCTCTCCCTCCTTCCTTTCCCTCTATTTAATGAGTTTTTCATGTCTTTTCATGTTAGAATCTTAAACTTAACTGATTATTTTGATTCCTCTTTCAAACAGAACCAGTAAGAATAATGTTCAAATGATGTTCCTCTCCCTCTTTCCTTCCTCTGTGCTATAGTGTGCTTTTGTGACTCTTCATATGGCATAATTTACCTTTTTCTGTATCATCCTTTCTTTTATCCCATTGCCATCCCTTTGACTCCCTTTATGACTTTTTTTAATCATCAGGTTAGTTCATGTATACCCACATCCTCTGTCTATGTATAACCCTTTTAAGGGTCATGATAATCACATAAATTTCAATATTGACAGTTATCAGATCCTCATATAGGGATGTGAATATTTTTCTCTTATTGCTTCCCATCTTATTGCATGTGTGCATGTGTGTATGTGTGAGTGTGTTTTTTCCTTGTTTAACTTTTTATGTCTTTCTTGAGTCTTGTAATAGGAGATCAAATTTTCCATTGAGTTCTGGCTTTTTCATCAGTAAAGTCTGGAAGTCCCTTATTTCATTAAATGAACATCTCCTTGTCTGAAAGATTTGCTCACTTTTGCCTGATTTGTAGTCCTGGCTCTTTTGCCCTTCAAAATATCAAATTTCAATCCCTCTGATCTTATAATGTAGAAGCCGCTAGGTCCTGTGTCATCCTTACTGTAATTCCACAATATTTGAATTGTTTCTTTTTGACTGCTTGCAGTATTTTCTCCTTAATCTTGGAATTCTGGAATTTGGCTACTATATTTCTTGGAGTTTTCAATTTGGAATTCAGGGGGAGTCCAGTGAATTCTTTCCATAACCATTTTATCTTCTGATTCCAGGACTTCAGGACAATTTTCTTTGACAATGTTTTGGAGAATGTTGTCCAGGCTGCTTTTTTTCATCATGGCTTTCTGGTAGAACAATAATTCCTAAGTTATCTCTCCTGGATCTGTTCTGTAGGTCAGGTGTTTTTCCAGTGAGATATTTATACTTTCTCCCAATTTTACAAACTTCATGTTTTGTTTGATTGATTCTTGGAGCATCATAGATACCTGAACTTCAATTTGACTGATTCTGTGTTTTACTGAATTATTCTCTTTGGTTATTTTTTGATGGCCCTTTTTTAGGGAGGTATTTTCTCCAATTACTTCACTAATTTTCCTTTTTTAGGATTTGTTTTCTTCAGTGAAACTTTTTTTTCTTATTTGGTCACTGTAGATTTAAATTTGTCTTCTGTCTACCTAATAAGGACTTTAAAATCATTCTTGAGCCCCTTCAAGAGTGCTTTTTGGGCTTAAGACCATTAATATTTCCTTCTGTGGTCTCAGGTGTGGGAATAGAGTCCATGTTGTCCTCTGTATCTGGTTGTTCTTGCATGCTATTAAGCTCTAATCAATTTGCTTCTCTTCCCCTTCTCTCTTCCCCTTCTCAGCTTCCTTCCTTCCCATTGTAACTTCCTATTTCCAAATTTCTCAAGCTGGGAGCGATGTGCCTGGTTTTTGGCTTTATGTGCTGTAGTCTCTGGGCGTATCAATTAAGGCCAAGGCAAGGGCTCTCAGTGTTTCCATTAAGTTATACTGATTCTCACAGAGTACTCTGGAGGAGGGGTGGTCTGGCCACTCCAGATTTCTGCTTCTAATCTGCTGGGCTACCACTCTGGCAGGCCCTTATTGGTCAGGTGAGGTAGGGCTTGTTGGGACACCTCCCCCTCTTCTCTTTAGAATACTTGCTGCCTCAGTTACACCCCTTCTCAATGACTCCCAAGCCTGAGGCTATTTCCACTGTTTCAGTATTTCACTCTGGGTGGGGCACTTATCTCTGGGTTTTCTAGGTCAGGGATTGGGGATTTGAGCAGCCATAGTTCACTTTGTCATCCTAGGATTTGGAAAGTCAGGAAGCAGTTTCTTAACTTCCAGGCTAGGGACTGATAGCCCCAGAAGAAGCTGCAGTCTCTGCTGAGGGCCCTGAGCCCTCTCTTACCCAGCTCCAATGGATTCTCCCAACTCTTGGTGAGATGCTGGTGAGATGGCTGTGAATCCTCCTTGGGGTGGGTGAGCCTGCTGGCTGGCTCTCCTTCTCTCTCTGCTGCAGTCTTCTCTGTCCTCTGAGCTGCTGCATCCCCCACATGCTCTGTGCTCTCCCTGCCCAGACTGACATGGGCACGTTCCTGGGCTGGATTCTGTCATGCTCTGTCTCCCAGTAGATTCTGAAACTCCAAAATCCATTGAGATTTACTTTTTAAAGTTTAGTGATGGGATTCACAGAGGAGCTTAAAAAAGTTACTGCTACCATTCCACCATTTTCCCTCCACACCCCCAATAATGAGAAAATTTACCAAAACTTGTGGGATGCAGCAAAGGCAGTTCTTAGGGGAAATTTTATATTCCTGAGTGCATACTTGAATAAATGAGAGAAAATGGAGGTCAATGAATTGGGTGTGCAATTGAAAAAGCTAAAACAAAAAGAATAAATTGAAAATACTCAAATAAATACTAAATTAGAAATACTGAAAACAAAAGGAAAGATTAACAAAATTGAAATTAAGGAAACTATTGAATTAATAAATAAACTAAGAGCTGGTCTTATGAAAAAATAAATAAAATTGATAGATACTTAATCAATATGATAAAAAAAGAAAGAAGAAAAGCAAATCATGAGTATCAAAAATGAAAAGGGTTAATCTACCTCCAGTGAAGAGGGAATTAAAACATTAATTAGGAACTATTTTGCCAAAGTGTATGCACATATATTTGACAATCTTAGTGAAATGGATGAATATTTACAAAAATATAACTTTCCCTGATTAACTGAAGAGGAAGTAAATCACTTAAATAACCCCATCTCAGAAAAAGAAATCAAAGAAGTCATCAGTGAACTCCCTAGGAAAAAATCTCCAGGTCCAGATGTATTTAATAGGGAATTCTATCAAACATTTAAAGAACAATTGATTCCAATACTCTAAAAACTATTTGGGAAAATTAGTGAAGGAGACCTAACAAATTCTTTTTATGACACAGATATGGTACTGATACCTAAATCAGGAAGAGATAAAACAGGGAAAGGTAATTATAGACCAATTACCCTCAGGAGTATAGATGCAAAAATCTTAAATAAAATATCAGTAGAAAGACTACAGCAACTTATCACAAGAATAATTCATTTTGATCAGGTAGGATTTATTTGAGAAATGCAAGGATCATCTAATATTGGGAAAAAACATCATTATAATTGATCATATCAACAATAAAAATAGCAGAAATCACATAATTATCTTAAAAGATGCAGAAAAGGCTTTTGACAAAATACAACATTGATTCCTCTTAAAAACACTAGAAAGTATAGGAATAAATGGAGCCTTCCTTAAAATAATAGGTAGCATCTATTTAAAGCCATCAGCAAGTATTATATGTAATGGGGATGAGCTAGAAGCATTTCCAATAAGATCAGGGGTGAAACAAAGGTGTCCACTCACCTCTCTTCTACAGTCTGGTCATAGAGATGTTAGCAGTAGCAACGAGAGTAGAAAAAGAAATTGAAGGAATCAAATTAGTCAAAAAAGAGACCAAGCTATCACTCTTTGCAGATGATATGATGATATATTTAGAGAAAACTAGATAATCAAGTAAAAAAAACTACTTGAGACAATAAATACATTTAGCAAAGTTGCAGCATATAAAATAAATTCACATAAATCCTTTGCATTCCTGTATATTTCTAATGAAATTAAAAAGCAAGAGATAGAATGAGAAATCCAATTTAAGTTTACTGTAAACATTATAAAATATTTGGGAATCTACTTGCCAAAACAAACCCAGGACACTACTACAAAACACTTTTCACACAAATAAAGTCATATCTAACTAATCAGAAAAAAAACACTATTGCTTGTGGCTGGGTCAAGATAATATGATAAAAATGACAATTTTATCTACATTAAATTATATATGTAGTGCCATAACAATCAATTTACCAAAAAACTACTTTATAGAGCTAGAAAAAATAGTAATTTTATAATTTATTTAGAAGAACAAAAGGTCCAGAATATCAAGGGAATTAATGAAAAGAAATGTTAGGGAATGTGGACTCACTATACTAAATTTTAATCAATATTATAGAGCTAAAGCAGCAGACATCAAAAGTTCTTGGTACTGGCTGTGGAAGAGATTAGGGGATCAATGGAATAGATTGGGTACACAAGACTCAGCAGTCAATGACTAGAGTAATCTATGGTTATATAAACCCAAAGACCCCTGTTTTTGGGATAAGAACTCACTATTTGACAAAAACTGCACAGAAAATTGGAATAAAGTTTGGCAGAAACTAGGCTTCGACCATTATCTAACATCATATATCAAAATCAAGTCTAAGTGGATGCATGATCTAGATATAAAGGCTGATACTGTAAGCAATTTGGAAAAGCAAGGAATAGTTTACCTGTCAGATTTGAGGAGAGGGGAAGACTGTATGACCAAACAAAAATTAGGGAGGATTATAAAATGCAAAATGGTTAATTTTGATTACATTAAATTGAAAAGGTACTGTACAAACAAAGCCAATGTAACCAAGATAAGTAGGGAAGTGGAAAAGTGGGAAAAATTTTTTATAACCTATGTCTCCGATAAAGACCTCATTTTAAAAATATACATAAAATTGAGCCAAAACTATAAGAATACAAATCATTCCCCTATTTAATAAATGCTCAAAGGATATGAAAAGGCAGTTTTCAGAGGAAGAAATTAAAGATATCTGTAAGCATATGAAAAAAAGCTCTAAATTGTTACTGATTAGAGAAATGCAAATGCAAACAACTCTGAGGTACCACATCTCTCCAGTCAGATTAGCTAAGATGACAAAACAGGAAAATGACAAATGCTGGAGTGGATGTTAAAAATTTGGAACACTAATGCATTGCTGGTGGAGTTGTGATCTGCTCCAACCATTCTGGAGAGCAATCAGGAATTATGCCCAAATGGCTATAAATAATTTTAATCCCTTTTACCCAGCAATACCACTTCTAGGGTAGTATCCCAAAGAGATCATAGAAGTGGGAGGAAGATCCATATGTACAAAAATATTTATAGCATCTCTTTTTGTTGTGGCAAAGAATTGAATATTAAGGGGTTACCTATTAATTGGGGAATGGCTGAACAAGTTGTGGTATGTGCATGTAATGGAATACTATTGTGCTATAAGAAACAAGGAGCAGATGGACTTCATATTTACCTGGAGAGGCACATACAAACTGATGCTGAGTGAGAAGAGTAGAACCAGGAGAAATTTGCACACAATTACAGATACAATGTATGTGTGATGACCAACTTTGATAGACTAGACTCTTTTCTGAAATGCACGGTTATAAGTCAATCCCAAAAGACTCATGTGTAGCAGCAAGCACCCCAGTGTCCCCAGGGTGCCTGCTCACACAGGTTCTTGGATCTGCTTTGTTAAAGGAAAGCAACTCAAAATGGATTAACAAGCTTACTTTAATCAGTCAGACATATATTGTTTACCTTGTTCAGGAGAAAAGGTCAGCACCCTGAACCTCAAACTATACAGGCATAATTATCAAGACAGAAACATCAAGTAGACAGATTTCCAAACTGTCCAACCATTACATCCATACCCAGTCAACATCTGGGTTTCCACATTCTGGGTTTTTCAAAGCCGGGGGGCTCAGGAAAACGGCTTCCCAGAATCCATATCAAATCACAGAACACTTCTCAAAGTGAGCCCCAAAACAAAGCTACACATCAGGGCTTATATAGCCTTCTCCTGGCTCAGAGAATGTAACAACCTTATTGACCCACTGGCCAATCAAGAAGTATCTACTGAAAAACAAGCCTCCCACCCCAGGCTCCAGGTGCACGTTAGCCTAGGGGCAGGGAAGATCTTGAAATCTGCATTCACATTACATCATGATGGAGAGAGATGTCTACATCCAGAGAAAGAACTAAGTTTGAATTCAGATGGAAGCAAACTACTTGCTTTTTTTCTTTTTCTTGTTTGGTTTTGTTTCCTCTTTCCCATTGTTAATGCCATCTGATACAATCCATCTTTATAACCTGACTAATGTCTAATATGAAAGTATTTCACAATCCTGTAATTGATTGTATGCCACCATTGGGGAAGGGAGATAGAGGAAGAGAAAATTTGAAGCACAAGGAATTGTGGAACTGAATCTTTAAACTAAATGGAAACAAACAAATTAATAAATACCAAAAAAAAAAAAAAAATAGGACAAACCTTAACATTCTCCAGTGGACCCCCATAAGCACTCTACTGGGCCTCAGTACACCAGACACCACCACTAGGACCCCAGGTCAGCACCAGGTAAACTTCCAGACTCCTGTGGCCTCCATCTCTGCCAGTCACTGCCATGGCACCAGACATGAGAATCCCTGGGGTTTCCTCAGGGCAACATAAATATTATACCAGGTAAATAGCCCAGGCTTGCAGCCCCTGGCACAAGAAGCCTGAGACAGTTCCCCTTCCACACTAGATGCAGAATTCAAATTTAAAATAAAGTAAAATGTTCACAAAAGAAGATGAGCAGGGGACAATACAAAAAGAATCTGGCCATATAAAGTTATAATGGTAATACTGAAGATCAAGACACAAACTCAGAAGCGGGCAACAGTGTTAAAAAAAACCTGTGGCAAAACCACAAAGAAAACTGGAATGTGTTCTCCTGCCCAGAAAGAACTCATGGAAGAGTTCAAAAAGGAGCTTAAAAATAAAAAAAGATAAGAGGGAAAAGAAGTGAGTGATGCAAAAGAATTATGAAAAAAAAGTCAAAAGCTTTGAAAACTGCAGTGAAAGGGAAGGAGGGAGGTTAGGCAACTAATTGTGCTTGAACTTTACTCTCATTGGTATTGGTTCAAGGTGGGAATCATATATACAATCAGTTGAATTTAGCAATTTATCTTACCTGATATGAAAGTAGAAGGGGAAGAGATCAAGTAAGGGGGAGGGGAACTAGCAGAAGTGAGCACAGATCAGGAGAGGTGGTAGACATAACCAACCAACTGGTGAGAAGAGAAAGAGTGCAAAGAGAAAGAGGACAAAGTGGAGGAAGAATAGTATGAAGGGAAATACATAGGAAGTTGTCATAAAAGTAATGTGAATATAATTGGGGAAAATAAAATATTATTTTTTAAAAGACATGTTTGTAACAATAACATTAAATTTATTCCCAGTTGTGACATGGGAGATAGAAGGAATTGAAAGAAAATATTTGTTTATTGAATAATAAAATTTAACTTTTGTTACCACAAAAAATTAAAAAAAAGAATTTCATTAAACTCAGTCTTAGGCTGTTATGAATCTCATCACTTTCATGAATAGTACCAGATACTGAAAAAAAAGAAGAAAATCACATGTAATAAGGTAACTTGCATATGAAAATCCAGCTAAATTTTATTTTTTTAATACTAGATAACTTTAAAAATTAAATGGTAAAATGAATATATGCTTGTGTGTATTTATTTACATCCAGTTTACCAAGAATTAGGGAGTATTTTTGACTGGACAGATTCAAATTGAAGACTAGACCTTTCAGTTTGCAGCATTCAGAAGTCATTGAAAGTTCCAATTAACATTAGCCTCATTTTGGAAAGCCAAGAACTTCCAGTTTCAAAACCCCTCTTTTTTCAGTGACATCTTTATTACAAAATGCATAAAGAATGGGATGGAGTGTTTTAAGCATAGGATAAATGTTAATATATGTAAATCCAGTATGTGTGTGTGTGTGTGTATGTGTGTGGGTGTGGGTGGGTGGGTGGGTGTGGGTGTGTTTTTAAGTATACCCACTCATGCACCCTGAATTCAGAAGCTAAACCAAGAATTTCAAGAGTCAAGAAAGAGCATTTGTTTTTTCTATATGAAAAGGGTCTTCTTTCTTTGGTGGCTACTGCGAGAACTGCAACAGACATTGTCTTGTCTAGATCCTGCTGAAGTCTTAGGAACTAAAGCTGCTTCTTCTTAGCCTGGGGAGACCAGGATTCCTAAGGAGCCCTGAATTCATCTGCTTTCAGGAATATAGCTAAATTCTGAACTTGTCTTTCTGCGTGAATACTTTTATTGAATCTGTGCCATCATTTTATCCTAGACAGATGCATTCAGTATCCATTTTCATTTTCATCTTGCTTATCTTTTAAGTGAATTAGTCAACAGCTATCTGAAATATACATGAAGCAAGACATATTCAAGTTAGGATAGATGGTTTTGGATGATTTTCAAACTCCATAGGATTCTCTTTTTTCTGTAACTCATGGATTATATCCTTGATGGGAAGAAGAAAGAACTGAGACTGAAGCCTCTCTGGCACCTGGTGTCTATACGCAGTGGAAAAGTCTACTACAAACAGTGAAATTATCCTTTCATAATACTGAAACAGCAAAGATTTTCTAAAAAGCCCACAACCTAATTCAGGAAAATCTTTATGTATATATTACAGAAACTTCATTACTAAAAAGACAGCAGTTGGATTAACACCATCTTGGCCTGTTTGATTTACTTTTTTTTTTTTTTTCCGCTTTTTGGAAGATGATATTTAAGTTAAGTGACTTGCCCAAGGTCACACAGCTAGTTTTTGTGTTAAGTATCTGAGGCTGGATTTGAACTTAGGTCCTCCTGACTCGAGGGCCAGTGCTCTATTTACTGTGCCACACAGCTGGCCCATGTCTTGGCCTGCTTGATTACTATAAGGTGCTTTTAAAAAGAATGATATTTTTCTGGTCTTTTTAAGATATATTTTTTGGAGTACCAAGCATTTACTTTTTCTCAATTATTACATGTTCTATACTGAGAAATTTTAAAATAAAAATAAACTATTTGCACCAAATATGTTTAGTCAAGTAAAATAACTTAATAAGAAAAATGACTCATATTAATTTGTTTTTAGTATACTCACACACACACATATACCATACTGTATCATTTAATCCTTATAACAACCCTGTGATTCCATTATTACTAAACATTTACAGATGAAGACACCAAGGATTGAAGAGATTAAATGATGTGAACAGGGATGTGCAATTATTATCCTTTTCAGACTTTCTTAACTTCAAATTAAGTATGTCATCCACCATATTACCTCACCTCCCACATGGTATAGTGTACTAAAAAAAAATACACAAACAAAAGAACCCACCAATAACCAAGAATTGACAATGAGAACAATCACAACAGAAAAAGGTAAGCAAATAAACCATAAGAGCAATCTATCAATTTGTCTGACAGAATGGACACCCGTTGATGTGCTAGCAAGCCTTAAGAGAAAATAACTATAACTAAATTAGCCGTTAGACTGAAAACAGACATAGCAAGCAAGCATAAGTGCTCTTAATTGAACCTGTGATCACTAGTAGGCAATAGCCATTCTATGGAATATAAACATTCATTCTCAGGAATCAAAAGGGAAGTTTTTCCATCACTGAGATAATGTATCCTTTGCATCAACATAGAAGCTTTTAAATTAAGCATGCAACAAGAGTAGGAATGCCTGAAGTACTATTTTTAAAAAATTTCATTAAATATGAATTTATTGAACACAATTTTGTGGTAATCTGACCCAGGTCTTGACAAAATGGACTCCTTCTTAATGGTTAAGAAGGTTAAGACTTAACTTCTGATCTAAAAGCATTCTCATAATGGAGACGTCTCTAACTCCCCAGACCTCTCCTCCAATTCATGAGCTCTGAATCTACATTTGAGAAAGTGGTCACAAAATTAACATCTGCCTCTAATCTAACCTTACTCTACTATTAATTCTCTCAAACATTTTTCTAACTTGCTCCAAGAGTGAAAACCTTCCTACATTACCTTTTCCTCACCCTTTCTCAGTTTTCTTTCCCTGTTGAAATGAAAATTTCTTTAAAGCTGAGACTGTCTTTATTTTCCCTTTTATTTTTGTATTCCATTGCTTAGTACAATACCTGGCACATACTAACATAATTAAAAGAATAGCAATTCAAGCAGGATTAGAAGGAAAGCAGAAAGCTGGGGATGGGGTAGGGAGATTTAGGCAGTGTTTCCACTAAAGATCTCATTTCCAAAATAGAGAGAGAACTGTAAAAATTCATAAGAATATGTCATTCCCTAATTGATAATTAGTTAAAGGATATGAACAGCCATTTTTAGATTAATAAATTAAAGCTATCTATAGTCATAGAAAACAATATTCAAAATCTCTATTGATTAGAGAAATGCAAATTAAAACAACTTTGAGTTATCACATCACACCTATCAGACTGGTTAATATGACAGAAAAGGAAAACAATAAATATTGGAGAAGATGTATGGGAATTGGAACACTAATGCATAGTTGGTGGAGTTGTGAATTAATCCACCCATCCTGAAGCACAATTTAGAACTATGGCCAAAGGGCTATAAAACTGCACATATACTTTGATGCAACATTCCACTTATAGGTCTGTTGCCCAAAGAGATCATAGAAAAGGGAAAAGGACCCATATGTGAAAAAATATATATTTATAGGAGCTCTTTTAGTGCTGGCCTAGATTGGAAAACTAGGTGGTGCCCATCAATTGGGGAATGGCTGAAAAAGTTTTCTTATATGCATGTAATGGAATACTATTGTGCTATAAGAAATGAGGAGCAGATGGACTGCATATTTACCTGGAGAGGCTTATGCTAACTGATGCTGAGTAAGAAGTGTAGAACCAGGAGGTATTTGTACACAATTACAGACAGAAAGAATGTGTGATGACCAACTTTGATAGACTGGACTCTTCTCAGAAATGCAGGGCTATAAGTGAACTCCAAAAGACTCATGGTGGAGAGAGATGTCTATATTCAGAGAAAGAACTAGAAAGAATAGAGTTTGAATGCAGATTGAAGGAAATTGCCTGATTTCTTTCTTTTTCTTGTTTGAGTTTGTTTCCTCTTTCCCATTGTTCATTCCATCTGATACAATCCTTTTTTAAAACCTGACATCATTTGGGGAATGCCTAAACAAGTTGTGGCATACAAATATAATTGAAAACTATTATTCTATAAGAAATGGTGAGAAGGTGGATTTCAGAAAAACCTGTAAAGACTTACATGAACAGATGATGAGTGAAGCGAGTGGAATCAAATTACTACAGACAGTAATAGCAACATTGTATGATGGTCAAATATGGTGAACTTAGCTTTTCTCAGTAATGTAATAATTCAAGATGTTTCCAAAGACTTATGATGGGAGATGATGACAATGTTCAGGGAAAGAATTATGGAGTTTGAATGGAGGTCAAAGCATACTATCCCACCCCCCTTTTTTTTTCCTCGTGGTTTTCCCCTTTTATTCTGAGTCTGTTTTGACAACATGACTAATGTGGGGAAATGTTTATCATGATTGTATATGTATAACCTATATTAGATTCCTTGCTGTCTTTGGGAGGGGAATAATGCAAGGAAGGGAGAATAATTTGGACTTCAAAATCTTACAAATATGCATGTTGAAAACTATCTTTACATATAATAGGGAAAAATAATACTATTAAGCTAAAAAAAATAAAAGGGAAATAAGGGAGAAACAGTCATTTATTTGGTACTTATTACATGCCATTAACTGTTCTAAGCATTTTACAAATATGTCATTTGAAAGAAGACAGCATTTAAAAAGATAGAGGAGATTGGGGAGAGTACCCAACAGGAGGATATCATGTGTCATGACATGTTTGGGAAAAGATAAGTAGACAAATATGATTGGAAAACATGAGATTGGGATGGTTGATAATATATAGGAAACTAGATTGCAGAGACAAGGTCCAGATTATAGAAAATCTTCAATTCAGCCTAACAAATTTGACTTTTATCTCTTAAAATAAGTAGGCATTAGAAATCTATACTTTTGAATGGTATAAAATTTTGTTTTTATTAGATTAATGGGGCAGAAATGGATAGAATATCTTAATGGGAAAAGGATAAGAACAAGAAAAAATACTAAAGACAGGGAAAGCACAAAAATCATTGATCCAAATCACCCCCTAAATTCCATGTCAAAAAAAAAAATTCTCACCAACAGTAACTGAGGTAGCTAGGTGATACAGTAGATAAAGTATAGAGCATGAAATAAGGAAGATCTCCATTTAAATTCAGTCTCAGTTTTTACAAGTTGGGTGATTCTGGGTAAATCACTTTACCCTGCTTCCCTCACTTTCCTTATGTATAAAGTGAACTAGAGAAGGAAATGCCAAATTATTTTTGTTTAGAAACCCCAAATAGGGCCAAGAAGAGTCAGACTCAATTGAAATGACAATAATCAGTGCCTAATAGAGAGAACCTTCTTTCTATTCTCTTCCTTTGTTCTATTCTACAAAAGTTTTGATTGTTACATAATTTTCCTTCCTTCCTTTCTTCCCTCCTTCCTTTCCTCCTTCCTTCCCTCCTTCCTTCCTTCCTTCCTTCCT
>NW_027187351.1:19563663-19596652 GCF_028583685.1 Petaurus breviceps papuanus | reverse complement strand
TTCCTTCCTTCCTTCCTTCCTTCCTTCCTTCCTTCCTTCCTTCCTCCATGCTTTGATTCTTTTTGCCCCTGAAAAAGAAATCCAAAGTCACATTGCTGTGCTTCCTTTGATTCCTTTGCTTGCTCATTTTGCCACTCGATATTACTTTTGAGCTTTTTGCCACAGTAGATGGTTTTCGCAAGTGTCAGAGCTATTAGCTGGGGGCCCTCTCAGAAGCCTCCACTGGCTTTGGCACACTGCTCACACACCACAGGACTTCCACCCTAGAGAGCAATCCAGGTCCTAGAAGATTAAAGCAAGAGTGATTACCCCCTCAGAATGGTTGCTTGGTCCTCTTACCATCTGCAGGCCAGGAGTTCTGAAACAGCCACATGGAGGCAGATGCTGTGCCTCAGCCACTTCTCCCTCTGGTGGCAGAGGGCAGACCACACTCCCAGTCCCCCTGTTTCCA
Source organism: Petaurus breviceps papuanus (assembly GCF_028583685.1). Taxonomy (NCBI): domain Eukaryota; kingdom Metazoa; phylum Chordata; class Mammalia; order Diprotodontia; family Petauridae; genus Petaurus; species Petaurus breviceps. Next base: position 19,596,201 of record NW_027187351.1, on the reverse strand, counting down.
CAAAGTCCTCACTGAACTCTTACTTTGTCTTTGGCATTTATGTGTTGATAATTCTGGAAACAGCCACAGCTGCTGGTGGTCCACTCTCCTGAAGTCCCTCTAGCTATGGCTGATCAGCAGTACTCTGAGGCTAAATCCAGGGACCTAGAAGGGGCTGGGTTTTACTCCCAGAAGGCTGAGATGTACCCTTCCTGTTGGCCTGCTGGGCTGTCTTCAGTGGAAGCTTTGTTTCTCTCTGTCACTTTGTAGGTTCTATAACCCTAAAGTTTGTTTAGAGTCATTTTTATAGGTATTTGAGGTGGTTATGGAAGGGGAATATGGTGTTTTCTTTCTTCTATGCTGCTATCTTGGCTCCACCTGGTCACCTTCCCATTTCTTAAGGTCATACTATGTGACTTGTTTGTTGAAGTTATTGCGGCTATAAGGAAAAAAAACAAACAAACAAAAAAAACAAAAACTTCTCTATTGGATGTTACATTCTATTGGAAGAAATCTGTATGTGTGCCTGTGTGTAAATTTACAAATAAACACACACACACAAGTAATTTTTGTATAGATTCCTAGAATTTGAGGGTCTCAGATTTTGGTTTCAGGAGGGAGGTAGTGCTTGACTTGAATCTTGACTCCTCAATGACTTTTCTTTTTCCAACGTGTGTGCTTCTAACTACACTGCCTCCCATATGCCCTGCCTTCTAGTGCCTCCCCTCCCCCCACTTATATCCTTCCTCCCAACTTTCCTTTATGGTAAGATACCCAGTTGAGTGTATATGGTATTCTCCCCTTAAGCCAAATACAATGAGAGTAATGTTGACTCATTCCCTTTCTGCTCCTACTCCTCCTCTTCAATTTAACAGCTTTCTCTTGCCTTTTTAGTGTGAGATAATTTGCCCTATCCTATCTCTACCTTTCTCTTTCTCCCATTATATTCCTCTTCCAGTCTTAATTTTATTTTTTTAGATATCCCTTCATATTAAAGTCACCCTGTGCCTCTCTCTATGTATACATACATACATACACACATACATACATACATACATACACACACATTCCCTTCAACTATCCCAATAATGAAAAAAAAGTCTGAGTTATAAATGTTGTTTTCCATGTAGGAATGCAAAAAGATTTACTTTAATAAGTTCCTTGTGATTTCTCTTCCTTGTTTGCCTTTTCATATTTCTCTTGATTCCTGTATTTCAAAGTCAATTTTTCTGTTGAGCTATGGTATTTTCAACAAGAATGCTTGAAAGTCCTCTATTTCATATATTCCCTAGTAGGATTAAACTTACTTTTACTGGGTAGGTCATTCTAGGTTTTAATCCTTAGTCTTTTGACCTCCAGAAAGTCATATTCCAAATCCTTCAGTCCCTTAATGTAAAAGCTACTAGATCTTGTGTTATTTTGATTGTGTTTCCATAATACTCAGATTGTTTCTTCTGATTGCTTGTAATATTTTCTCCTTAAGCTGGGAACTCTGGAATTTGGCTATAATATTCCTAGGACTTTTCTTGTTGGGATCTTTTAAAGAGGTGATTGGTGGATTCTTTAATTTCTATTTTACCCTCTGGTTCTAGAACATCAGGACAGTTTTCCTTGATAATTTCATGAAAGATCATGTCTAGGCTCTTTATTTTAAATTATGGCTGTCCAACAGTAAAATAATTTTGAAGTTTTCTTCCCTGGAACTCTCCTGGAAACAATCTATCCTGAAACTATCTCTCCTGGATATTTGCTTTTCCAGTGAGATATTGTACATTGCCTTCTATTTTTTTTTCATTTTGTTTTACAATACTTTGATTTCTCATGAAGTCATCACCTTCCATTTGCTCCATTCTAATTCTGAAGGAGTTATTTTCTTCAATGAACTTTTAGACTTCCTTTTCCATTTGGCCAACTTTACTTTTTAAGACTTTCTTTTCCTCATTGGCTTTTTGGCCCTCTTTGTCATTTGAGTTATTCTAGGTTTATGGGTTATTTTCTTCAGTATTTTTGAAGTCTCCTTTAGCAAGCTGTTGACTCATTTTTCATGATTTTCTTACATAACTCTCATTTCTCTACCCAATTTTACTCTACTTCTCTTACTTGATTTTCAAAGTCCTTTTTTAGCACCTCCATGGCCTGTAGCCAATTCAAATTTTTCTTGGAGGCCTTTGAATCAGGATTTTGACTTTGTCATATTCCTCTAGTTATATATTTTGATCTTCTTTGTCACTAAAGAACAATTTTATAGTCTGATTTCTTTTCCTCTGTTTGCCCACTTCTCCAGTCAGTTAATTTACTTTTGAGCTCTTTGCCAAGGTAGAACTCTGCTTCCAGAGTGGAGAGTGTTCTGTCCCAAATTTCTAGTGTTTTGTGCAACTGTTCTCAGAGCTACTTCTAGGAACCTCTCTTAGTACTGTGGGGAAGATTCCCTCTCCACAGTCAGCAAAAGTCTGTCCAGCCAGTGTTCTTCCTCACCCTAGCATCACCAGCCAAGACTGGGACCAAGACCCAAAAAGGGCAAAGTAAGAGAATCCTGCCTCAGCAATAGCAAAAATATTTCATCAATTGCCTTTTGATCAGCAACCTTTTCCCCCAACTCTCTGTGGGCCTGGAACTTCAGAAGCAGCCACCCTGCTGCTGCAGTTGCTGCTGACTCTATCACCCTGGGGGCAGGGGCCAACTGGGCTCTTCTCTAATCCATGTGCAATAGTTTCCCCATTGACCTTTTACTTTTTCTTTGTTGTTTATGGGATGAGAAGTCTTGAAATCACCACAGATGACAGTGATTCAGTGCCCCAAGGTCGGCTCCACCTTGGTCTACACTGCCAATCTGTGCTGGTGTGGCCAATACAAGATTTTTCTCCACTCCTAGCTCGGTGCAATAGACCCTTCCTTTCAACTTGGCAGACTGACTTAAGCAGAAAGTGCATTTTACTCTGTCTCTAAAATTTGTTTAAAGTCATTTTTTACAGGTATTGGAAGTGGTTGGGGCATGAGCTCAAGCAAGATACTGTTTTTACTCAGTCATCTTGTCTCCATCCTAAAATTTTTTTTTTTAATGATGCATCTTATTTTTAATAATTTGATTTCAATTTGTGATGCATTTTCCTGCATTGAAATTGTGATGATGGCAGAGGCAAGCCTGGAAGGGGCCTTTTCAGTTAGGGGGTCAAGTAATCCCACCAACCACAAGGGCCACTACCAGGCCTATCACCAAAGGGCTGGGACTGGAAAGAGCAAGGTAAGAACCAAAAGCAGGGGCCCCTGTCCGGGACAGCAAATACTCCTGGAACTACCATTCCATAGCCCAGAATTTTTTTTTTTAAAAGCCCCTATCTGGACCTCCAAAGACCAGGATGGCAGAGTGATCCCCACCTGCTGCAACCCGAGCCTCTGAACCTGAAAACATAGTATCTATTTCCCCAGGTCAAAACCCTCAACAGTAAAGGTGTGGGAACCCCAGAGGAAGCGTGTGGCCAGGGCCCTGCCTCAAAATGGGTAGAAAGCAGACTACAAAGGCTCTGGAGTCCTATTATCCTCAGAGGGAGGGACCAAACTCAGAGGGAAACAATGTTGTCTCCACACCCACAGCTGAAACATCAACAGGTAATGGGTCCCAAACACAGAAAGCTCTTCTAGATGAGATCAAAGGAACTTTGAAAACCAAATGAGAGAGATAGAAGACAAAATGAATAATTCTTTCAAAATCAAATTTGCAGAATTAGAAAAACATCATAATGAAGAAAACAGCTCCCTAAATAGAAAAGTATATGATATGGAAATGGAGCTCCAAAAACTAACCAAGGAAAATGATTTGCTAAAAACTAGAATCAACCAAATTGAAATAAATAAAACTCAAAGAGGAAACAAGAATTAGTCAAACAAAACAACAAGAATGAAAAATTAGAAAAAGAGGTAAAATACTTCAATGGAAATTGTGATGACACAATATTGAATCATGTAACTATATAATATTTTATTGTAAGCAAGTCATTACACACATGTATTTCTGCCTATCAATGCTGGACTTCTAGACATTGCTTAACATGCTCATCTACCAACACTTGCTCATTAAGACCTATCATAGAACTTGTCCACTGATTGGTTTTAACTTGAACTTTGTGTGTTTATTTGGGAAATGTAATACTAATCCTTTAACTCTATTATAAAACAGATAAAACATGTATGAGTGTTTATTTTCAAAATGTTCTCATCTTCTCTTCTTTCCTTATGATTCCACCACCACTTTTATCTTCATTCAATGCCTGCAATCACACCTGATGCTACTAATATTGCCCTGGATCATTCTGGGGGATGGGGGTACTGCCCACTTTTTAAACTATTGAGCAATGTGTCATGATGAATATGATGGAGTAGAAACCAGTTGGTGGAAAATGAAGTGGTGACTGGAATTTTATGTGCTCTATAAAAGAAAGTTTAGGAGGTCTTTCTATCCTATTTCTACATCAGTGACAGAAAATGACTGAAAAAAAGGAAAACAGAGTCAAATTTTAAAAAAGAAACAAACTAGAATCTGGAAATACAAAGATAAAAATGAAACAAAGTCTCTGCTACCAGAAAACTTAAAGTCTGTTAAAAAAAAAACAAAAAAATATAAACACTCACGTGTGTGTGTGCACATGAACATATGTGCACATATGAATGAAAAACAAATCCTGAAGAAATTACATAGTGGCAGTCACAGAGGAATATAAATAATTTGTGAAATCAACAAAAGTTTAGGAAGAAGGTGGGACTTGAACTGAGCTTTGGAATTAGAAATTCTCAAATTAAGTAGAAAACTTTATAGAAGGACAAAGTTTAATGTAATGACTTGCAAAAATACTTCAGGAAACTATAAGTATCATTTTCTACAATAGATAAAATCATCACTCCATTCAGATGTTCAAAGAGAAATGAGTGATTTACAAGGAAATCAAAATATTTGGCATAATATCTACTTGAACTTTAACAGTTTAGATTTTCTTTTTGGTCCAAACATCTTAGATCACATAAGAAAAGGGTAATCATAGCCCTGATTTCTTCACATCATAACTGCATGAAAGTAGACAAGTTATAGATTCTCAGATAATCAAAATCATCATCAATACAAAGAGAATCTTAAAAATCCTGCCTATGCTACAAGGCTGTCACCAAATTTAAATAATATGTCACCATTAAATTCAAATCCAGAGATCTAGAGAGAGACAGAGAGATGCAAAAGACACTCTGCTAGGCACTGCCCTCAGGAAGTTTACAATTATAAAAGGAGTTAGGGGATCCATAAAATAGCATAATTTTACTTAGAATGTGCTATGTCATTTAAAAAGAGATACATTATGTTAGTAGTATTGCCTTGAGAAAGATGACTTCTGGACTATTGTGGGAAGTTTTCTTGAAGTCACATTTGCATTGGTATTTGAGATCTGGACAGAATTGAAACAAATATTTAAGTAATTTTTGCAGTGTATTGTGCATTTTCCCCATGGTCTATTTGGCAGACTTTCTAAATCCATTTTAGTCACCAAGGACATAGTGCTCTATTGATAATAATTGTAACATCTCCTTTCAACTTAGCTGCATTACAGCACTTTAGGCTTCACTGGTTCTGTAACAACAACAGCAGCTGCAATTAATCCAGATCATGATTGCATCCTGCTCATTATGAAGCTCTTGTCCAATTGCCAGACTCAGGTACCCAAATGAAAGGTTAAGCACTGCTTCTATAAACATAAAACAGTGGCCTAATTACCATCCAGCTAGCACAGACAAAGCCACTTGAAAGAAATTTCTTGGGGAGGCTAGGTGGCACAGTGAATAGAGTTCCAGCACTGGAATCAGGAGAAACTGAATTCAAATCCAGCCTCAGACACTTAACACTTTCTAGCTGTGTGATTTTGGACAAGTCTCAACCCCAATTGCCCTGCCTTCCCCCCTCCAAAAAAAAACAAAGAAATTTCTTTCTTGGCTTTCTGGCAGCAATCAGAAAAGAATGAATGGGGTGGAAGAGTGAGAAGGACAAGAGAACTGAGAGAAGTACTTCTGTAAACAAGTATTAAGCAATTGGGAATAATTCAAGAAAAGCTGAATTTCATCACATCTTCTAGGAGTTCCTGAATAGAACATATTTAAGAGCATATGTAAATTAATTTTCAAATAAAATCTTTATTCAGGCCTGATATTCTGACATAAGGAAAAAAGTTCCCTAAGAACTTAATTCATTACACTTAAAAAAGTCAATTATTATCTTCTTGCCTAAAAAATAATAGGCTATATACTGAGTTCTTTTAAGTATTTAAATATGGGTGCAATGGCTATAAAACTACTAAGTCATAAATGTTGAAGAAACATGTCTCATCTTTTGTAAATAGATATGTGGATCAGTGTTTTGAATTTTCAGTGTATTTCAGTACATAAGTATACTTAAATATTTAGTATATAAGCCATGTAAATATGTAACATTGAAAAGGGAAATATCTTTTCTTAAGTGAAAAATCATTGCAAAAATTAATCTTTGCATAACAATGTGAGATTGATATGGAATATTCTGTATATTGGATTGTTAGGGAATAGAAGTCCTGGATCTGAGACAGATAAAATTAATATCTCAACAAATCAATATGCATTTTTAAAAATCTTTACTTTAAATTTAAAAGTATTTAAATTTAAAATAAATTTTAAAACATTTATATTTTTCAAATTACATGTAAAAATAATTTTAATATATTCTTTTTTTTATTTTGAATTACAAATTCTCTCTGTCATTCCCCCTGCCCCCGCCAACAGTGAAAAGGTATGTAATTTGAATAGCCTATATATGTGTAGTTACTCTACAAAATACAATTCCATGTAAGTCATTCTGTGAAAGGAATTTGCACCATAAATACTTTATATATATTTATTTGTTTGTTTGTTTCTCCCCCAATAGAATGTGAGGCCTGGTTGGTAAGGTTTAGATGCATCTTAACAGGAAACAGATCTTTACCTCAAATTCCCAGCATTGTTTGGAATGAATACTGTTCTCTTTCCAATTCACTTTCATATATGGTGTTCCCTTTTTACAAAGTACTCCTGTCCTTGAGCAAAGGGATTTTCTTGTTTACTAGTGTTTGTATCTCCGTAGCTTAGTACAGTGCTTGGATATAGTAATCATTTGTTAAATTCCAATTCTATTCTCTACCTAGATACCTAACTATCTAAAAGGGATACAGATGATTTAGCAGGAATCAAGGGAGGGTTTCAAAAAGTAAATAATTTCCACCAACATTCCTGTGTTTTAAAAGAAAAGTTAGGTGCCCAAGTTTATGTCATTCTTTGATATGAATAATCAAAGGATGAATTGAGAATCACTTATTAAGGACCTCCCATTTACCAGGTGCTATGCCATCCTGGGATGCAAATACAAATACATACATACATACACACACTATATATATATAATAACAAAACAATTTGTATTCTCAGAGCTCTTATGTCAAAGGATAGGACAACAAATGCACATAGAAATCTATATGGAATAAATACAATGGGATAAATACCAATAGAAATAAATATGTACATCATATAATCTGATATGCATACACTATACATATTACAGGGTCATTTGAAATGGAAGGCGCTTTGGGGATACAGTGTTGTCATGAAAGGCTTTCAGGAGAAGATGGTACTTGAGCTATGTAGCAAAATAAAAAAGAGGAATTCTATAAGATGTAAAAGAGAAATGAGAATGAGTAGAAAGACAAGGAGGAGAAGTAAGAGTTAACAGTGTCACAAAAATGCAGAGGTCATAATATTAAGGAGGAAAAGGTAATTAACAGTGTCAGATTAAGAAGATAGTTTGAGAAAGAGAAAAAGTGAGAAAAAAATAATGTAGCAATTAAGAGACCAAGAATAACTTATTAGAGAGGAGAATCAACTAAGTGATCAAGTCATCTTTATAGGGAACAGAGGAATACATGGGAGGAAAGGAGTTTATTGGCATGTAGATTAGATACCTTTTTAATTAGTTTGTCTGAGAAAGGTGGGGAGGTTTAATTGTAATTTGGGGGGATGATAGGGTGTAGTAAAGTTTTTTGCTTGTTTTTGTTTTTGATTTTGTGGGGATGGAGGGGATTGGGCAAGATGGAAGGGAGTAGAGAAGGAATTAGTAGACATGGAGATGTTAATGATTCAAGAATAAGAGTAAGCTTTTTGACTTTTAATAACATGGATAAATTTTAGCCCACAAAGGTCTATATCCGAGGCAACACCAAGCTGTGAACTAGGAAACAGACAGGTTTGGGTAACACATTTTAAAGGGTTTCTAACACCTGAAATGTGTTTAGCAATTGCCAGCAAGGATGGATGCCTTGAAATTTTAATGTATGATAATTACTTAACAAAATGGGAATCCTTAACCTAGAGAAGAAGAAATATAAGCAACCCATGACTACTGTTTTAAAGGTTCCTATTGGGAAGATTAACTTTATGAATATAGAATAAGATATAGACAGGGATGTTAAAGATAATGTAGTCTGAATCATTCATTATAAAGCTAAGTAAATTCAGGCCAAAGGGGATTGAAATAACTAGCCCAAAGTCACAGAGGAAGGAAGCCAAAAAACTAATATTTGAACCTAAGTCCTATGACTCCAAAGCCAGCATTCTTTTCATGTGCACTACACCGTCTACAGAATCTACCTTTATTTGGTGTTCTTTGCTCTATAAAATCTAGAAGTAATGGGTAGATGTTATAGAGAGGCAGATTTTAGCTCTGTATAAGCGAATTCCTAATTATTTTAATAAAGCATGTACTTTTGGTCTTTACTGTTTCAGAATTACTACCACATACAAGTTAACCTGTTATGAGTGGGCAAGTCTTTTATGATCTATCAAGAACAACATTGACAATCAGAACTTCCCTCTAATAGGTACTTAATGCACTTCATAAACATATGACAGTTCTGATTCAAAAGCAGGAATATGTCTTCCATAAATACACAGGTAGAGATGAGGCTACAATTTGCAAAGTGCTTTAGAAATATTATGAGGCAAAACTAAGAAAATATTATAAAGAATTTTGTAATATTAAGCCCAGTATGGATACAAATGGTTTATTATTTTTATTTTAAGTAATCAAGATTTCTTGTAGAAACCGTAGCACCTGGAGCTGTTCAAAATTATCCCTTTGAAAATTTACCTCCCACTTATGTCATACATATGGCTGAAGCCCTATAAATAAGACCTAAATTTCCTGAATTAGAGGATAACAAAAAAGGTATTAAAGTCCATCCAAATAAAGAAAACAATGGAAGGCTCTTCAGCCAGATAATACAACCATTTGAAACAAGCATATAACAAGTATAAAACCTTAAATTCCAATAAAGCTCTATTCTGAAATCTCCTCAGATAGAGGCAACACTGAATATACAATGTCAGTAAAATATAAGTTCTGACAAGTCCTGTCAAACTTTTCATTCTTTGAATATGAGACTAAAATTGGGTCATGAACTTTTTACCTGAGAACTGGTTTTGTTATGTCAGAAGGACTCATTGCTAATTTGCCTGCAAGTGGATAAGTTTTTCAAACACAGCAACTCTAAAATATTATATACTAAGTCATAAAGATGTTGTGATGTGCTGAATCAGGGGAGGGAATAATCCCATGAGTGAAAACATATCTCCATAGATAGTTAAAGCATAATATTTTAATGTAGGATATTATCTGGAGTCATGAAAGATTGAGTTCAAATACATTCTCAGACATTTACTACCTTTGTGAATCTGGGTAAGTCACTTAAACTTTCTCAGCCTCAGTTACCTAATCTATAAAATGGGAATAATTGTAACACGGAGTCCTATTGAGAATGAACTGCTCTTTCTGAAGCACTTCGCAAACTATAATGTGCTATATAAATTTTAGTTATTTTTACTGATTATTAATAATTTTATTGTTTTCTGCCACTGATTTCCTTTAACCATATTTTCTTTTTATGAGGGGTGGGGAAACGGGATCCCAATAGGTTCAATAGGGCATCTGGAAAGAATTCAGCTCAGCCTTGCTTGGAGTTAGAGTTGAGAAAGTTTATTGTTACACTTCCATGAGAAGTGGGCAAGAGTCCTTTAGGGGACCTGCCAGTGAGAGGGGTACATGCTTTTACCTTTAAAGGGTAGGGCTGCCATTGTCAGGGCTGACCTGAGGGAGGGGCCTCAATGCATAGACAAAGATCAGAGCGGACCAAGAGGAGCATGTGAATAGACAGTTTAGATAAGATTTGGGCCAGGTCATTAAGGAGACAAAAGGCAAGGATAAAGGAGGGTGTGGACCAGGCCTGGGAAGAAATCAAGAGATTAAGTAAGAACAAAAGGGGTCGGAAGGGTGTTGCCTAGATGGAATGTGGGATAGGGGGAAGGGCCAGAACTCAAGGGCAGGAAAGGACAAATCACAACTTCACAGGCTGGCTCCACAAGTTGGTCCGACCTAGACCCCAGGTACCCCATCACTTTGACCTCACAATAATCATGCAAAATAGTGAAAAATATTATTCATTATATTAATAACTAGTAATTAAATGAAATCCAGGGTTTTCTCCTCAGCTCATTAAGGCCTATATCTTATTAAAAAAATCAGCCTCTGAAGGGCATGACAGATTGATGGAACTGTTCTTAGCCTTCAAGCATCATGCTTTTCAATACTTGCACTGACCCCACCCAATTTGAATAGCTGATTTCAATTTAGATTATAAACAGGATCCTATCTGGGTGAGTTCTTACCCAGGGGAAAAAAAAAGATTGTCTTTTTACCCCTCCATTTGAGTTTAGGGTGACCTGAGTGGTCTCCATGGAGATGGATTCTCCTGTCCAGATTGCTGCAGGCAATTTACTTTCATGATCAAGTCACATTTTCAGCTGAAGCTGAAGACTTCTAAACTACTTCCTCATTAAATGTCTACCAATTAGGGTTGATTTTTCACTCCTCAGGGGCATTCCATTTAAAAAAAAAAAGTATTTAAGGCTTTCAGTCTTTTTGTTGGCTTGTCTTTGGTTACTGAGAGAAGCCACAGACGATTAATTTATTGATTACAGGCTAATTTAATTAATAATTTGTTTATTAATTATCAAGAAACTCTTCTCTCTGGGTTTTCATTTATCACAGCAGGTAAGGTGGGTCTTTTAAGGCTTATTTTTCAGAGGAAGAAACTGAGATAAAAGAAACACATTGAAATATCCAAAGTCATATAATCACAACCAGAAATTAAATTTACTGACTTATTTCCTGATTTATTATCATGCTCTTTCTAGGACTGTCCTCAGGTAAAATTCTGGGCTAAGAATTGAGCTCCTACATCCTTTTATTTTGTTTTCTTTCAAGTGATAGCATTTCTTTCTTTTTTTGTGGATAGAGTACTAGACTTGGAATCAGAAAGGGTACAATTTTTACCTCAGACACTTACTAGATGCATTCTTGCTATTCAGGCATTTCAGTTGTGCCCAATTCTCCCTGATCCCATTTTGATTTTTCTTGATGAAGATATTGGAGTGATTTGCCATTTCCTTCTCTAGCTCATTTAAGAAAGAGAAACTGAGAAAAACAAGGTTAAGTACCATAGCTAGTACATATTGGAGGGCAGATTTGAACTCATGGAGGTGAATCTTCTTAATTACAAGTTCAGTGCTAAATGTATTACCCTGGTCAATTTACCAAATCTCTCTGGGCCTCAGTATCTTCCTCTGCAAAAAGAAGGTTCTCAATGGTCTCCAATTTTCATGCAGCTCTAAGCTTTTGATCCTATGAACACTGGATAGCCAATTTCACTATCATGACATTCTATATATCTTATCCCTAATGTTTTAAGTAATTAGGGTCATAGATGTAGAAAGCTGGGAGGTACCTATGAGAAAATCAAGTCTAACATCCTCATTTTTCAGATTATGAAACTCATTCCCAGGGAGTTTAAATGACTTTCTGAATGTATTATAAATAATATGTCAGAATGTAGGATTTGAACTGAGGTCCTCTACTTCCAGAGTTAATGGAGGTAACACTGTAGCATATTACGCCTCCAATAAAATCTAATCCAGCATACATTTATTAAATCTACAATTTGTAAGTTACTGTGCTAATGGCTGATGATTCAAAAACAAGAGAGTAAACCATACTTTCCTTCTAAAAGTTTGATTCTACTAAAAGTAGGGGACTAGAATGTTTAACATTTGTAAAGACATAGTAATTGGAGGAGGATGATGAGAAAACTAAGGAAATCAAGAAAGGACTCTTGAAGAAGGTAGCATGCAAAATGAGACTTTAACAAGGGAGAGATTCTAATAAGTCGAAGTGAGAATACCAAGCAACCCAGGTAGTTAGTCTATAAAAACACATTGAGGTGGGAGATTTCATGCTAAATTCAGAAAGTAGACATTACTAGTTATGAAACGGAAACACAGAATCTAGGAGTGGAATAATATGAAATAAGCCTGATTGTTTTATTTATTTATTTTTAATTTTAGACTCAAACACCAGAACACCAATACAGAATAGAGAAATGAAACAAAAATATACCATAAACTTAAATACTGGAATTTAAATACAAAGTTAGAAAGGAAAAAAAAAAGCATGTCATTTGCATAGCAGAACATGAGAGTTTTCTAAATATGTGACTATAAATTTTCTTTCAAGAAAACCTGTATGATAAGTAATACTTATTGTGTTAATTATCTATCTTTTCTTTGTTTCCTTGTGAGATTTCTTTTGTTCTCCGATGTGGACTTTTTTATGTTATTTTTTTTCCCCTGCTTTCCATTCCCCGAAGAAGGTTACAATAAAGTTTAGATATGTTTCTCTAAAGCTATAAATCCATACATATACATATAAATATATACATACATATATAGACATATACTTTCCCAAACATATTGCACTTCTGATCTTTGTTTTTATCTTGTGTGTATCTCTTGTTTCCTATCCCTCCTGCCTCCTCTAACCACTGCCTTGCCCTTGTATTACTGGCCTACCCCCCTACAAGGATCCCTCCCATATCCTTCCATTCCCATAAATCTGAACAACCTTTTATATCCCCCTTTTTTCTGTTCCCTCCCCCTTCCATCTAAATATCTCACCCTTGTCTTCTCCTCACCTCCAGATGACTCAGAGGAGAAAGTGAGGCTGGTGAGCTTGCACAACTCTCCCTCACTCAAATCAAAGTCAACTTCAAGTCATGTCATCATTTCCCTGATGACACAATCCTCTTTGAAAACCAAGGAAAAACACAACAATACCTCTACCATTTTATTTCTTCTGAATGTAGAAGACTTTAATATTCTTCTAAGCACATACACACACACACACACACACACACACACACATATATATATATATATATATAAGTACACTTATATTTATATATTCTAAGAATATGTCTATCTATCTGTCTGTCTGTCTATCTATCTATCTATCTATCTATCTCCCTCTTATACCCATTCCCAATGAAAGTAGGTTACCAGAACTACCATCCCTACTCTCTTATTTAATTCCTCTGTATTGATTCTTCTTCTTGTATATCATTTGTATAAAATAATTACTCTTTCTAGCTGTTCTTAAATGGCTTTGTTTTTTTAAATCTATATCATGCTGAGGTTTGCCCCAATCTTTCTTATGAGCTACCCAATTATTAATGAGAATCTTAGACAAACATTTTATATTATATATGTAAACACACATCGATACATTTATATACATACATATGTATATACATATACATATGAATCCCTTGTAATTAGTCTTTGATGTGTACCTTATATTTCTCTAGGTTCTTTTATGTTGGATTGTCCTTTGAATTCAGGATTTTTAAAACTATATATATATATATATATATATATATTTTTAAACAATTCGGGTTAAGTAACTTGCTCAAGGTTACATGGCCAGTTATTTCTGGGTGTGGTGCTAAGTATCTGAGCCTGCATTCGATCCCAGGTCATCCCTACTCTGGGGTCGGTGTTCTTACTAGCTGAGCCACCTGGCTGCCCCTTTTTTTTAACGATCTTGAAAATTGGCTTCACATTGCCCAATTTTCATTTTCAAGGTGTCATTTTCTTCCTTAAGATCCTGGATTTCCTTTTCTAATTGGTTGACTTTCCTTTAATAATTTTCAGGGTTTTCCTGGATTATTCCTTTAATTTTTTCCCTCCACATCTGTCATTTGATTCTTAAAGTATTTTTTTTTAAGATCTTCTATGAATTCCTTTAGGGCAAGTGATCATTTGACATTAGTCTTTGGGGATTTCTTTACTTCAACATTCTCCTCTGAAGATGAACCACAGTCATCTCTATTCCCATAATAACTTTCTATGTTTTGGATTCTTTCTCCTTTGTCCATTTTTTGTGCTAATAGCTTACTTTTTTTTTTTTTATCACCTCTAGCCCTGAAGTGTGGGAAATGGTGCCTCTTGCCCCAGATCTTCAGTTCTTCTCTCTAGCCTGGAATCAAAGTCAAACCTCCAACCTCCTGTAAGTGCCCACTGCCAGGGACTTTTTGCCCCACTGCTTCTGCACTCACCCTGAAGGTAGTGATTCCTTCTTTCCCCCATTGCTTTCCACAGAATAGCTAGATCTGGCTTTCTTGGTCAGCAGAGGTTCCCTCCATCTTCCCAGGCTCAAATGCCTAACTCCCTTAACTATCCCCAGGGTAAAAGTTCCTGTGGCTGGGTGTGAGGCAGCCTCTCAAACCAACTGATTTCAGGGCTTGCTATTTGTTGTTAAAACAGAACCTAGCATGGAGGTATTTACTCTTCAGGGGACCAAATCTAATCCCCAGATTTTTCTTCAGATCTTCTCAAATTGTCCCAGGAATATCCTGGTTGTCCCTTTGCTTTTATTTATTTCCACCTACACTTTATTTGCCCAAAGAGGATATTTTAACTATTTTGTGAGGGAAAATCTGGAAACGTTGGAAATTTTCTGACCTAATCAGCCATCTTCCCAGAATCCTCTCCTGGACTATTCTTTTATTGAAATCCAATTAAAATATCTGCAAAATGTCCTTAACTGTGGAAATTACTAGCACTATAAGAGACTGATGGGGAAGACATTTTGGCCTTAGTGAACCTGATTTTTTTTTCTAATCATAGCAAATGTAGTGGTTACATTTTTCCTTTATTCATATAGAAATACAAAATCTCTGATTCACGTACAAAAGGCTATGCACTTTGAGTTGTTTTGGGTAAGTGGATTGGTTGAATTTATTTCACATGTGAAAAAATTCCAAGAGGCCCTTGTTTATAAAATTACTGCTCCTATAATTTTTAATCTCAGATCTGCATGTCAATGCACGTTATTCAGGGAATTAATAGAATTCCATTCATTTTCTTAATAACCAATTGTGTGTGGAAGGATTCAGATGAATAGTCAAACAACTCCTTTGAAAAATGTGCTTAAAACCCATTCATTTTCTATTTATTGTATCATATTTGATCAATCATCCCTTAATAGCCACCTGCTTTTCTAAACCTTTCATTTATTTTTTGATTCATGACGACAAGCTCAGAACAACAACTAAAATGTATGTGAAATCACCAACTAGGAAGGGAGCCAATATCAACAAAGTCTCTCAGGAGAAGTTCCAAGAAGGTTTGATTTTCTCAGAGGAGCACAGACAAATCTCCGCCTACAATATATGAGAGAAAATGTGCTGAAGGACACCCTGCATGCAGTGTGACTTCACATGAATCAGCTGTAAAGTAGACACTATATCTTTTTTTTTCCCCAGAAATAGCTTTCTATTTTTACTTCCATAATAGATGGATGTAATCATGTTGTGAATGAATTACATACTTAAGGTGCACTTTATATCTTGGATTTGGATGATTGATAGACCTGATGTGATGTTCCTGAAACTCTGGTTTGTACATAAGGTTTATTAGGTATCATCATAATAGCATGACAGGTGCTAGCTAGGAAAGCATCTTTTTTTAAATTAAATTTTAGGTTCATTTTTGGTTTATATCATTCATTTCCACAAGATTTAGAGTTACAAATTTCCCCCCTGTCTTTCTCATACCACCACCCCAAAACAATGATCCCACTGTATACATCCTCCCCCAGTCTACTTTCTCTTATATCATCCCCCATACCCCCTCTGACTTTACAGTAAGGCAAAATGAATTTCCATACCATAGTGCCTGTATATCTTATTTTCCAGTTGCATGTAAAGAAAAAAAAAATATATATATATATATGTATTTCAATATTTTATTTAAAAACTTTGTATTCTAGATCCTTTCCCTTCCTCCCTCATCACCCACCCTTACTGGGAAGAAAAGCAATTCAATATAAATTCTACATGTGTAGCTATTCAAAACATTTCCACAGTGAATATATTGTGAAAGACTGAGTATATTTTCCTCCACCAAACCCACACCCACTTGTTCTATTCTCTAATTTGACCCTGTCCCTTTTCAAAATTGTGTGCTTCCAACTACCTTCCCACACAACCTGCCCTCCCCTCCATCATCTACCCTTTCATCCCTTTCCCCCCTACTCTCCTGTAGGGTGAGATACCCTACCCAGTGTGTATAATTACCTCCCTAAGCCAAATTCAATGAGAGTAAGATTGACCCATTCCCTTTTGCCTTCCTGTTCTTCCCCTTCATTTTAACAGTTTTCACTTGCCTCTTCTATATGAGATAACTTACCCCATTCTGTCTCTCCCTCTCTCCTCTCATTATATTCCTCTCTCATCTCTCAATTTCACCTTTTAAGTATCATCCCTTCCTATTCAATTGATTTGGTGACCTCTATCTATGTATACCTGTACACATATATACACAAATTAACATATGTATTCATGTGCCCATATACCATCCTATAGAGACATATATGTGTGTGTGTGTGTGTGTATACATATGGATAGTTTGATAAGTTACAATTATCATTTTTCCATGAAGGAGTGTAAATAGTTCAACTCTGATAATTTCCTTGTGATTGCTTTTCACTGTTTACCTTCTCATACTTATCTTGTTTCTTGTTTCTGAATGTCAAATTTTCTATTCAATTCTGTTTTGTTTTGTTTTTTCATCAGGAAAGCTTGAAAGTCTTCTATTTCATTGAATGAGCATATTTTCTTCTGAAACATTGTACTCACTTTTTCTGGGTAGGTGATTCTTAGTTTTAATCCTGGTTCCTTTGATCCCTCACTGAAGAAGCTGCCAGATCCTGTGTTATCTTGATTGTGTTTCCACAATATTCAAGATGTTTCTTCTAGGTGCTTGTAATATTTTCTCCTTGATCTGAGAACTACAGAACCTGGCTATAATATTTCTAGGAATTTTCTTTCTCAGATCTTTTTCAAGATGTGATTGGTGACATCTTTCAACTTTTATTTTGTCCTCTGACTCTAAAACATTAGGGTAATTTTCCTTGAGAATTTCTTGAAGGATGATTTGTACATTCTTTTTTTTTATCATTGCATTCAGGTAGTCCAATATTTTTTAAATTGTCTCTATTGGATCTGTTTTCCAGGTCAGTGGTTTTTCCAATGAGATATTTCACATTGCCTTCTATTTTTTTTTCATTTGTTTGGATCTGTTTATTAGTATCTTGATTTCTCATAAAGTCATTAGCTTCCATTTTTTCCAAAATAATTCTGAAGTAATGATTCTCTTCAGTGACCTTTTGTGATCCTTTTTCCATCTGGCAAATTTGTCTTTTTAAGGCATTCTTCTCCTCATTTGATTTTCAGCCTCTTTTTCCATTGGAGTTAGTCTTTTTTTTTAAGGTGTTGTTTTCTTCAGGCAGGTTATCAACTCTCTTTTCATTATTTTCTTGCTTCATTCTCATTTCCCTTCCCAATTTTTCCTCCATTTATCTTATTTGGTTTTCAAAATCCTTCTTAAGCTCTTCTGTGACCATTAACCAATTCATATTTTTTTCTTGGAAGCATTTGGTGCAGGAATTCTGATTTCATTGTCTTCCTGCCATTCCATACTTTGATCCTTTTTGTCCCCCAAAAAGGAATCCAAAGTTGGATTGCTGTTCTTGCTTTGCTTCCTTTGCTTGTTCATGTTGTCACTCAGTTACTTGACATTTGACAAAGGAAAAAAAGAAAAAGGAAAAATAATTAGAAAATATAAGAAACATAATCAATATATTTATTTTTAATGTAGCAGAAATTCAAAATATTTTTTAAAATCCTACCTGTTTCTCAGGTTCTTGGGAAAGGAAAGCACTTTACCAATTATGCAATGCTAAAGAAATGGAAATATTTAAAATTAGAATATTAGGTAAGTCTACATTAATTCCTTTGATGAAGTCATTGGCTCCTATTGCTTCAACTATCATATCTATGCAGATAATTTCTAGATTTATATGCCCATCCTGGTCTCTCATATTAACTTCAATAGGAAATCTTCAACTATCATTTGGATGTATCAAACTGACTGTGTTGGAGATATTTCAACATGTCCAAAGCATAACTCATCATTTCTCCCTTTAATCAAACTCTCTCCTATTCCCAAATTTATATTTGAAAGAAAAGAAGGAAGGAAGGAAGGAAGGAAGGAAGGAAAGAAGGAAGGAAGGAAGGAAGGAAGGAAGGAAGGAAGGAAGGAAGGAAGGAAGGAAGGAAGGAAGGAAGGAAGAAGGAAGGAAGGAAGGAAGGAAGGAAAGAAGGAAGGAAGGAAGGAAGGAAAGAAGGAAGGAAGGAAGGAAGGAAGGGAGGAAGGAAGGAAGGAAGGAAGGAAGGAAGGAAAGAAGGAAGGAAGGAAGGAAGGAAAGAAGGAAGGAAGGAAGGAAGGAAGGAAGGAAGGAAGGAAAGAAGGAAAGAAGGAAGGAAGGAAGGAAGGAAGGAAGGAAGGAAGGATAAAATGGTAAGTGTTTCCTATTTGTCAAAATTGTGATCCCTTACTGGAAATAGATATAGAAAACTAAGGTGGTCCTCAATTTCAAGGAGCTCACATTTTAATTGAGTAGACAATACATATAGAAAGTTTTGGCTACAAGCCAAATGGTTACATCCCATGGTCCATAGGATGAAGAACAAAGCAGATAATCATTCAGTGGAAATGACCTTTCCACTGACAAAATCAGAAGAGTTTGCAATGTTGAATCATTTGACAATTTTGAGAATTTTGAAGCCACAAATTCTCTTCTCTGGGCCTTCATTAGCTGTGGGTGTGGCATCCACTGATTTTTTTGTAATAAATTTCCACCAAAGTTACTTCCCAGAATGATGACTATAAGGATTGGTTGGAAATGGGAGCAGTCTTCCCAGGTGTGCTGCCACCCCAAGGATTCCTTGGGCATAACTTTCCATAAATAATAATAAGATAGTAGTTGGTCATGATGGTGTAATATAATGTAATGTAATGCCAAGGAAAGGCAACTTCCCAAGGTTCAAAATACCAGCATAGGTGCTCTCCATTTTATTCAGTGACCAACCAAGAACAGAGAAGATCAAAACATGACATCATTCAAAATACAGCATTTACTAAGTGTGATTAAATAATCTCCAAGTACTACCCCACCCCAGGACCTTCCAATCATTCAATCAATTACAAAGTACCTGTTCTAAATACTATTTCACCCCTAGGCTGTACCTTCATTTAGTTCACCACAAAGTCCCTCTTCTCAAATGGAGATTAATTTCCAATCTAAGTAAAGTACATTCATTTACTCAACCATAGAACACAAAAAGGTCAAAAGTTCCCCACCCCTGGATCTCAATTGAATCTACTCCAGAGTTACATCAAGTTTAAGCACAGCACTTAATACCCAAATGGAGGTCTTTTCTTCATCTTGACAGGAGGCAAGTTCTCAGCAATCTTAGTTCCTGGGGAGACAAGGCTTAGCAAGGTCACAAGATACATTGCCAGTCCCTTCATTAATTCATCCTCTGTCTGTAGGACAGTCCTAGAACCCCTGAAAACATTAGCAAAACCCTCTCCCAGGATTTCTGTAAACATACAAGAAAATCCTTCTTCAGGGCTTCTGAACCAACAGAAAGGTTCCCAGACCCCTGCAACAACAGCACTGTCCTTCACCAGTGGACAGTATTCACTCTGTCTGTAGGACAGTCTCCAGACCCCTGCAACAACAGCACTGTCCTTCACTGGTGGACAGTATTCACTCTCTGTCTGCAGGACAGTCTCAGGGCTTCTTAGCCAACAGCCAGGTTCCAGGACTTCTTCAACAGGACTGTCTTTCACCAGTGGACAAATCTGGCAAAACATCAAAACAGACAGACAAAGTACCAGCAAAACAGCCATGTCTCCTCAGTCCTTGGCAGCTCCTGGGGCAGGTCTCAAAAGTCCAGGGCAATTCAATGTAGCCCTCAGCAATCCTTCTCAGTCTCTCTCTCTGCCTCCACGTGGGTGCTGCTTCCAAAAACGTCTTCCGCCTCTCTCTTGTCTCTCCAACTCTACGTCACCAGCTCCTCCCAGTTCAGGACTTTCTTTTCACATCAACAAGTCCATCCCACAGGTGGGATTAACAAGCTCTGGGTTTTAACACAATCAATTTGAAAACCAAGCCAATACAGGGGGAATCTTTAAATGCCATTACTATTACAGATGGTAGCCAGAAATATAGGCCCTTCTACACAGATTGTTGTAGCCAGAAATATAGGCCCTTCTACACAGATTGTTCATGTTAATAGTGGCTGTAAGGGATGTGAGAAGGAAGTACTACTATTAATCCAGAAGACATCACTATTTCTAAGACTCTTGGGTTCAGTGTCCTGGATGCTCTAGATGGAGTTTAAGAAGAGGAGGTGGTTGAGTTATTGGTGACATTTTTATTTATCTGTCTTATGCCTCTCCTCCCTCTCCTTCAAAGGTCTCTACTGCCCCAACTAAGTTATCTGAGCTGCCCTATGGGTAGCAGCTGGTCAGCAGTTGGAATGCTCATATAACTCTCACTGAGATTGATCTTACATTGAAAAAAAACTATAATAATTTCTTTTATGTCATGCACCATATAAAACCTGGATAATTAAAGATTCTAGTTAAAAGTTATCAAATATACTCTAGATTAATTCTCAATGTTGCAAGTGTTGTGATTAAAAAAAAGAAAAAAACCTTCACATTAAAATGATAACATATTTAACTTGATATTATGATGAAAAGTCAACTATTACCTCAGGATATTGCAATGTTTCAGCCTGATAATGAAGGACATAGTTTATCATTGTGCTATACTTTTAGCTTTGTTCTGGTCAATAGAATTTTGTTATTTTTAAAATGTCAAGTAAACCAGGTTTTTTGTTTCCATCATCCTCATGTATTGATATGGGAGATAATATGGGATAATAATAATGTGTATTAATTTTAAAGGATATGGACATATTATATTTCTCAATAACTTATTTTAAATTTTTCATGATCTTTGTTCTATAAATATGTCCTTAGAGTCTTTGGCACATTAGTACATGTGAAACAACAAGACACCATTGACCAAAAATGATTGCACTAATTACTATTTGAATTTTACAATATTATAGGCAAATATTAAACCTTTCATTATACTTTGAAGTCTAATCTATTCTCAAGTGATCTCATTATTCAAAAGGATTAACAGTACGAAAAATCCAAAACTGAAGCATAATTCAATTATACATGTATTTCCTTTTATAATTTTTGGTTGCTTTATTTTTATTTTAATGAAATAAACAAAAAATTTTATTTTAATAAAAAAAAACTGTTGTGTCTTGTGCTTAGGAAATTTAATTTAACCTAAATAAGCAGTCCACAATTTCATGCTCGGACCTTGAAGGAGATCCTTTACTGAGATGGTTGAAATTCCATTGCAATGTTTCCCTTCATAATTTCATTTCAAACTTATCTATGATTTTCCCTTTCCCAGACTTTGTTGATGCCAAGGAGTCCCTTAAGCTTCAATTTATAAAAATAGTTCAATCCATGCAAAGTAAAAACTATTTTTATTTAGCCAATAAAATACAGGATTGTAAAATCTTATAGTCAGAAGAATTTTAAAAGGCCATCTTGTACAACTTGTATGTGAACAAGATTCTCTACAATATATTTCATTAGTGGTTATTAATTCTTGTCTTGAAAATCTCCAATATGGGAGAAACAACTCTATCTCAAGGTCCACTCCCCCTTACTCCACTTTTGGATAGCTCTAATTGTTAGGAAAAATCTTACTGTTTGCTTTCCTTACATTGAATTGAACTTTGTCTCTACAATTTCTACACAATGCTTATTGTACTGCCCTATGGAGTCTCAACAGAATGATTCTAATCTTTGTGGGTACCCGGCAAGTATGAGGACAAAATTGTCATGTCCTTATACTGTGTTTTCTCTTCTCCAGGTCAAAAACAGAACCACTTCCTTCAATCAGTCCTCGTTTGACAAAAGCTTGAAACCTTCCCTTATCCTGGCTACCCTACTATGGATATTTTCCATTGTATAAAAGTCTTTCTTAAAATGTGGCTATTTGAACTGAGAAAGCTATTCCAGATAGGTTTTTTACCTAATAAGCACAGATTAGCATTTACCCCTTATGTCATATACTGTGTTAGGCACTGGGAATATTAAAGCAAAAACAAAACAGGCCCTACTTCTCATGAAATTGCATTCAATTGTGAGGGGAAATAATATGCACACAGAAATATAAATACAGTGTAATTAGGGGAAGAGGTTCCTAGCAACTAGGAGAATCAGAATAGACTTCAGGTAGGTAGTACCCCTCGAAATAAACTTAAAGTAGTTATCTTATAATGCAAATATACAGAGATGTATTTTGATAAGTGCAAAGTACACCTCCATAGTCTGTCACTTTTTTTTCATATCTCTCATTTTATTTCGGTTTGGTTTGGTTTGAACATTAGAATTGGGACTAGTGTTCATATTTTTTCGCAAGTGAGCACAAGCCTTTTTTTTCTGGACTGAAACCATGACCAGGGCCCCTATTCCCCTCTAACCAGAAGCAATAGTGTACCTTTTTACCCTGGAAATGTGCATGGGCAATGCGACTGGATACTGAACCCGGTGCCAGCAAAGGGTCCCCTGCAATCTCTCTCTGACTGGTTGCCTGACTTCCTTATCACCTGTAGACTAAAAGTTCCATAGGCTACTTCTGGTACTGCTGCCTCCAAGACCCTCTGCTGAGCCCTGTACTCTGGGCCCAGTTACCATGCTGGTGTGACAGATCTTTCCTGTTTTCTTCCTAAGTTGTCTTGGGTTGCAATATTGTTTCACCTCGACCTTTTGTTGGTTTTGCCCCTCCAGAAATCAGTTTGAGTCATTATTTTAACATTGTTTGGAGGGAAATTTGGGAAAGGACAGGTGATTTTCTGTTTCTACTCTGCCATCTTGCTTTTAATAAGCATTTATTAGTGGGGCAGCTAGGTATTGTAGCAGATAGAGCACTGGCCCTGGAGTCAAAAGGACCAGGTTTCAATTCTGCCTGCAGACAAGCTGTGTGTCCCTAGGCAAATTGCTTAAACCCAATTACCTCAAGAAAAAAATAATATATCAAGAAAAAAGTGCCTATCATGTGCCAAACAATATGCTAAGTAAAATTACCTTATTTGATCTTAGTTATATCCCTTGGAGGTAGATAACTTTATTATGCTTGACTTTTCTAAAGTCAAACAGCCTGTAAGTGTAATTCCTGATGTTTTGAATGCAGTTGATGCATAGTAAATTTGAATCCAAATATTTATATTTGTTAAGTGGATGTCTTTGCTGCTTCTTAAGCATTTTTATTTGAATGATAGCTTGTACAATTTTGTTTCATTATCCAATCTATCACTCTTTATTTCATTTATTTACTTATTCCATTAGCGCAAAGTTTTTGAATGAGGTTTATGTTTTCTTTCATTTTTCTCTAATTGTGCTGCTTTCTATATTAAATTTTTTTCTTCGTTTTTCTCCATAAATATAGTCCTCTCTTTTCCATTATTTTAGCTATTTAATCTAATTTAAGGTGGCTCTTTTCCTACTGGAAAAATTCCACTCACCCTTAACTTCTAACCCCTGCTGTTTGTTATATATTTTCCTAGTTTTGAAAGTTTTATAAAAATTACTAATTAATTTTTCTTTCCTCCATTTACATACTTAATAATAAACTATGTTTACCATTTTATCTGAAAGTAGTACTCACCATACTTGTCATAGAGCCTGACAATTAAAGCAGAAGTTGGGAATGCTTCTAGTTGTTGTTGTTGTTGTTGCTCTTCTTTTCCTCTTCCTCCTCCTTCTCCTCCTCCTTCTTCTGCTCCTCCTCCTCCTTCTCCTCCTTCTTCTGCTCCTCCTCCTCCTCCTCTTCCTCCTCCTTCTCTTTCTTCTTCTGCTGCTGCTTCTCCCGCCTCTCCTTCTGCTTCATTCCCCCACCCACAAGCTGAAACAATTTAATTTTTGTCCTGTGTGGTTTTCACTTTTGATTTCTTGAAATATTGCTCTGAGAATACAGGCATTTAAAAGCCCATTGTGTTTTAAATGGAGCTCCTTGACTCTGCCATAAAACTCAAATCAGTCTGACTTTCATTGAATGGCCCAAAATAAAAGCAATCCAAGCTCTTGGTTTAGGTCTTGAAAGCTTAAAATGAGTATAAACAGCAAATGATTTCTGTTTCTGGAAAGAAACTCTGAGGGTCTTCCCTTCCAAGTTATTAATAATTGATTTACTAATTAGACTAGCTAATAATCAATATATTGTTTTTGAAGGGTTTGTCTTGGTAACCAAAGATGTCAAGAGAGACTCTGAAACACCTTACATACCTTCTGAAGGTGAACGCCCTGACAAGTGAAACTCAAATTTTACTAACGCACATTTAATGTTGAGGTGGGCTAAAAGTTTTCAGCTCCTGCTACTAAGAATGTGACTTTAGCATGAAACTCAGCATCCTAAAGGCATCTGGACAGGGGAAGCCATTTCTATCTGGATGTCTCTAGCTAGATTTCTCCTTCATAAATGAGCTGAGTTGCCCTAAACTCTAACAGAGGTGATAAAGGATGGTGTTACCTCCCTTAGATAAATGCTTACCAAGGCTGGATTTTTTAATACTCTAAACAGAAAATAAGTTTTTGAGTTGGGTGAGGTCTTGCCCAACCTACCTAAGAAGCATGTGCCTCTAGGACTATGAGTAATCTCATCACTTTCCTTTAGAGACTGACTGATTTTTTCAGAAATTGGATCTTACTAGAAGTAGTAGGTAAAGGGTGGATTACAAATTAATAATTCGGGGCAGCCAGGTTGCTCAGTGAGTAAAAGCACTGGTCCCAGTGTCGGGATGACCTGGGGATCGAATCCGGGCTCAGATACTTAGTACCACAACCAGAAATAACTGGCTGTGTAACCTTGAGCAAGTTACTTAACCCAAATTGCTTTAAAAAATTAATAATTAGTTATTAACAAAATAGTATTTTTTTCTTGTTGACTAAAGTCAAAACCATATTTTCTTTAAAATATACTAACTTTTCCTTATTCTTTTCCAGACTGCCCTTCATATCTGTTGATTTGTATTCCCAGTAAGTTCCTTCTGTTGTTTCTTTGGTGGTATTTACCTCTATAGAGTAAGGATTTCTCCACTAATATGTTTGGAGATGAAGAACTGTACTCAGTTATATACTAGTTACCTTTTTCAAATGCCTAGCAGAACTGACAAGTCTCTCTCACTCCCTGCAATAGTAATAAAATTTGAAGATCCTTTTGTATTGGAAAGCTGAGAGGTACTTAGCACCTCATTTAAAATTTAGGCTCTGTTAATGAAACAGAAGGTATGATCCCTTGTTGCTGATGTAACAGGAAGGAGCTCAACAGGGAACCCCTGTTGCTGACATAACAGGAAGTATCTGAACAGGGAGGAGCTATACCATATTTGAAGGAGAGCACAAGCTGGATAGTCAGAACTTCTTGGGACAAGCATCTGGAGGCAGAGCAGCTGCTGCTGGAGAGAGGGAGAGAGAGAGAAAGAGAGAGAGAGAGAGAGAGAGAGAGAGAGAGAGAGAGAGAGAGAGAATTTCTCTCAGCGAGCATCTGAAGGCTGGGCTGCAGATTTTGTGAATGGAGCTGCTGAAGTCTTTAGAGGCCCAGCTGGAGCTGCTGAGGACTTCCGAGGGCCAGCTGGAGCTGCCAGAGGAAGCATGACTATGGTTTTTGGTACTTTGTCTGTCTGTGGCTCTGTTAAGTTTTCTCTTCACAGAAACTGGGAAGGACTTGAGGTCGATTGGACAATGTGAGCTTGAATATGGAGTAGGAACTACACAGAGAGCTGGACAATGAAATGGAAGCTCTCTGCCTTTGAACCCAGGTGGCAGTTGGTTAGATTTGAGTGGGAGCTGGGACCATAAAAGAGGGACCACAGAAGCTGAAAGCCTGCCTCTACTCAAGATGAAAAGACTCCTCTGTGGATACTGAGTGGCGTCTGATGAAATTTTAATTTGTTTGTGACTGAGGGGTGGATGGCCTGTCTATTTTGAAATAGCCCTTAAGAGGGTACTGAGCAGTGACTGATGTCTGAGTAATGACTGATGATTGAATAGTGACTGATGACTAAATAGTGGCTGATTTGTAACTTACTGTGCCCCATGGCTCAAGGACTTTGAATCTTTTGTAATTTGTGTCCCTTAAGTAGCCAAACCTCCTTAAGGATGATTGAATGATTGAGTTAATAAATGATTAAGTTAATAAATTTTTGTACTTTTTTGAAAACTATGTGATCACTTTGGTGAAAACTATGTGTCCATTTTAGTGATAGGTTGTTGAGTTTTGACATGGTGAATGATGTATTTTGGTTTTCTGTGATAAGTTGCAACATTGTGAATGCTGTACCTTGATTTTCTGTGAACGTTTTGCTCCAATTTATTACTGAATAAATAGAGAGTTCTCTGTACCATGTAATCAGAACCTTGAAAGCTGTTCACTGCAGCTGTCCTCTGGAAAGCTGCTTGTGCTTGGCTTTACATCCCCCATAAGCAAAGAATTGTTTTCAATAATGTAGTGTGAGAGTAAAAGTACAAGTTATCAGGAATTAACCTTCTTTGTTGTTATCCCAATTAGGCTTCTTGGTGTCTAAGATGAAGGGACAGTAAACTTCTTTGTCCTACTACATTTTTTTCCTACTTGTAATTTGAAAATCATTTTTGCATTTTTACATAAGATTTAATTTTATTTAAAGAATGTATTTAATGATTTGTTTTATGCTTTTAAACAAAATTTTTGATTTAAAAGATGTAAACATTCTTAGATCATTAAAAAATCTAAATTTTGCACATGGGACATAGTTTGTGAAAAATATTTAAATCATGGGGATAGCTGAAATTGATTTATCTCTAGTATATAATTCTGAATTTAGAGAGATGAGAGAAGTCATGATGTTCAAACAAAAAGTCAAGTGTGCTATATTGTTAGTCACCTGATTTGGAAATCTGTTATTATAGGAATTAGCTCAGTTGTCTAATCTTTCAGGAGCTTTGACAATACAGGCTCTTTCATTTCTTTTCCTGGGCATTCATGAAAGACCTGCTTCAACTCCAAATTTGATAAGCATTCTATCCAGTGAGGTTAGTGATAAAAATGTTAAACAGGACAGGATTCTGAGAACTCCTACAATGTAGGCTTCTTCCTACATTTATATTACCACATTAATAATGAACTACTCTTTTTTGTCCAAAAATTGAACCAGTAATCAATCAACTTAATTGTATTCACATCAAAGTTACATTCCTCTATATATTTCACAAAATGTATCATGAGAGACTTCATTCAAAGTATTGTAAAATACTAAGCTAACTATTCACAACAACCTTTTGATATGCCCTCTTTTTAAAAGAAAGCAAAAAAAAAAATAAGTTGCAGAAGTCTCAGTGAGTCAGGGGAAAAACTTAGTCAAGTTAATTAAATAGGAAATTATTTTCTCTAGATAGTGAAAGCTTTAAGATAAAAAAAAGTAAGGGGGGAAGGCAATGCACACTAATCTCCTACACACAAAATAATAGAATATAGTCTAACATGTATAAAAATGAGAAAGAGTAATTGCTTTGCCTCACATATTAGATGAAAATTGAACAGAGTATTTTGTTTTTGCTTTTAATTTCATTTTAGTCTAAATATTTTAGATGCTACAAAATCTAATTCCACCCTAGCATTGTAGGAGGAAGAGATCATTAGTAAGAGAAAGGGAATAAATTCTTAAATGTTAAAAAAGATAAAGTAAGTTTTGTAGATTAGTGAAAGGAAATCTTCAACTTTCCCTAAACTGATTTAATCCAAATGACCACATAAGTATGTCAATTAGTGTGAGTTTTATATTTAATTTCCACCAGGATCTTCAGTCTTAAATGGTTCTGTATATCTTCACAAAGAATAATTAATTTCATGCATGTGAAAAAGGAAAACTTTGAGCAGGAAATAATTATTTTGAAAAATATCCATCAACCCATACAAAATGTTATATCTAACATTTTATTAGATAAGAAAATAATGCTTTTTCTCTATAATTGTCCTACTTAACAAAAAAAAAAACTACACAACTCAGTTTTCTCTAAGCTCAACTTCATATATGTCTTAATCCAGCTCCTCATCATATATATTTCTTTGGAAACACTTCCACATTATTGTATAAAATGAGCAAGTGGTCCACTGTGAATTATTTTATGGAACATAACATAGAAAAGATATATTGATAAAGATAATGGTCCCTTAATTGCTATTCCTTAGAGAAAATGACAGCAATGTTACAGAATAACTTGTACTGTTATACATTTAAAATAGAAGAAATTCATATACTACAAAAAGTTATTATTTTTAAATAGAACAGTCTTTTAATGTCAAGCTAAGTAGAGTATGTGAATACTTGTTTCACCAATATTCTTGTGCAAAATAAATACACTGTACAACATGAGAATTTAATCTATTTTGGCAAATATGAACTGGTAATGCATGATATAGATACTATCAGTATATGTCTCAAATGAACTGATATAATTATATAAGTTACATGAGTTATTGAGGCTACATTTCAGATAACTTAGCCCATCAATGT
Source organism: Petaurus breviceps papuanus (assembly GCF_028583685.1). Taxonomy (NCBI): domain Eukaryota; kingdom Metazoa; phylum Chordata; class Mammalia; order Diprotodontia; family Petauridae; genus Petaurus; species Petaurus breviceps. The sequence goes on along the minus strand of NW_027187351.1, from coordinate 19,567,243 downwards.
TGTTATATCATATTCTCTTAAGTTCCTTTCACTTCAATATATTGGTGTTCCCCATCTGTTACCCTCTTTCATATAACACATTTTTTGGAAACAGCCTTGATTATATAATCATTTATTATTTTAGAATGCTCTGTGTGTGTGTGTGTGTGTGTGTGTGTGTGTGTGTGTGTGTGTGTGTGTGTGTGTAGCTCTGGTTTCTGGCATATATTCATACTTATTTTTTTTTCTATTAAGAATTTTATTTCTATTACAGTTTTCAGGGGTTATTTCTTCTTGTTGTTCCAAGATTTCTGCTTTCTGTTCTTCTTTCTTTGATTACAGTGGATTCAGAGTTTAGAATCTAATCAAATGCATTTAGTTTCTTTTTGATACTTTCTTCATTTGCTTTGTCTTTATAATAATGATGTCTTTTAAATGATGTCTCTGTGGGCTTTGTTTTCATTCAAGCAGTTTTCATCTCCTGGCTTTTTGTGTGTTTCCATTTTTCCCACCTTACTCTTGAGTCATTTTTTTTATAACCTACCTTGTCTTTGCTATCATTTATCTTTCTAGTGCTGGTCAAACCACTAAAAATCTATTGCTGTACAACTTTAGCCTTCACACAATAGGGGAGTAAGAAGGTATCCTGGATTCATTTTCTATTCTGATTAACTTTCCAAGATATAAGACTTTCTTCAGTTGTCTTTCCAAAGGGCAGTGGGAAGATGTGACCAGATAGATAGGTAAATTATGTGCAAAGATCAGTGTCACAAATACCTAGAAAAGAGAAAGTATCCAGTAGATTAACTTGGTTGACAGTGCCAAAGTCTGCAAAGAGCTTGAGAAGGATAAAGACTTGAGAAAATGTCATTTGAATTGAAAAATCATTGTACTTTCAATCTTTGGAAAAAGCAGCTTTGTTTGAATGATCAGGTTGGAAGTCAGACTCTGAAAGGTAGTAAGAGAAAATGGAGACAATGTTTATAGGTATCTTTCTCAGAAGGCAAGATGCAACATGACAGCTACTATCAAGACACGGATCATATGAAAGCTTTTCAAGGTTGAGGCATTTAGATAGCAAGAATATCCTCATTATTTAGAGAGAGATTGAAGATTAGTAGCAGAATAGCAATTATAAAGGAGAAGAGAAAACAAAATGGAATCATATATCCATAAGACTGTTTCGCTTTACCATATAGACTCTCCTTTTCTTGTTCAGGAATGTCATCAGTTCATCTGAGACAAGGTTGAAAGAGAAGATAATGGGTGGGGGGAAGAAGACACATTTCAATTTTGTGAGATCAAGAGGAGGGAGGAAAGAGATGAAATAGCCCTATGTTTTGTGAATAGAAGGGCAATCAAAATCTGGAGTAACAGAGTCAACAAAAGCCTGTGATGAAAAGAAAAGTTCTAGGACAAGAGAAATGAGGAGGTTGGCAAAAAGGTCTTTATAAAATAAGCTAGAAAAATTAGTAAACAAAAAAAAGATGGCAATAGAGAGATACTATGGAGTTTGGGAAGATGAAAACAAATTCAGAAGTAAATGAAATCAAAGTTAGCTACATTATAATCTCAAAGAAAAATGTGAATTGATCTCAGGTCCCCAAATAATACCTTGAGGACCCCATAAAGGAATTTTCCTATCAAAATGAGGTAGAAGAAAAATTGGGAAACCAAAGACAATTATGTAAGAAAATTAAGAAAGTACAATCTACAACGTGGTAAAAGAGACACAAAAATAATCAAGAAAAAAAGTATATCTTAAAAACAGAATTCGAGGCAGCTAGGTAGGACAGTTAGTAAAGCGCCAGCCCTGGAGTCGGGAGAAGCTCAGTTGGGTTCTGGCCTGAAACACTTAACACCCACACAAAAATACTAGCCGTGTAACCTTGGGCAAGTTACTTAACCCCAATTGCCCTCCAAAAAAAAGGCAAAAAAAAAAAAAAAAAAGGCAAAAAAAAAAAAAAAAACCAAAAAGGGCCAAATGGGAAAAGAAAAAAAAAAATGCAGTGATTAAAAAAAAAAAAAACCTCCTTAGAAATAAAAATTAATTGGATGAAAAAAGAAATGAAGTAATGAGAAGATTTAAGAATTAGAATTGCCCAATGGGGTTAAAAAGAGGTAGAAAAATTCACTGAAAATACTAAGTCCTTAAAAATTCGAACTGAGGAAGTGGAAGATAATGACTCCTCATGCATAAAGCACAAACCCTTCAAAAACTAGAGTGAAAAAATAGAACAAAATTAAAAATATCTTTTTGGAAAGAAAAATTGACCTGGAAAGTAGAAAGAGCGATGATAATCTGAGAATTTTTGGACTAGCTGAAAGCCATGATCAAAGGAAGACCTAGACATCATATTTCATCAAATTATCAGGTATAAATTACCTGATATCTTAGAACCGCAGGGAACATAGAATTAAAAAAAAAATCCACTGATCACCTCTTGAAGTATATCCCCAAATGAAATTTTTAAGAAGTATTAAAGCCAGGGGTGGCTAGGTGGCATAGTGAGTAAAGCGCTGGCCCTTGAGTAAAGAGGACCTGAGTTCTGTTCTGGCCTCAGACACTTCACACACACACACACACACACACACACACACACACACAAAACTAGCCATGTAACCTTGGGCAATTTTCATAACCCCAATTGCCCTCCAAAAGGAAAATATATATATATATATATACATATATATATATATATGTATATATATATATATATGTGTGTGTGTATATATATATATATTAAAGCCAAATTCCAGAATTCTCAGGTCAAAGATGTTGGAAGCAGTCAGAAAGAAATAATTCAAATAGGATGGAGTGACAATCATGACAACACAACATTTAGCATTTTCCACTTCAAAGTATCTGAGGGCTTAGAATATGATATGACAGAAGATAAAAAAGTAAGAATTACAACCGAGAATAACTTAACAGAAAAAAAGTGAAAAATCCTTCTGGTAAAAAGTGGATATTTGATAAAATAGACGTCTGTCAATCAATTCTGAGGAAAGGTCCAGAGCTGAATAGAAAATTTTACTTTTAAATATAAGACTCAAGAGATGTAAAAGGGTAAATATAAAAGAGAAATCATAAGGGATTCAATAAAATTAAACTGTTAACATTAATATATGGTAAGATGATACTTGTAACTCTTAAAAACTTTCTGATTATTAGTATGGTTAAAAGGAGTATACATGGAAGGCATTTAGGTGAGTTCACTATGAGGCAATGATTTTTAGAAATAAAAATTAAGGCATAAAAAGAGAGCTACACAGATAGAAAGACAAAGGGAGAAGAAGAATAGAAGTAGGGAATTGTCTCACATAAAAGAGCTTAGTGAAAAAAAGTTTTCCATGTAGAGGGGGAAATGGAGAGGTAACAGGGAATTACCGAAACTTACTCTCCTCATTATAAGTTCAAAAGGGGAATAACATAGAGAACCAATTGGGTATAGAAATCCATCTTACTCTACAGAAGTAGAAAATGATAAGAGAAAGAGAATACAAGAAAAGGAAGACAGACTAAGAGAACAAGTGACCAAAAGCAGACATTGGAGAGAGAGAGAGAGAGAGAGAGAGAGAGAGAGAGAGAGAGAGAGAG
>NW_027187351.1:19525129-19563653 GCF_028583685.1 Petaurus breviceps papuanus | reverse complement strand
GAGAGAGAGAGAGAGAGAGAGAGAGAGAGAGAGAGAGAGAGAGAGAGAGAGAGAGAGAGAGAGAGAGAGAGAGAGAGAGAGGAAGAGGGAGAGGGAGAGAGAGAGACTGGCTAAATAGGATGGATCACATTTGGTGATTGTAACTGTGAATATGAATGTGTTGACCTCATCCATAGAACAGAAGTGGATTGCATCATGAATTACATCCCATAATTCAATAAAATGTTGATTACGAGAAGCACACTTGAAGCAGAGAAACATAAAAAAGTAAAAGTAAGGGCTGAAGCAGAATTTCTTATGGTTCAAATAAGGTAAAAGAAAATAAAAGCAGGACTATCAATCATAATATCAGACAAAGCAAAAACAGACCTCCTCAAAAGAGATGAGTCAGGAAATTGCATTTAGATAAAAGGTACTAAAGACAATGGAATAGTGACGATACTAAACATATATGCACTAAATAACATAGCAGCCAAAACTAAAAGTTAAATGAACCACAGGAGGAAATAGACAGTAAAACCCTACTAGTGGAAGGACTCAAATTGTCCCTTTCTGAACTAAATAAATCAAAGAAGAAATAAACAAAAAAGTTAATGAAATATATAGAATTTTAGGAAAAAAAATTATGATACACCTCTGGATAAAACTGAATGACAATATAAAGGAGTATATCTTTGGCCATCTGTTAGGGCATAAAAACCTCAGAACCAAATGCAGAAATATTTAATTTATGTGTCTCAGACCATAATTCAATAAAAAAAAATATTCAATAGAATGTCATGTAAAGGCAGATTAAAATTAATTGAAAACTAAGTAATCGTATCCAAAACGAATGAATTGGTAAAAGAACAAATAATAGTAACTACCAATAATGTCATTAAAGACAATGACAACAATGAAACCATGTACCCAAATTTATGGGATACAACCAAAGCAGTACTTGTGGTAAAAAGTATATCTGTAGTTGCTTATACCAATAAGATAGCAAAAGAACAGACTCATAAATTGAGGATGAAACAACAACAAAAAGAAAAAAAGTACTAGAAAAAAGAAAAAAAATTCTTAATTCAACCTTAAAATGGAAATCCTGAAAAACACAGCAGAAATGAATACAATTAAAAACAAGAAAACTTTTGAACTAATGCAAAAAAAATACAAAAAAAAATCCTGGTTTTATGAACAATAATATGTGAGTGTTGTGTGTGTGTTGTGTGTGTGAAATTAGATGTTTTTTTAAAGGAAAGAAAAATAATCAAATTACCAATATCAAAAAGGAAAAGGGTGAATTTATCACCAATGAAAAGGAAATTAAAGCAGTTATTCCTTAGCCAATTTACCCAATTACATGACAATAAAACTAAAAATCTAAGTTATATGGATGAATGTTATATATATATATATATATGTATGTATATTTAATTTTTTCCCAGATAAACAGAAAAGAAAATGCTTAAATAATCTGATCATAGAAAAATGAATTGAATAAACCATCAATGAATTCATTAAGCAAAATATTCCCAGAACTAGAAGGATTCACAAATGAATTTTTCTGCCTATTTAAAGAACAATTAGTTTCATTATATAAACTATATTATATAAACTAGAGAAAAGGAGGCAAAGAAGGAATTCTGCCAACTTTCTCTTTTTACACAAATGCTTTGCTAATATCTACACCAGGAAGAACAAAAACGGAGAAAGAAAACTTCAAAACAATTTATTTCCCTAATGAATATTGATTTTAAAAAAGTTATTGTAGTGTTGGTCCAATATTATGAAAACTACCATTATAATTGGCAATATGGATAATGAAATCAGGAAAATCATATGATGTCAGCAATAGATACAGAATTACCTGCTTAGAAAATAAAACAGTCATTCCTATCCATAATATTAGAAAGCATGGGAATAAATGAAGCTTTCTTTTAGAGGGTAAGTGTTTTTTTATTTAAAGTTACTAGCAAGCATTGCCTGTAGTGAAGATAAGCTAAAAACCTCACCAGCAAGACTAGGGTTGTAAACAAGGACTCCTATTATCACCTCTATTGTTCAATATTTTACTCAAAATGATAATTATAGCAATTGAGGAGAAGAAAAGAGCTAAACAAATTAGAAAAGACAATGAGAAAACAAAATATCATTTTTTTCAAGATAAACTTTACTCATAAATTTTCCTTCTCTAAAAAGAATTTCTGAGAAAATGGAAAGAAAATTTTCAACAAAAATATTTGAATGAGTATTTTACATGGTTTGCTACAAAATATATTCCCATTGAATATGTGAAATCAATAATAAATATATTACAGCAAAGAATATGAAGGTAGAATACTTAAATTTAATCCCATTTCTAGTACTCACTAATCTTGTGATCAAGCAGTATATGGCATGTTCAAGTAAGGAAGAGCACTTCTGATATGAGGGTTGTGTAGCAGCAAGCACCCCAGCCTCCCCAGGGTGGCTGCCAGCACAGGTTCTTGGATCTGCTTTGTTAGGAAAGCAACTCAAAATGGGTTAACAAGCTTACTTTAATCAGTCAAACATTTTCCTCATTCAGGGAAAAAATGTCAGCACCCCGAACTTCAGAGTATACAGACAGAATTATCAATACAGAGAAACAGATCAAGTAGACATTGTCCAACCATTACATCCCTACCAAATCAACACCTGGGTTTTTCAAAGAGGGGGGGGTGTTTCTCAACAATGGCTTCCCAGAGTCTCATCTGATCAAATCACAGAACACTTCTCAAAGTGAGCCCCCAAACAAAGGCTCAAATCAGGGTTTATATAGCCTGCTCCTGGCTCAGAGAATGTAACATCCTTCTGGACCCACTGGCCAATCAAAAAGTATCTACTGAAAAACAAGCCTCCTACCCCAGGCTTCAGGTGCACTTTAGCCTAGGGGCAGGGAAGATCTTTAAAATTTACATTCCCATTACAAGTTGCTGAGTCCTTTTCAGGGTTGCTTCTCCACCTGTGTGTCTTCCTGCCACCCAGCCATCACATGTGGTTCCAAGAAGTTGTAGCATGTAAACACTTAGGTAAATCATCTCAGCAGACAGGCTCAACCATGTTGAATGTAACTAATGGGTCTCAAACCCATTGATGAGGTGGGAGAGGGTGTCTATTCAAGTACATAAATATTTTTCCCATAGGAATGGGTGGATTATAACAATTTTTTCTAGTGGCCATGAAGGCAACTGAATCTAGTGCTTTGCAGTGTATAGAACTTGGTTAGACATCAATGATGCCAAGGTCATCCATTGTATTCTGAGACATCACTGTTCACCTTGACTTTTGTTTTGCTTCTGTATTGTGATGATTTTGGCAGAGAAAGTGAAGTCAATGACTTCATACAACCTGACCTCATTTAAATCCAATTTATTCATGAGACAAAAAACATCACCCATACCATTTTACCTGCATGAAAGACATGTGGCAACAGACAAGAGATGAAGCAATAGGTGCAGATACACTGGGATCTGTAATCATAAGCCTATATACAACCAGTCCAGATCATAGTGTCATCTTCACATGGGACTGAAGCACTAGTGGGATTTAGCAGTCCTCTAGGTGTTGGAGCAGACTTAAGAACCACACTACTCACCTCCTGGTGTGAAGAAGGGGTTAGAAAATGTGCCCTAAAAATTGTTTGATATACCCAAACCTGGGCATCTTGCCACTCTGTGATCAAAACACATAAAGAAATTTATTAAAAAAAAAACTTTGTGAAGATCATTCAATTTAGCATCAGTATATGGGATATTTGTACATTTATGTACAACACAAAATCCAGTATGTCCCAAAGATCAACAGATTTTTTAGGGAATTCAGTTTAATGCTAAAAGTAACAATCCAAAGACCTTTCACAATGTCTTGAAGCTTATGATGGGCCAAAGACTTTTTGTGGATTTCATTTACTCAACACTAATGGAGTTTCACTGATTGGTGACAAAGACATGATTCTGGAGACATGACCTGAAGGCCTGAAGGCTTCCATAGTGTTCTCAACAGACTATCATCAATGAAGGCTGAAGTCACTGAGCATTTATCTCAGGTTGAAGAAAAGCCCTCTTTAGTCAAAGGAAGAAGAGATTTTGAATGACATTCTGCTCCTCTAATGGACAAAGCATCTGGTACTGATTGTATTCCAGCAGAGATCAACAAGGCAGATGTTCCACTGTTCATATAAATGCTGATGGAAATCTTCTCGATTATATAAGAGCAGTTTATTTCCAAGGAATGAAAGAATGTCTCTATTGTTCATCTATATAAAGGAAAAGGAAATGGCTTGTCCTGTTCTCTTTTATTTGTTGTCAGTAAGATTCTTGCCAGACTCCTCCTTAGTTGGGCGATCCGTCACCTGGAATATGGTTATCTATCCAAGAGCCAGTGCAGCTTCAGAAAGAGGCAAGAAATGGTCAGCATCGTTTTTGCTGCTCAACAACTCCAAGAAAAATGCCAGAAGCAGAACAGAGGTCTGTACACGACATTTGTCTTTGTAGTCAAGGCCTTTGATTCTTTCAGTGGCAAGTTCCTGCTGAAGATCATGGTAAAATTTGGTTGCCTGGAAAAGTTTATCACCATTGTATGCTAGTTTCATGATGGTATGCTTACTGTGTGTTCTTGAAAGTAGAAAATGTTGTTCTTAGTGATTTCAGATTTGTTTAATGAAGACAAAAATGGCATCATTAATGGTAAATTATTTAACTTGAAAATGCAATAAGCCAAGACTAAAATGGAGGGAAAGTTGATGCAATATTTTTTTTATTTGTATGTGATTGTGCAGTTGATGCAGCCTTTGAAGATGAGATGCTATGAAGTATGGGTCAATTTTCTGCTGCTTGGGCTAATTTTGCCCTAACAATTAACACCAAGAAAACAGAGGATCTCTACCAACCAGTGCTGTGCCATCCATATATGGAACCATTAGTTACAGCAAATGGAGAAATTTTGAATGTGGATAAGCTCATTTACCTTTGCAGTTTATATGGCTGGGATAAATGATAGATAGATGTAGATGATGAGGTTTACATATGTATTACCAGAGCTAGTTCAGTGTTGGGGAAACTGCAAAAGAATATGGGAGAAAAGGATTAGGATGTATACCAGATTGAAAGTATGTAGAACTATTGTGCCAACCTCATTGTTGTATGCCTATAAAATCTAGACAGTCTACGAGCACCTTCCTAGAAAACTCAGCCACTTCCTTTTGAAATGTCTTAGGAATATTCTTAAGATTAACTGGCAAGATAAGGTCCTGGACACTAAATTCCTTTATTGAACTGAACTACCAAACATTAACTCTGCTGCAGAGAGAGCAACTCCAATGGGCTGGCCACATTGTTCAAAGGTAAAACATACATTTGCCTAAAACGTTCTTTTACAGAGAACTTACACAAGGCAAGTACTTACATTTTAGATGTGTGTATATGCAAGTGTATATGTATACACATGCATATGCATATATGATTTTCAAGATAGAACATAATTTCCCGAAATATAGGGAATACTATGTTTTTTTGGCTTTGTGTCAACATCATCTAACAAATATTAGGTGCTTTATAAATCCTTGTTAATTGATATGTTTCTTCATCTTTCTATGGCACTGTAGTGGATACTAGAGGAAAAAAAACACTTATCGAAGGCAAGTATGTCTTGAAGCAAGAAAGTAGAAGGTAATTTGAAATGGCTGTACTTATATACTGAAGTATTATGAATGATCTCATTTAGAACATGACAAATGAGTTGAGGTTTTGGAAATCTTTAATTGAAAGAGTGTAGGTTCTTTAACTATCTTGTTTAACCACCTATTTTTTCTCCCTTTTTTTCCTACAGCCTTGCTAAAAATGTGGAGCCCAAAAGGGCCATCATATTTTGCTGCAAATATTTGAAATTCTATTATGTGTGAGGTGAATTAGATTTGTTCTGTGTAGTTGCAGAAGTTAGGACCTGGATTAGAGGGGAGAATTGTTTTTATTGTTTTGTTTCAGTAGTATCCAACTCTTCCTGATTCCGTTCGGGATTTTCTTGGAGAAGATTTGGGAATTATTTGCCATTCCTTCTTCAATTCATTTTTTAAATGAGGAAACTGAGGTAAACAGGGTTAAATGACTTGCCCGGAGCCACACAACTAGCAGTTGTGTGAGACCAGATTTGAAGTCATGACTTCCAGTCTCCAGTCTCTGCACTCTATATACTCTGCCACCTATTTGAGAATTTACAGGTAGGTTGATGTTGAATCTGAAAAGAAAATGACTTGGAAGACAGTCTTCTTTTTATAATCTAGTCAATAACTAGCTACCTCTGGATGACTCAGTTTCTCAAATTTGAATTAGAAGTGCTTCTTTCATTTGCTTTCTTAATTTTGTATAATCCTATCAGTTATTGTTTCTCTTAGGAGTCTGCAGATAATATTTATAGACTTTTGCATTCCAAAAGAAAATTCATAATGGAATGAAATATGGTATGATAGCAGGGATGACTTATTTCAATCAACCTTATATATTACTTCTTATGAAAATATTCTTTATCTAAACTGACAAGCTAAGATAGTACAAAATTTAGAAGCTGCATCATCCCTGCTAAGACTGCTTTTGGAGATATGACCTTTTTGTGCCAAATGAACGGCAGGTAATAATTAACTTAAAATTTAATGATATAATAACCTTCACTAGTCAAAGCCCTTGTTACATGGGTTTTGCAATGATACTTTGGAAAAATGAAATAGCTTGCTAATCTTGACCTCTATGATCATGTAGAGTAATATAGTAATAAAATGTCTTATAAATATATTGAGCTATAGTCATTAAAAGATTTTTAACTGAATAAAAAAACCTTTTAACAATCAATGCCTAAATAGTAACCAGCTTTTATTTTAAAGTCCTTCATTTTATATCCTTATAGTGAACTATAATGAAAAATTAATACAGCCACATTCATGTAAAACAAGATTTCATTACCTTTCCTTCAGTAGGTTTCTATAGTTGTTCCTAGCTAGCAAGATCACAATCACAGAAATGAACAGTATAGTGAACACTAATTAGAATTTATCTGAAATGATGCTTTCTTCAGGCATGTGTTATATGATGGAGAGGCAAGAGGTAAGAGATAAGGAGAAGGAGAAAATTTTGGGGAGAGGTGTGTCCCTATTTTAGACATCAAGAGAGCAAGATCTTATATTTCCTTCATTTCTTTTTGTTTTTAATCACAATTTCATGTGATCTTTTTTGTAGGATGCAGTCTACAATAAAAATTAAAAAAAAATAACCTTATATGATTCCCACTGCTGACACCAGGCATTGGCATTCCTCAACTTAAAAAAAACACTAGCTGCTTGTCAAAAGAACAAAAATATGCATCTAATTATGATTCTTTTTATTTTCTCTAAATTGTAGGCTTGAATTAATAAAATAAACCACAGTTATTAGCTATTCATAGGTGTTGTGAGGCCCTCCTGACTGTGGATTGCATCTTTAACCCATGTATTTAAGAGGCATCCATGTAATTGACAGAGTGAAAAAAAAAATTAAAGGCAGTTAGATTTTTTGAGTTAAAAGCCCTCCATAACAATGAACTAAGAAGTTAACTTCCAGATAGGACCTCATCTATGAAATGAAGCTAGTTATCACAGTTAACCTACTAGGATTATTATGAGACTCAACTCCACTCTGTTTCCATACCACTTCATCTGATCCACAGTCATCTTCCTCATAGCCTTCCTACTGTGAGATAGTAATTTCCATTCTTGAATTCCTTGCTAATAAGTGAGCTTATCATTACTTCCAAGGATCCATGATGGTCGCTTCTTTATATTTCTCTTCCCTTTATTCCTACACCCCCCCCCCCATTTGTGATTTGTCTTACATTGTCAAATATAAGTTGATTTAGAGGAGGGATTTTTTTCTTTGCTTTTTATAGCCCTGATACTTAGCACTGTGCTTGCAATATAATCTTTAGAGATTTTTATTTTCAGTTCCAAATTATCTCCCACCTTTTACTCCTTCCACTCCCATTGAGAAAACAAGAGACATGATAACACTTACTCATTTATACATCTGAAACCTCGTGTAATATATTTTCATATTAATCCTGTTGCATTAAAAAAGAAGAAAAATAAAAAGAAAAATAAATATGCTTTGATATTTACTCAGAATTCATCAGCTCTCTCTCTGAAAGTGGTTAATACTAAATTAGTCCATTGGAATTGTCCTAAATCATTTTATTAATCAGTCACTTCATCTCTCACAATTGATTATCAAGCTTAAAAACACATAAAAATATCACAATTAAATTTGTGGGAACACACAAAGAAAGAGATAATGGCATCCAAGGTAAGTTTCCATAACTGGGAGACTAAGTGTTCATGATGTTTGAAAGAGAGATAAGATGCTGTAGTGTGGGAGTGGGTTTTGTTGTAAGGTTGTATTCTATTGCAGGTTCTGCCAATGTAACCTTACTGCTGACAGATTTAGAGGAAGGGAAAGTGTGTGAATGAGGTCAAGGTCAGGGAACATCAATTTATGGTTTAAAAAAAAATATTCTTTTTAATTCTGGGTGTCCTGGACCATGGAGACAGCTGAAATCGCTTTATCTTCAGTGTATAATTTCTGTTTTAGAGAGGTTTGAGAGTTTTTTGGGATTATAAAAAGAAGTTCAATCATTCATCTTTTTGCTTACATAACCCAGAAGTCTCCACAATTTCTTTTAATAGCACCATCATTTCCTCTTAAAATGCAATTCTTTTTTATTTAGATGTTTAAGTATTTGGACTATGCAAAACTTTCACCTTGTTGCATATAGCAAACTCAGGCTAAATCTTAATTTTTCTGGTCTTTGTAATTGACATGGCTTAACATAATTAGGATCGTCTGGGAAAGTATTCACCATATGTGAGAAGAAATGCATGGAAATAGAATAGTAGTCATTTTCAAGTTTAAATATCCTTTTATTCATGATCTTCCACAAATTTACTTGTATTAAATTTTTATGGGAACTTGGGTTTGATGATGAGATTCACATCAATGTAGTTTGGGGAAATTATTTTTGTTATGATAGTTCTCCTACTGTTTATTGTTACAGTATATGTATATTGCATGATAATTTGCATCACTGTAACAGAAAAAAATATCTTTCATTGAAATGGAAGTTAAAAAAACAATGTTACAACCTAATATTAATTTTTATTTTGTCTTGAATATAAATAATTTTCCATGGGAATACATCTCCAATTTTATACAATCAAAAATAACTTTCAGTTAAGTTAATAGCTTTACAATCAACTTCAATTCACTTTTGAAAAGCTAAATTATCTCTAATGTCCTGGCCAATTCCAAAGTATTGTTATATTAAATTGTGTACTTATGGATTATTAATGCATAAGTACTTGTATGTATTCATGAATATTTCTAAATGAACTTACAATTCATGTAAAATACCTCAGATATAAAAAATCATCCAATAGACAAATATTTTTTCTGAATATAATGAAGTTATTTTAATTTCTTTGAAATCTCTAAAGTCAATATAGAATATACAAAATCTCAAGACAATTCTTTCCTTCATAATTAATCTTTCCTTCAGTGTAAAATAATTATGTAATTTATATAATATTTTGAGATGATATTGGTATTCTTTTAGGTAATATGAGAAAATTTATTTTTCTCAAATATATAATATTATAATATATGTTTATATTATATACACATATATGTGTGTTTTTATAAAATTTGAACATTTTTGTAAACTCTTATCTTGATTAATGTCAGACTACTCTAACAATATCATCCTCTCTCATGATGATTTATTTTATTTCAGTCTTCAAACATCCCCACACATTCTCATTTTGCAACAGAGTTCTTATTTATTCATACGTTATTATATTTTGGATGTATACAAAAATGTAAATTTAATTTTCTATAAATTTCAGGAAATTCTTAATTTTTCTAATTAAAATTTTCTATGTAAATATTATTAACAGTGAAAAGAATGTACAATATTTAGACAGATTGAAGAAATAGCAATCATTTTCAACTTTTTTCGTTTTCTCCCAAATTTCTTTTTATTAAATTTTATTGGAATTTAGGTTTGATAATTTAATTTCTAGTCTATTTAACATCATATTTTAAATGCAATAAAGTTTTTTTTTAACATTTTTGAAAAATATTCAGCCAACCAAACAATCATAAGAATTGCTTGAGCACCTACTATGTACTGTGTTAAGGACTGAGTTGTATTTTTTTTTCTTTTTGGAGGGGTCAGGGCAATTTGGATTAAGTAACTTGCCCAAAGTCACATGGCTAGTAAGTGCTAAGTGTTTGAATCCAGATTTAAATTCAGGTTCTCCTGACTCCAGGGCTGGTGCTCTATTCACTATGCTCTTAGCAACCCCAAGGACTGAGATCTTAATATAAAAGATGAAAAATATTTTATTTTTGCATCAGAAAATCTATCATGAATTATTTTATTTCTTTTAAAAGAAATAGTTTTACATATGCATTTATATCTCCATGCATATATTTATATTTTTATATATGTAGGGAGAGAAAAATAGATTGAAACAGAGAAGGGAAAAAGCAGGAGAAGAAGAGGGAGGAAAAGAAGGAAAAGAAGAATTCAAAATGACCTCTTTATTGAAAAGTATCATAAATTTTTGTACTTTTTATTTTCATACATATCACTATGAACAGCTTAATTAATTCTCGGGGTATTATTATGTTGCCCCAGTTTGCTATGCCAGAAATTATTTGAAACAAACTGAAAAAAATATTTTAAAAACGTTAGGTCAGGTAATTAACATTGATAGAAGCAGATTTTTATTTGACTTCCTTTAACTCATAAACAGAAAAGATGTTAAAAAATACTAGAATAGGGAATTAATGACAGCATGTAGACTAGGCAGTTACCAGTCACTAGATGTTGGATGCTATGATCTTTGAACCATGAAAACAGGAAGAGGGAAAGGCCAATTTAATCCCAACTTCTTATAGTTTTTCAGTGGTTTCAGTATGTCCAATTCTTTGCGAACCTATTTGGATGTTCTTGGCAAAGATACTGGAGTGGATGGTCATTTCTTTCTCCAACTCATTTTACAAATGAGGAACTAAGGCCAACAGCATTAAGTAACTTGCCCAGCATCACATAACTAGTAAGTGTCTGAGGATGATTTGAACTCTGGAGGATGTGTCTTCCTGACTTCAGGCACAATGCTCTATCTACTGAGCCACCTAGCTGCCCTGCTTACCCAAATTAGCCATATATATGCTAATTTGTCTGCAATAATTTGGGTCCTTTCCCTTCTCTAATAGGATGACTAACATGTACCCAGCCACCCCCCCCCCCCACACACACACACTCATTCTTCCAACATAAGGAATTTTGTAGATACATTCCTGATGTAGGTCCACATACTAGAATAATTTGCACACTGAGGTTGTGGCAAAGACAAGGGTCTTTTTTTTTAAGAGAAGGGTAAGATTGCATATTTGGGGAGCATAGTGCATGCTTGAAAGAAATAAATCTTTGGACAACAATATGCAAATATATTACTAAAGCACTAAAACATATATATTAAAAATAGTATTCTATAATATATCATCTTTTAAATATCTACAGTCTTTCAGAATACCCCACAAAGAAATTCTGAATCTCAATAAAAGTTGTATGCCACCCCCTGCTGAGTAATTTAGCTACAGGAATAAAACCTTGAAGTTAAAAAATGCTTTTGTTATTTTTGGCACTATCATTATAGGATTTCAATTCATATTAGTTTTAACATTTATCTCAGAACTGAAGCACCTCTTCCAGTTTTACATAAGGCAATTGATCATTCTCCCTCTTTGAGTGAACCTTATTAAAAATAAGCATGCAAAAAATGGAAATTCAAAAGTTAAAATGTACTCTTTTGAGAAATAACAATGGACTTTAGTGATACAAAAAAATACTCATTTCACAAAATTATTCTACTTCCTCTCTGTCACTTTAGGAAATAATAAATGCTTATAATTATTGTTTGAAGGTATCTTACAGAGAACTTATTTTTCTATCCTTATAATTATAATAATTGCTTTAATTTTAAATAATTAAATACATTTTTATAGTAGATATTTAAACTTTAATAATGGCTATATGATAAATTGAGCCTGGTCCTATGGTATATTAATACTGCCTCTGGGGAGCTAAGATGGTGAAGCAGAACTTTACATTGCAACTGAATTCCTTTTCACAACTCCTTTAAATGAATCTATAAAATACACCAAACTGAATCCTGATAAATAAGCACCCCCCAAATCATTACGAGTCCTTTGTTTGGTCCTTGTAGTTCCAGGGAGGCAAAAAGAGAGATTTGTAGATACCAGGGATAGGTCAGGACAGGAACACACTGCTCACAGAAAACTCTAGTCCTCATGGAGAGGTTGTGGGTAATTAACGGTACCCATAAGAGAAGATCTCATGCCCATGCTGGGGCACTTTGAAATCCATAACAAAGCACAGTGGTGGGGAGAAGTGCCAACTATGAGGGCTTACCAATCTCTTTTCAGGATTGCTCATCTATCTCTGGTGTCCACCTGTTACTCAACTCTCACCTGGGGCTCCCAGAAGTTGTAGTATGTGTATTGGCCAAATGTATTATGTGTAGAGGCCAAATCCTCTGGGCAGACAACTTAAACCAGTTTGAGGATGATTAATAGACCTCAGATCGACTGGTCAACCATAGGACTATTTTCCCCCAGGACGTTAAGACCTTACCTAGAAGAATGGGCAGATGTGAATAATCTGTTCCAACAATGAAGGTTGCTGAAGCAGGCACTCTAAAGTGTGTAGGGCTTGGTCAGACATCAACAATACCAAGGTCATCCAATGTATGTGGAGCTGTAAGCAGTCCTACTGACTTTTGTTTTGTCATTGTCCTTTGGATGACTCTGGAAGAGAGAGGGAGGCTCCCTTAAATTCAATTCATGCACATGACATCATTGGTCCTCTTCTAAAATTAAGGACAAACAACCACAATGGTCTAGTAGTTCCATGACAGTGGAAAAACAACCAAATAAACAAACTCTATTTAGAGGCAACTTAAGGCATATTCTCATCTCTTTTCATTGATTCCTTCAAGTCCCAAGTAAAATCCTGTCTTCTATGAAAATCCTTTCTGAATCTCCTTTAATGTTAATTCCTCCTATTGATCATCACCAATTTATAATCTGTGTTCATGCATTCTTGTGTATTTGTATACATTTGAACAGAGTTATTTACATTTTTGTCTGTTGTCTCCCTGATTATACTGTGAACATCTTAAGAGTTTGCTTTCTTTGTATTTTCAGTACTCAACACAGTACTTGACACATACCAGAAGCTTAACAAATATTTCTTGACTGATTAAATTACCACTGTACGCAAAGGAAGTGGGGGCTTCCAAGCTACTGAGAGATCTTTTATCTGTGCAAGTGTGAAGCAACTTCAAAAAAAAAGTGAAAACCATTTGATTGGAGACAAGAGAGTAAAAGAAGGTGACACTTTCAGTATGAACATGCAATATTGGGGTAATTCAACTCCTCCACAATAGCTCTTAATTCTTTTTTTTTTGCCTGCCCTCCCAAAGATTTCTAAGAGTTTACTTTCCCAGTCTAATTTTTCTTTCTTTGACCAACTTGAATTTTTTTCTTGATCTAGCTTTGAACAGTTGATCTATTCTAGTGAATTTACTTTGGTAGCTACTCTAGTCTCTAAAACTTCCTTGATTTCAATTTATCTTGCTTGGATATATATAATCCATCATGACTTTATTCACAATCAGAAAGTGTTCTTTCAATACTAACTATTTGGTAGGGGATAACTAAGATCATGAGAGTAAGCTTTTACTCTCTACTTTACAATCAGTAGCAAAGTGGACTTTATTTTATATTATTTTATTCAAAATCTGTAAATTATAGAATCATGCTCCTAGACTGTAAATATCTAAAGTTTCATATGGCGATAAAATTTTAGCCCTAAGCTTAGAGATGGAAGAATGGATGAGGGATTGCATTCTATAGGTATCTATTACTTTTCCATATTTCCCTTTCTATGCTACTGAACATGCAATCAAGGCCCTCTTCTTACCCTCCATAATAAACGAAATCAGAGTTTCCTCATATGTGGTATGAGTCACATATCACATCAGATACTCTTCTATCCATGTCATATCTGGATTAGTTCCTTGTTAAATGATTGTTTCACCAAGTCAATAAATGAAAATTGATTGATAACAAATAGCCACTTAAGAATGACATTTACTTTGCACAACTATTTTTCTTGTCTCAATTGTTTTTATTTATCTATGTATGGTTTTCTGTTAATGATGTTATCATTGATGAACACCTGTCTCTCCTCCCACACAAAGAAATAGGATGGTAAAATTTGCCTTGTTGGTATTCCTCACACCTCATGAACCATTCCCCATCTCTAAACTCTCCCCAATACTTGGAATGCATACTCTCGTTAGGATTCATTTATCTTCCCACATAACTAAGTTCACGTACCACTGTGTATATGATGTATTTCTTTATCATCCAACTATTAGTGGCCCCTTCTCCAAATTACTTGTGTTTATTTTGTGTCACTTTACATATGTTTTTATTACCCAGTTTTCTATTCCTTGATGTAATGCAATTTCCTTGAGGTAACTTGCTACTTCTTTACTTTTCCTTTTTAGTTATTGTATCTCCAATGCCAAGTATATAGTATGCTCTTAATAAATAAGATCATTAGATTCTAACTTTAAAGCTGCATAACCTTTGAAGCATTGAGTCCAACACTTTTATTTTATAGATGAGGAAACAGAGAACTAGACTACTTAGAAGAATAGTTAGCCCAGGGACAAAGAAATAAAAAGTGCCTGCAGTAGAATTTGCATTCAAGTCTTCCTGTTGCCAAATCTGGTGCCTAATTCTCTTTGCTCCATAGCTGCCTTAATATTTGTTGTAAGCAGTCCTACTGACTTTTATTTTGTCATGGTCCTTTGGATGACTATGGAAGAGTTGATGGGTGGATCAAAAGAGAGAATAAAGTAAGGACAGAATGGGTTTGAAACACAATGGGAGGAATCCTCAGAATTAATATCATCCATTATATTTGGCTCTTCCCCATAACTCCTAGGCAACCACATACTTTCCTGTCCAAAAGCACACTTAGATTAACAAATATAATTTAAAATCATTGGTATATGAGATTATTTTACACTGTACTACTGTAGGAAAACTTTGTTTTTCTGAAATTTATAGGTATATTCTTCCCTTAAAAGGTATGGTGTTGTAGTGGCAAGCACCCCAGCATCCCCAGGGTGGCTGCCAACACAGGTTCTTAGATCTGTTTTTTTCTAAAGGAAAGCAACTCAAAATGGGTTAACAATCTTGCTTTAATCAACAAAAATATATTATTTACCTAGTTCAGGGGAAAAAGGTCAGCACCCTGAAGTTCAGAGTATACAAAGGTTACGAGCAGAAGTTACAAGACAGAGAAACATTTCATCAGACAGGCTTCCAAACTGCCCAACCATTACATACATCCATACCTAATCACAGTTACCAGAGAGGTAGGCATCAACATCTGGGTTTTCAAAGCCAGGGGGAAGGGGGGGGAGGGGGCTCTCAACAGCTACCCAGAGTCATGTCTGATCAAGCCACACAACACTTTTCAAAGTGAGCCCCAAAACAAAGTTTCACATCAGGGAGTTTATAGCCTTCTCCTGGGTCAGAAAATGTAACAACTCTTGACCCACTGCCCAATCACAAAGCACCAAGGTGTTTGCATTCCTGAAAAACAAGCCTCCCACCACAAGCTCCAGGTGCACTTAACCTAGAGGTAGGGAAGATCTTAAAAATTTACATTCCTATAACAGGTGTTGCATTGCAAAATGACATAACTGATTTTTATTGTTACTTCTGTATGCTTAGAGCTACATAATCCCCTTTCCCACACACTACACACACATGACACACACACATTGGTGTCTACCAATCCTTGACCTGTAGGTGAAACTATGATATAGAGTTGTAGGTAAATCTGTTTTTCATTATAATCCAAATTATTGGCACCAAAATAATTACCTCATCCTTAACTATTTCATTGTGG
The DNA here is from genome assembly GCF_028583685.1 of Petaurus breviceps papuanus. NCBI lineage: Eukaryota > Metazoa > Chordata > Mammalia > Diprotodontia > Petauridae > Petaurus > Petaurus breviceps. The sequence continues at coordinate 19,547,552 of NW_027187351.1, read as the reverse complement.
GATGTGTAATGGTAAGCACAGAAATAGTTCACACCTTGTTTCAGCTATTGAATTTATACCATGTATTATGTGGCAGGTGGTACAGTGAGTAAGAGAGCTGGCCCCAGCATCAGAGATCTGGGATTGGTTCCAGCCTCAGATATTTGGCACCCACAAAAAATAACTTGCCGTGTAACCTTGAGCAAGTTACTTAACCCCAATTGCTTTTAAAAAAAGAATTTACACCATATTTCAGTCTGTTAAGAAGAAGAATGTGTGAAATCCTGGAGACAAGCTAATGACTATATAAGGAGAGCCCCAAGGCTAGAGACAGCAGGAACTGAGAAGAAAACTCTAGTGGTTGCAGAGTCAAGAAGAAGAAAACTTATTGTATCCCAGCACTCTGTTTGCTTTGTATGTGTTGATGTTTGTTTATGATACTTTGTACAGAAGCCCTGGACCTTACTGGAAGTCCTGAAAGAGGATATTCTGATTGTATGTTTACAGAAGTCCTGGTGGAGGGTTTTGGAAGTCCTGGGACTTTACTGCTGATTTGTGCTGACCTCTTGGACCTTGTTTGTGGGTCAGTGTTGATTTCTATGTTGATGATTTGTGTTGAGTTCTCAGACCTTTGTGGATCTGAGTTGATTTCACAGGGAGATAGTGAATTGGTCAAGGCGCCGGCAATGTGTACAGATATTATTGTGGTTCTGTTAAGCTTTGTCTTCCCAGAAACAAGAACTGTGAAGGACTTCAGGTGGACTGGACACTGTGAGCTTCAATATGGAATGGAAACTGGATGAAAAACTGGACAAGGATCTGGAAAAGGAACTGATAACTGCCTGCCTTTGGATCCAGGTGACAGTTGGAGCTTGGGCCATGGAAGAGGAACCATGGAAGCTGAGAGCTATCCTAGAGTCAAGCTGAAAGAAGATTTCACTTGGATACAGCGTACTGACTGAGAAGATAATGATTTACTCTTACAAATGGGAGGATGACCTATGTATTTTCCACTACCCTTTATGAGGTCATTGAGTAGTGACTGATAATTGATTAATGACTGGTGACTGAATAGTGACTGATTTTTAACTTAGTGTGCCCCATGAATGGAGAACTGAAAACTATTGTGACCACTTTGGTGAAAACTATGTGGCCATTTCAGTGATGACATGAATGCTGTATTTTTAATTTCTGTAATAAATTGTAACATTTTGTATGCTGTACTGTTATTCTCTGTGAGTGTTTTGCTTTGATATGTTATTGAATAAATAGAGTATTCACTATACTATGTAATCAGAACCTTGAAAAGCTGTTCACAGCAACAGTACTCTGGAAAGGTGTTTGTGCATGACTTTACAGATGGTGTGCCTGCTGCTATCTCCCAGAAACCTGCAGCTTTTCCACATTGTGAATGTGTGCTTTGATACATAATAAAAAAAGATGTTTTAGGTTATATTATGAGAATTTTTTAGATGCCCCACTTAGATTTCTCTGAAGTTTATGTTATAGAAAAATAAGATCTCAAAGAATTTGAGATGTTAATTTAATAAAATTCTAAGCAAGAATTATCTGCAAGGAAGCATGAAGCATAAAAGCTACAAATAATTAAAATTTATTATGGTATGGTTTTAAATCACAAAATTAAAAGATCAGTAACCACAATAATAGTAAACAATTATATATTGCTTCAAGATTTTCAAAGTGCTTTATGGATGTTATTTTATTTCATCCTTAAATGAACCATGTGAGTTTGATACAGCTAGGCTTCTATTAAAACATATAATGAATGCCCTGAAGCATTCAGTTGTATTTGAATTTATAATTTCTTTATTTGATATTTAGGTAAAATATGATAATTTATTACAGCCCAATGGAAATATGGAGTGTGCATTCAAATAATGAGACTATTTCAGAAGATTCATTGATAACTCGAATCAAGATCTAGCTATACTATTGCTGTCCTCATTTGACAGAAGAGGAAATTGAGGCTGAGTAAATTTAGGTATCCTTTTCAGCCTCACAAAATGTTTTTAAGGCACTGAAGCTTGAGTCTACCTAACCATAAATTTGGTTAGAATATCTCCATGAGATATTCATTAAATAATAAATAAATTAATTAATATTCAATAATAATAATTAATCATTAAATTTTATAATTAAATAATAATAATTAATAATTCATTAATATTCTTTAATAAATTAAGTTCATTAAATAATAAATAAATTAATATTCATTAAAACATATAATGAATGCCCTGAAGCATTCAGTTGTATTTGAATTTATAATTTTTTATACCTACCATAAATTTTTTAAACCCACCTAACCATAAATTTGGTTAGAATATCTCCACCCTAACCCCCCTCCAAATCACACTGAACTTTCAGGTCAATCAAATCAAAAGCAGAGATCCAATGATGACTGTATATATAATATAATGCACTTCGAAGTAGGACATGTACATGTGTAGCGACAAAAGTGAAATCATCAGTGTCATGGGGGAAAATGAAATGACTGAGGAAAACAAAGTTTAAATCTTCCAAGCAAATCAATTTATTAAGCTATGCTTCCAACCTCCCTAATAAGGTATGATTAAACCTCCTCAGTTTAGGCCTGGACCGAGAGTATCAGCAGAGAGAAACTTTTATACATTAAAAAAACTTATCAAAGAAAGTCAATTAATTATTTAAGAGGAAACAATACAATCAGTAATCTGATTTCTAATTAGAAGAAAGAATAGGAAATTTCCAATTTGAGAGGAGGAGAGTGAACAGGTGTAATCCCCTGAATTGAGAAAAGGATGTATTCTACTCCCAAAATATGTGCAAACAGTCAAGTGAACATGGAAACAATAACTGATTCATCTATTTGTATAAGACCAATTTTCAGATAAGACATATGGGTTACTTAAGGTGTACAATTGTGAGAATATTCCTTGCATTAGTCTTTGGATTTCAGTGTGCATAACTTAACTTTTTAGTTGAAAATCTTTAAGCAGCAGGGAGAGCTAGTCTAGTTTTGCAACCATGCAGAGTTAGGTTCAAACAATGCAATAAAGTTTTCTCCTGATTCCTACAATTAAATAAAGTCTTGCCACAGGACAGAAATTGAAGATCAATACTGAATAGAATTATTCTAGCTCCAGAATCAAGTTACAAGGTGAAGTCAATGTGTTTCACTCATTTTTTTTAGAATTAACCACTTGCTGTCCTAATTCCCTCAATTCCCTCATGCATAGCCACCAAAAAGGGAGGGGGCAAGAAATGATAACTGATGGATGGTCTCATTTGGTATGTACACACTATTAAGAGATCAAGGGAAGCTCTAGCATTACAGGACATGTGAAATTGGGAAAAGAATTGTATTTGGAAGGCTGATTTTAGTATCATTATATTTGAATTAAAATCTATTTAATAACTATGTGATAGTGGCTAGGTCCTTTGACCTCTACTTTCTTCAATTTCCTAATCTGTGAAATGAGATTGGATTAGATAATAACTAAACCAGTTTCCCATTTTTGACCTTATACTGAGTGGATACCTATGGAAGGTTTATGGGAGGATGTGTGTAAGCATTTTGAAGGAGTTGGCAAGTATGTATCAGGTGAATTCTGTATTGTTACAGGGCTTATCTACAAAGACAAGATCACAGATGAACTATAGTTTCAAAACTAGTTTCAAAATGTATTATTGGTATAGTCAACAGTATATCTTAAATGTACATACCAAAATTTAATTATTTTATTACTAGATCTAACAATTCACTTTGTTTATGTCAATCTCCCTAGTTAATGTCATCCATTATATCATATTACATATGTGCAAGTTAATCATGTATGTTAATATTCCAAAAAATTCATCCCCATGACTCAAAATAGGTACAGTCATTTATATTGACTATATCTAACAATACTGATGATAATACAAGAAAAGCATAATAACTGGGAGATTGCCAGCAATTGTGGTAAATAGCCTTAGTTTGAAGTATTTCTCCACTTTTTGGAGAAAAAAACAGAAGTACCACAGAAATCTCATTTTTAGCAGCAAGCCAGCAAGTCAACTGCCAATTTGTAACATGGGGCATGATTTTTAATATCCTAAATTCCCCCAAAGTCCTTGAGCTTGAAAGTTCTTCCCGTGAAAATCCTGAGCTTGGGGAGTAAAAAAGCATATACTATATGTACATATACATATACTATATACATATATATAGTATATATACTATATAGTATATATAGTATATATGTAGTATATAGTATATATACTATATAGTATATATAGTATATATGTAGTATATATAGTATATATACTATATAGTATATATAGTATATATACTATATAGTATATATACATATACTATACAGAAAATGTTTATACAGGTACCATGTGCAATCCAACAACACCTTTAAAAACACTACGAAGACCACCAAAATGTACTGATCTGGTATGTGGGATGATTTACAAGAAAATCAAAAGGTACTAATTTTTTTTCCCCCTAATGATGGTGAATACACTTTGAAATATTTAGAGTAGTTTAGTATGGCTGGGACCACTCTTCTTACAATGCTTCCAAATCTTTATATGTGATTACACTGAATTCTCAGATTATTGCATTAGTGTATTATTATCATTCACTAGATTATCGTGTATTACAAGATTTGGATTTTTGTATGGTTCTGGGCAAAACAAATAATAATTATTGCAATCCCATGTCATAACATAGAGTTCATTTATGAAGCTGCAAGGTGACACCCAAAATGTATTAATTTTGGATTCACCTTTGTATGTCATTCTGGTAATGGTGCTCATTATTTCACATTTATTAAAACCAACAATGCCATTAGCCAAATTGACACATCAAATCCCATTCTTTTGAATTAAAGCACATATGAAAGAATCAAAAGTCTTACTGTGTAAAAAAAAAAAGGCATGAAATGGAAATTAGATCTTAATTTTCCCTATTAACAAATTCTATTCTACTATGCTCTTTTATATTCCCATATATCCTCAGGTAACAATATTTTCATGGCCTAAGTAAAAATTACTATTAACATTTATACCAAATGTACATACTTATAATTACTTATTAAATATATTACAGCAACATAGTACTTCCCCATTATTTATGAGCCAAATAGAGGGACATTTAGACCAAGAAGCTAAGGGTTATCTAACAAAATACAAATATCCTATCATCATAAGACAATGTGTCAGTGGATAGAATTTATGAACATTATAAAGGATTAATAATATGTTAGCAACAGAATATTTCACCTGATATAAACATTATTCTTACTCTTTTGATTATCAAATTATTATACTGAAATATATAAAGAAATTAAGAAGTAAGCATTTTCAAAATGGATTATATATATACATATACATATATACACACACATATATATATACATATACATACATACATACATATATATATATATATATATATATATATATATATATATTTGCCTTTTGGAGGGCAATTGGGGTTAAGTAACTTGCCCAAGGTTCCAAGTATAGTTTTGTGTGTGTGTGTGTGTGTGTGGGGGGGTGTTAAGTGTCTGTGGCCGGAACTGAACTTGGGTCCTCCTGACTCTGGGGCTGGCACTTTACTCACTGCTCCACCTAGAAACCCCAAAATATTTTTTATTAAATCTTTTCACATATGAAGCTCAAAATATGATATAGGAAATAAATAACTCATTAAGAGCAAATATTTACTGAAGCAGATAGTGTTTTAGAAGTAAGGTAATATGTTAAAGACATGTGCAACAGAAAATAAGTGTTCTATTTACATGGTAGAAAAACAAGAACCAAGAATCATTCTAATTATGATATTAAATCCAATTGATATATTGCATCTTTTGTAGGAAGTAGAAAAATAGTTCTTTAGTAATTATGACAGAAGCTGAGAAATAATAGTTGAAAAGTCAGCTCAAACACTGGAATGTTTCAGGAATTTTATTATAATCTAAAAATCCAAGAGATTTAACAAACATGATGTCAGAGATAAGCAAGTGAAAGAAATGCTCAAATCTGTGAAAAAAAAATCCAAACATATAAAAAACCACATCTGTATGCAAGGCAAAATTTTTGAGAAAGGAAGAATGATAGAATGGTTGGAGGGTAGGCCTCTGAGTTAAAACAAACAATAAAAACCAAAATATCTTTCCTTAATCTTTGCCACTAAACAATATTACTACTGATTTGCTAAGAACACATCTTCTCCCACTTCCATGCTGTTGTACTGACTGTTAGTATGTACATAGAATGGACTCTTTCCTATTTTTTCCATATTCAATTCATTTTTCTCTGTTTAATGCTCAGCACATGTGCCATATATTTGTATACTTTCCCTGAGTATAGTGGTTAGTGCTATTTCTTTCCTTACATTTTTGTTTTGGATATCTATTAAAGGCTTTGTTTCCTAGGTATAATATAGTGTTTGTGAGGGTATAAGCTATATTTTCATTTGGTTTGGTTTTCTTCTTATGCTCAGTTCCTGAGGAAGAGAATGAGATTCTCTTTCTTGCTCCCACTCTCATATTCCTAACTTCTCATTTTGACTTAACTTTCTCACATAGCCCACTCCTCTAGAAGACTGGGAGTTTCAAAACCTTTCAGGGAGAGATAATGTAAAGGAAAATTGCTCAAGACTATTGTCTCTGCAGGGAAAACTTAACAAACCTCCTCCTAAAGGAAACCATGATAATTCATCAGGTATCCAGGATGCCCTGGATGCACTTTTTTCCCCCTCTTCTTTGGAGAAATAATGATAATAAAATATTTTGTTCAGCTGGAACTCCAACTGACATTCACTATGCTTAAATGGAATATTTTTTATCCTTCTTCCTCTATTTTATAATTCCTTCCAATCATCTTCATTTAATTACATATATACATACTCACATAGACATTTGCACAGATGGAGACTGAATAAAATTTAGAGAAAATTATTTATTTGAAAAAAACATGAAATATACAGAAAGAAAATACTTTCTTAAATAAGTGATTGCTGGGGATATGGACTCAGTATAAGCCGTAGTGAAGTTAAGAATGGTAAATTGGGAGCAATTACTAGAGCCATTCTCAAAAAAAAATGGAAACTGTATTCATTCTATATTATACTTTGTGTGGCTTCCTTTGATTTCATTTATGGATTTTTCTAGTGCATCATTCTGTTATTTCTGATTTTGATGGTAGCAGCAGCAGTCATAGTGTTGAGCACGACTCCACTCTTCCCTACCCCAACTGATCCGTGTTCTTGAATTTCAGTCTAGGGTAAAATCTCTGTTGAGTGTTTCTCCATTGTCCCCTGTCCCCCACCCCCATTGGATATTTCTCCATTCTCCCCCATCCCCTGCCTCCCACCAGATATTTCTCCATTTTCTCCCCTTTGTTCTGCACCAGATATTTCTCCATTCTCCCCCCTGCCCCAAACTGGATATTTCTCCATTCTCCCCCATGCCCCCCACCGGATATTTCTCCATTCTTCCCCTTCCCCTGCCCCCCTCACCCCCACTGGATATTCCCCATCTCAGTCCATTCTAGGTTCCCTGTCCCTCAGCTTAGGGTCTTTGCTTATGTAACTTGACTCACTTTAAAAACCGGCACAGTGTCCATGCCAACCCACTGTCTGATCTGGGTATGTGACCCTGGAAGTCCCGCCGTAATAAAATCCACTTCCAAATTTTACTCTCAGGGATCTTTGATCTCGCTCCTTTTGACTCAACATAAATTGGAGGCCCTAGTGAGATCTGCGTGGCACCGCAAAGATCCCCAAAGAAGAAGAGTTCTTGACCTCGGGAGGTAGGCATCTGCTTGCCCCGATCCCTAGGGAGGCTAGCCCCTGAGGACGTTCCAGGGCCCCAGGTATCAAGGAGGGGAAGATTGCACCTGCTGGCTGACTTCGACTTGCTCCTCGTTCGGCCTTTCATGGATGCAGGTCTTTTAGTTTGGGGATGAGTAAAATTCTTTCCTGTTTTCTGTAGGGGAGGAGGGCTAGATGTAGCAGTTATGCAGGGGGCATCTTCTCCCTGGGCAAAGCTTGAGATGTCATCCCTCTTGCCCATAAATGGTCTGGTTAATGTCTATTTTTTGGTCTTTTTATGTGTCCTGTCCATTCTGTGTTCGTAAAGTTTTGTCTTTAGCTCATTTGCTTAAAGTATCACTGTTTTTAGTCTGCAAAGCAGGTATTTGAGTGGCTATCAGATGAACACATTCAAGGAAGCTTTTCTGATTCCTACGGGGAAGATATATCTGTTTATAAGATTATACTGTTTGTCTGTCTTTTCATCCTAGAACATGGGAGGTTCAGCCAGTACATCAAAAACTCCCCTGGGTTGCATACTAAACCATTTTAGAGTAGCCTATCAGGATACGGAAGATTATGGGGTCCCCTTGAAGAAGAGGAAACTCATTTCTTATTGCATAAATGAGTGGCCCACATTTGGGGTGGGCTGGCCCCCTCAGAGAAGTTTCAACAAGCAAATTATCCAATCAGTGTGGCGGGTGGTCACAGGGAATCCAGGACATCCAGATCAGTTCCCTTATATTGATGTCTGGCTAGATCTCAACACCATCCCCCTCCCTGGCTTGGAACTGTTCTTTCCAAAAGGGTATCCGAATCCTTGTGGCCTATCTGCTCTAGGACACCCCTATTGACCCAGAGGGCCCTGAAAATGGCTGAGCCCTAAATGTTGATTTTGTTTCCCAGTCCACCCCTGACATTAAAAGGTAACTCCAGAAACAGGAGGGTTTTGAGGGCGTGGTTATATTCCAGCTGATAGAAACCCCCCAAAAGGTTTATGACAAAAGGGACAGATCTTCTGACAAAGCAGACAAGAAGTTTGCCCAGGTCCTTGTGGTTGCACTTCAGAATCCTAAACAGGGTGCCTGAGTGGGCGCCACACCACATGGTACCCTCCCTCCTATTTCGAGGGACCAATGCACCTACTGTATGGAATTAGGCCATTGGAAAAATGAATACCCCTGGGGGGGGGGGAAAGGAAAAGAAAAAAAAAGAAGCCTGCTGCTCTCCAGAGGGTCTAGCACTCACTGATTGAAGGGGCCCAGGGATTTTCTCACTAGACCACCTTTGCCTCCTTCCCCCTTCACATTGTGTCTACACTGTCCTGGATCTCAAAGATGCTTTCTTCACTATTTCCCTGGCTACCACTAGTCAATCCCTTTTTGCTTTCACCTGGATAGACCATGAGCGTGGGTATTCCAGACAATTAACCTGGATGCATCTGCCCCAGGGTTTCAAGAACTTCCCTACCCTCTTCGATGAGGCCCTCCATAAGGACCTTATACCCTTCTGGGAATCCCACCATCTTGCTCTCTAATTCAGTATGTTGATGACCTCCTCCTTGTGGCACCTACTGAAATCATTTGCTTATCTGCCACCTCCAACCTTCTTTCTCTCTTGTAGTCTTTGGGTTGTTACCAAGTTTCTTCTAAGAAAGCTCAAATCTGTTTATCTCAGGTCACCTATCTTGATTACATTCTCACAGGGTGCACTTGATCCCTTTCCTCCTCCTGAATCCAAACCATTCTATATTTACTAACAAAAAGATTAAAAAAAAAGGTTCAAGAATTTTAGGGTACAGTAGGTCACTGCTGGCTCTGGATTTTGAGTTTTGCAGAAATTGTGAAACCTCTTTATTCTGCCACTGATGGAACTGGACCCCTTTCTCGGTCTGGCCCAGAGCAAAAGGCTTTTGATACCCTTAAGTATGGCCTTAGCGCCTGCCTTAGCCCTACCTGATATTATCAAGCCTTTCCATCTTTTTGTTGCTGAATCTAATGGGGTGGCTAAAGGAGTCCTCACCCAAACTCTGGCCCCCTGGTGCCGCCCTGTCACCTATCTTTCCAAATGTCTAGATTCAGTGGTTGCTGGCTGGCCCCCTTTGTATCCAGGCTATTGCTGCAAAGGCCCTCCTTTTTAAGGAAGCTGATAAGCTTTCTTTGCGTCAGTGCCTTTCCACCTCTGCCCCCTCATTCTGTGGAGACTTTTCTCCATAGCAATCCTGCCCACTGTCTCTCTAACTTCCCACTAACCCAATATGAGGCTCTCCTCCTAGATCAGCCTTGTCTGACTTTTTCAAAAACCTCTGTTCTTAACGATATCACTTTGTTCCCTGACCCTGAACCTAGTCCATACTTCCCCACTGTCCACGATTGCCATTGGTCATTGATCAGGTCCAGGCTACGAGACCCGATCTCACTGACACACCCCTGCAGAATCCTGACCTAATCCTCTTCACTGATGGCAGCAGTTTCATGAACTCAGGGATATGCAGGACTGGTGCAGCAGTAGTGTACACCCCATCTCTCTCGGTCCTATGGTCATCCCGCTTCCCCCCTGGGTCCTTTGCGCAATGAGTTGAGCTCCTCACTCTGACCCAGGCCCTCTGACTCTTGGAGGGAAAGTCAGCTAACATTTACACTGATAGCCAGTATGTCTTTGCCACAGCTCACATCCATGCTGCCATCTGCAGTCTCCTGACTGTGGCCGGCAAGGCTATAAAGAACCGGGCTGAAATACTATCTCTTCTTGACTCTGTCTGGCTCCCCTCACGTGTTTCCATCATTCATTGTCCAGCCCATCATTTGGGTGACACCTCGAAGGCCATCGGTAACCGGGAGGCAGATCTGGCCGCCTACCAAGTCGCTATGTCTTCCCTTTCCCCAACTGTCTGTTCCCTTAGGGAAACGCCCACTCTACCCATTTTTCCCTCCTATTCTAAAAGTGGATGATTCCTTTGCCGGTAAATCAAAAGGGAAAAAGGAGGAGTCAGGTTGGTGGCTCCTCCCAGGAGACCAGCTCTGAGTCCCTGAGGCTCTGCGGAGGGAATGGATAAATTTTTTTTTTTTTTTTTTACAGCAGACTACTCATCCAGGGGAAAGAAAACTCTCAAGAGTCTCCTCTTGAGAGAAAGGTATTATATTCCCCACCTAAATGAGCATTGTGAGTCACTATGAGACATGTTCACTGGTAAAACATGGGTGAAACAAACAAACAAAAAAATAGGACCAGTGGGGGTCAGAGTAAGAGGATTACAGCCAGGAGAACACTGGGAGGTCGATTTCACTGAAATAAAACCACATGTGCAGGACTACAGGAATCTCCTAGCATTGGTGGATGCATTCTCTGGGCGGGTAGAAGCATTCCCTGTGAAAAAAGAAACAGCCCTAACAGTAGCAAAAAATCTCCTTAATGAAATTGTCCCTTGGTTTGGCCTCTCCATGAGAATTATGTCAGATAATGGAACAGCATTTGTAGCCAAAATATCACAAGCAATAGCAAAAGCTTTAGGGATTACTTGGAAATTACACTGTGCATATCGGCCTCAGAGCTCCGGGCAGGTGGAAAAGGCCAACAGGACTCTGAAGGAGTTTCTCACCAAGCTTGTCCTGGAAACCCAGGAACCCTGAGTCACCCTTCTACCACTGGCCCTGCTCAGAAGCAGATGCACTGCCAATAAATTAGGACTGACCCCATTTGAAATTATGTTTGGAAGACCACCACCCATTCTTCCTTCTAATCCGGGAAGACTTAATGCTGAAATCACTAACTCTTCCCTCACCAAGTTCCCTACAGGGTCTGCAGGTGACTCAGAAAACAAACAAACAAACAAAAAAAAAATCCTCTCCTCAGTGCCTGACGCCCTCCTGGCCCCAAGCTCAGCCTCAGCGCATCCGTTTCAACCTGGAGATTCTGTGCTGGTAAAGAAATTCACCACTATGGGTGTGGAGCCGAGGTTGAAGGGGACACATGGGGCCACACGTTGTGATCTTCACTGTACCCACTGCTGTCAAAGTGGACTCTATCCTCACCTGGTTCCATTATACAAGAGTGAAGCCTGCTGTCACCTCAGAATGGAAAGCAGAAGTCCACGAGGACCTCCTAAAGCTAAGACCTATCTGATCCTCTTCCTGATCCTCCTTTATCTCCTTGTGTGGTCCCACACAATCCTCATGCCCCCAGACCAAGCTATATCTGGGTGGTAACCAGAGGAAATGGACAATCCTGGACTTTCCAGAACCCTGAACTCATACTCTCAACTCCCTTTTCCCCCCAAAACTGGACTATTTGGGGGCCCACCAACAAATGCAGGCTACTTGCTCTGTTCAGACGCAGGAAGCCCATGTGCCTGTGCTTGTGTCACAACTTACCACCTCCCCTATTCTGATGCCTCTCTGTGCTACAGGACATGCAGTAGTGGGGGATTGGACCCATTGTTCCACATCCATATAATCTGGTCTGACCCCTGGCAACCCATGCTTGATCTCACCATTCAAAACCCTTCAGACCCCGCCTGGGGAGTCCTATCTCTCTGGTCCTGGGACTCATCATCCCTACTTGGGGGACTATGGTCTTTCTGGATGAGGAGGAAGAGGATGGGTAGTTGGGAAAGACAGTAGTACTGACTGTTACCAAGAAGCCTCCTGTGCCCCTACCTCATTGTCACCCTGTTGGTCCCATAAAGGACTTGGCTATTCCTGCCCCAATAGGGAACCCTGATGTCTCAATCACAATACCAGCTGTGACCACATGGGCCCTGGTCAGGTCATACGCCCTCCCCCATCTTCAAAGTTTCAGGAATCTTGCAATTATCACGTTCCCTTTCTTACCCTCCTGTCAGCTGTTCATAAACACTTAACAGCTCTAACCACATGTTGGGAAAAGATTGCTGGATCTGTGTTGAAGCCCAGCCTTCTTACTATGTAGGGGTGGCACTAAATTCCTCAGTCACCCCTACTTCCAACACAGAGAATTGGGAGGGAGACCACCCAAGGCTCAACCTCGGGGATGTACAGGAAACAGGTTTCTGCCTCATATCATCCATCACTCCTTTATCCAGCTCTCGGTATAGCTCAATTTGTGGACAAACCCACAAGGTTCAGGCCTCTAGCTCAGACTAATTTCCCGCCTCTCTAGGAGCCTGATGGGCATGCCATGATGGCTTTGCCCAGTGAGTCTCTTCTACAGTGTTTCTAAGAAAACAACAACACATTGAGGGCCCCCTGTCCATCTTAGTGGCCATAATTCCCCAGGTCACCCTTCTCCCGGGTGAAGAAGGTTGGCATTACCTTTCCCCAGAAGGGCAACTGAGCCACCACCGAAGACAGGCAGTACCACTCCTCATTCCCATCTTAGTGGGCTTGGGCCTTGTGGGTTCTGCAGCAACTGGAATGACAGCCTTGATTAAGGGTGAGGCCAAATATCAGGCCTTAAGTACACGGGTAAATATCAACCTCTCCTACACAGAGCTGTCCATCTCAACCCTGGAAAGACAGGTGGACTCTCTGGCAGAGGTGGTTCTCCAGAACCACAGAGGCCTTGACCTTCTTTTCTTAAACAGGGAAGCCTGTGTGCAGCCCTTGGTGAGGCTTGCTGCTTCTATGCAAACAATTCTGGAGTGGTGAGGGAGAGTCTGAAGTTGGTATGCCAGAATATTCCTAATAGACAGAGGGAGTTGGAAAAGTCCGAGAATTGCTATCAGTCCCTGTTCTGGACATCCCCCTGGTTCACTACATTGCTATCAGCCTTGGTTGCTCCTCTCCTCCTCCTGACCATAGCCCAGATTGTAAGACCCTGTCTCATTAATTGTTTTCTACAATTTGTCAAGTCCCGTGTCAACTCCGTTAAAATGTTAATTATCAGGGACCCCTGCTACCATTCTTTAGAAACAGAGTTGGGTTACCTGGTTGATGTGGCCCCAGTTGTGTCAAAGGTTTGACATACCTACAAAGAAAAGTAGGGAATGTTGAGCCAGACTCCATCCTTTCTTCCCCCATCGGATCCATGAGCAGGAATTTCAGTGTAGGGTAAAATCCCTGCTGAGTATATCTCCATTGTCTCCTCCCCCCCCTCTTGTTATTTTTCCCTCCCTCCTCCTCCCTCTCCCCCCCCCCCTCTCCCCCTTCCTCCCCGCCCCCTCCCCCCCCCCCCAGATATTCCCCATCTCTGCCCATTCTAGGTTCCCTGCCCCTCAGCCTACAGTAAACTTTGGGTGCGGGAAATTAAAAAATACACTGTCAAATCACTGATTGTAGTCTCTGCTTATGTAATGTGACTCACTTTAAAAACTGGCACAGTGTCTGTGCCAACTCATTGTCTGATCTAGGTATGTGACCCTGGCAGTCCTCCGGTAATAAAATTCACTTCCAAATTTTACTCTCAGGGATCTTTTCTCTCGCTCCTTTTGGCTAAACAATAGCAGCAGGCCTTGGTGACAGCAGTAGGCTTTGTATATTCTTCTATACTAGATTTCTCATAGTTACATCTTGTAGGACCTTCCATTTTACTGCTCCACCTCCATATGTGACTTGCTTATTTCTTAATTATTTTGAAATTAAAGCCTTTTGATAAGAAAGGAGAAATGTCCCTCTCAGGTAACCTCATATATCCTGCAGTTCTTAGATCAAAATGTACTATAGGTTTCTTACCAAATCTTCAGATATCCATCCCAACTTAATTCCAATTCTGCGAATATAGTTGCTATTTTGTCAAATGCCCTACACATAGTAGGTATTGGAAATATTACTACTACAACTAATAATAGTAATAATAAGCATTTATATAATGACTACTAAATTCCAGGCACTGTGATAAACATTATATAAATACTGTCTCATTTGATCTGCACAATAATGCTGAGATTTAGATGCTATTGTTATCCCCATTTTGCATGGCACACGGTAAATGGCTTCCCTGAGGTTACACGGTTAGCAAGCACTGGATATGGGTTTTGAACTTGTCTTCCTGACTCTAGGGCTAAGACTATATTCACTGTTTCTCTTAGTTACCTTGTTGAGTTGAATCAAATTGAAATGAATTGAGATAAATAAATTGGTGTTTCATTATTCTGAGGGGTTTTAGTACCATATGAAACTTTGGAGATCTCTTTGTAGCTGCTAAAGATATGAAAAATACCTCCATTCTATCATGACAATGCTCAAACCCCCTGCTTTGAAATTTCCATTCTGTCATGTTACCTTTAAAAAAATTAAAATGTCATTGAAAAAAAATGGTAAATTATAACGATAATATAATACTTGATTGAATTTAATTTTAAAAATATATATTTAAAGCAATTGGAGTTAAGTAACTTGCTCAAGGTTACACTGCCAATTATTTTGTGCGGGTGCCAAGTATCTGAGGCTGGAACTGATCCCAGGTCTCCCCATGCCAGAGCCAGTACTCTTACTCACTGTGCCACCTGGCCACCCCCAAATTTAAAAATCTTTTTGTATCATCATAAAGCATAGAAAATTACACTTGTATCATGCTCATCTCTTAGAAAAATTAAATTCACATATATGCATAATATTGACTTAACATGTAAATTACCTCAACAATTAAAAGTAAACCTTGTTTCTTTCTGTATGCTATGAATCAAAAGCTTTTAGAATAAACACATTTTATGGTGTTTATTTTTATGTCATTTCCAAAAAGATGAATATTCCATAGGAAAAAACAGATTATTTGGGGATCACTTCAAAAATCATCTGAAAAGCTTTTAATGTTATCAGAAGAAATGTTTGCTTCTTTCCTAAGGCTCAGTACATTGTTAATGTACTAATGATATTATCCAAAACAAATAAAAATATTTAGGGTTTAAATTCTTTGTCTATAAATTTTCTAATTGAAAATTATAATCTTGTGAAGGAGTAGCCAGGAAAAATTAACTAATTAATCCAATCAGATAAACATTCATTTAACTCCTCTGTTCTAGGCACTTAAGATACAATGAATAAAAAATACACTACCTGCTCTTAAGGAACATTCAGTCTAATGGGGGTGAGGCAGGGTACAACACATGAAAGGATGCAGGAAAGTAGAGAGATGGACATCTTGTTCCTTATACTTCAAATCAGACAGGGAAGCAGATTAAGAGTGGAGTGCTATGCCAACTTAATTCACAGACAAATAAACATATAGAGAATTATCAGTAATTAAGGGTAACTTAAGTTTAGCTCTAACATATTTTTAAGATCAGAAATATGACCAAAAATAAAAACAGACCATGAACATCACAATGCAGTCACAATAATAGTCACGACATAAACATAAATAATATCATAAAAAGTAAATGTCAAATGCTATTGACTATCTCCATGTTTACCATTAGTCTCACATGAATTTTCTTTCCTGTGATAAAATTATATTAACTTAAAAGAAAGCCAGACTATTTCCTCCTTTTTTCTTTTGTTTTATACCAAATTCTAGCAAAGAAAATTACTGCTAGTTTTATCTTGATAAAGTTGGAAGCATTAAATTTTTCCACAATTACTGAATTTCTTTGACTGATCAAGATAAGTCACTGTATTAAATTTCTTGTGTATTTAATGGGAAAGATTGAACAATGCCAAAAAGTATAGTAATGCACTTCCTATGACCATTCCCTGTCAAGTAGCAAACCACAATTTCAGGTGGTCAGGATTGATTATAGATTGGAAGGGAGAATCTAGCCACCCCTCATCCCTACTAATATACGAGGGTTGAAATATCTAGCATTGTGGCTTCATTGAATAACATACATACTGTCTTTTCTCTAATGCATAATATGCATCTTAATATGAAATCTTGTTAATTAATCAATTAATAACTTTTATTATATACATATTATATTTTAGGAGCTGTGATAGGTGCTGGCCATTAAAGGACAAAAAAAGAAACAGTCCTTGCATCAATGTTCTTATATTACATAAGGAAAAATAACATGTAGTTTCAAAATATAATTACATATAATATAAAAACAAAAATAAGATAATAGGGAGTATAGGGAAAGTGTCAGAAGCTAGGGTAGTAAGGAAAGCCCTGATGTAGAAGGTGATCGAGGTAGCTAGGTGGCTCATGGAATGGAACACTGGGTTTGGAGTCAGAAGAACTGAGTTCAAATTTGACCTAAGACACTTACTAGCTATGTGACCCTGGGGAAGTTATTTAACCTCTGTTTGCCTTAATACACTAAAAAAAGTTATGACAAACTACTCCAAGATCTTTGGCAAGAAAACTCCATGGACAATTTGGCTGTGATATGATCCAAATGGTTGAAAAGAGTCGGACATGACTAAATGGCTGACCAACAACAACAACAAAGAAGTTAACATAAAGCAAATTTTATTAAGTATACAACTGTCTTATAATACTTAGGCTCATTTAAAGAATGGGGAAACATGATGGCTCCTAATGTCCATCAAATTACCTCTTCTTTGACTTGTAGCAAATTTGCTTTACGCAAAATAATAATAATTGCAATCACAATTTCTCCAATTTTCCTACACACGCACACACACACACACACACACACACAGTTCAAAAATTTGCATTTGGTCCAAGCGGTACTTTCTGCCGAAGTGTACATATGCATGTACATATAGGTAAATGTATATAAAGGTGTGTTTTTTCACATATGAGTATGTATGTATATGTAACTGCTGACCTTTATAGTTGAGGAAAAATTTCCTGGACACTTTCAATAACAAAGCAGCAAATTATAGTATAGTGTCTATGGATACAAAGGCACTCAGAGGGGAAGGTGGGTAAAATTTTCCTGTTCTTAGAACTTACTTCAGTCATTGAATTTGTAAATACAGCCTGGTGACTTCATCCTGAGTGTTCTACTCTGTAGAGCTAATAGTCTTCCGTGATATCTCTTTTCTCTGTACGGTTTAGCTCTACTTTTTCTTTCTTCTTTTTGTTTGTCCCAGTGATGATGGCTCGACTCAGTTTTTTCATGATCAGTTCCTTTCCCTAATCTTCCAGCTCTTAAAATCTCTAACTGTGATTCTGCAATACTCCTTCCTTTTTATATAAATTCCATTAATCATGTCCAAGTCCCTAGCCAAATGGTTTTGATAGGTTCAAGGAGGTGTACAGGCTTAGTTGACAATATGCTCTGAATGGTTGATTCAATCAAGAATTGTTCTCAACTGAAAAAAAAAGATAATTTTATTTTGGTGGAGTAATCCATAAAATCATACCCACGTAAAAACAATTAGGGAAACTAAAATAAAAATAAGGAGGGTATGTATGTATTCTACTCAGGAGAGACTAAAAAATGTAGAAATACTGAAGAATGGAAATAGAATATCATATATAAGCATCACAAAAAAGGTCAATTTGACTGTCCTATAACATTAACAAAGGGGCAAATGCCTAGTGAAATGGGCAATTTGGAAACCCATAAAGAACATTTGATATGTATAAATGTCTTTATAAACATTAATCAGGCATATAAGTCAAAATATTCAGCAGAAAATTTCTAGAATTTCTGCATAGACTCTATATAGAATTAATGTGGACATTGAAGAGAAAGAAAATAAAGTAAAACTAAAAAGGTTGAGAAAGTTGTGTATGCAATAAGCAAATTGTGCTGTAATTGAAAGTCTCATTTCGTCTTTAATTCTTGGTTGCAGACCTAACATAGGACTGGTCCACAAGGGTCCAGGTTGATGATATGTAGTCTACTCTTCCATTAGCAAGTTCATAGGCATGTTTGCTTCCAGAAATGTGTGATAAAGCATAATGAAAGGGAAGCTTTTTCCCAATTCAAGGTACAAATAAGTATTCTATGAATGCTTCTTATTCACTTACTGAGGAATGAAGAAAAATCCCTTAATTGGCAGGATAACTTGAAATGAATGTGCATACAAAAAATTCCTTTGGGGGTACTCTCATTGTGAGTGGTAAGAAAGGCACTCTCTAAAGCTCAAGCACTAACACTGATTTTCCTCAAGGCCTAGGGAGAGGTAGCATATGCTCCTTCTGAGGGCCTTGTTTTCTAACTTGGGCCACAATGAAACCATGGAAGTAATGGCATTGCTGTTTGTGTGTGTGTGTGTGTGTGTGTGTGTGTGTGTGTGTTTCCTTTCTCAGTTGCATTTCATTTATTATTGTTTTTTTTAGTGAATGAACTGTTAAGGTGACCTAGTGTAACACCAACCAAAAGCCACTTCCAAGGTTAAGAATACCAGCATAGTAACTCTCCATTTTATTCAGTGACAAATTAAGCCCAAACATTCATAGAACTGAGAAAATCAAAATACAGCATTCACCAAGTGTGATTCAATAATTTCCAAGTACTACTCCACTCCTGGGTAGTAGTTCATTTAGTCAATCACAAAGACTCTCTTCTCAAATGGATATTAAGATTAGTTTCCAATCATAAACAAAGTATTTTCATTTGGTCAATCACCGAGCACAGAAAAGTCAAGTTTCCCACCCCTGGATCACAACTGAATTACAATTATTATTAGTTAACTCCAAGCAACTTATCAAAAGGGGCAGTGGAGAGTACAAATTTCATCTACCCCTGAGCTACAGAAAGGTTAAGATATCATTACAGCATTTAATACCCAAAGAGAGGTCTTGTCTTCATTTTGACCTGAGGCAAGTTGACAGCAATCTCTGTTGCTGGGGAGACAAAGCTTCACAAAGCCACAATATACATTGCCAGTGTCCTCATTAATTCACTCTCTGCCTGCAGAATGGTCTCAGGAACCCTGAACATATCAGCAAGAGCCTCTTCCAGGATTTCTGTAAACATACAACAAGAAAATACTTCTGGGGCGGCTAGGTGGCTCAATGAGTAAGAGTGCCGGCCCCTGAGTCAAGAGGACCTGGGATCTGTTCCGGCCTCAGATACTTAACACACGCACACACACACACACACACACACACACACACACACACACACAACTGGCCATGTAACCTTGGGTGAGTTACTTAACCTCGATTTTCAAAAACAGTAACAAAAAAAAAAAAAGAAAATACTTCTTCAGGGATTTTGAACCAACAGCAAAGTTCCAGGACCTCTGCAACAACAGCACTGTCCTTCACCAGAAGACAAATCTGGCAAAACAACATTAAAACATACAGACAAAATATCGGCATCACAGCCATGTCTCCTCAGTCCTTGGCAGCTCCAGGGGGCAGCTCTCAAAAGTCCTGAGCAGCTCCACCTGGCCCTCAGCAATCCTCCACTTTGCTGCTCCCTAAAGTTCTTCTGCTGCTCTCTCTCTGTTTGGGCTTTCTCTGAATCTATGGCACCAGCTCTTCCCAATTTTGCCCTCTCTTTTTACATCAAAAAGTCCATCCCACAAGTGGGATTCACAAGCTCTGGGTTTCAACACTCAACCTGAAAACCAAGCCAATACAGAGGGATCTTTAAATTCCATTACTATTACACCTAGCCTCCAATATATCCTACCCACTAAACTTTGGAGGAATTTGTCCATTGACTATTGTTCTTCAGCCTTCATTTTTGAAGAGGAACAATGACATCATGACATTGGAGTAACATAGTGGATGATAGGTGATGACTTGAGCATGAACTGGATTTGGGTGAGGAAGAATTGTAAAAAGTCCTCAGCTTCCCCCTCTCTTCCAGAGTCATCAAAGTCCAGTGGCAAAAAAAAATCAAGACAAATGGTGATTACCCAGGACACAGCATATCATTATCTTTGATATCTGATCAGACTCCAAGCAATCCACAGAGTCATCTTCAGCCATCTTGATGACTGTTGGAATAAATCATTCTCACTTGCCCATTATACCATGGGAAGTCTTCACATGCTTGGAGTAGACATCCCCCTAATTCACTGGTGGGCCTGAGTCCTGTCAATTGCCCTCTGCCTGGTGTAGCCCATGTGCCAATAGGGTTTTCCAAAGCATGTCTATTTTGCATGTTAAAATTCCTTGGAGCCACAGGTGAGAGTAGAGTGAAAGTTAGACACCTAAGGTAGCTGAGTATCCCAGAAAAAAGTCTTGGTGAGCTCTCATACTTTAGATATTAGTCTTCCATGAGCACCTCATAGACCCCATTAGTTACATAACATGCAGGGCTGAAGGATATAGTGTTACAAAACATACTTGCTATGACAGCTTTCAATTTAAAATTGTATCTATTATGTTGTTGGAGTAATCCATAAAACCATACCCTTTCAAAAGAAACTAGGGATACCAAGAAAGACAAATAAGGAGGGTATGTATTCTAGTTAGGAGAGACTGAAAAATTCACAAAGACTGTAATGATCACAAAAAAGGTCAATTTAACTGTACTATAACATTAACAAGGGCACAAATGCCTAGTGAAATGGACCAATTAGAAGATCTTATGAACATTGCATATATACATACACATTTCTTAAGAAGTGCCTTTCTTACCACTTGGGATATGGGTGTGTATGTATGTATGTATGTATATGTGTATGTCTCTCTCTCTCTCTCTCTCTCTCTCTCTCCATATATATATATATATATATATATATATATTTGCCTTTATAAATATTAATCAGGTATATAACAGAATTCCACTGATTCAGAAAATTGGTTGTCTAGTGGATGGATAAAGCAATGGGTCTGGCATCATAAAGGACTGAATACAAATCTGGTTAGTCTTACTAACTGTGTGATCCTGGGTAAGTCACAACATCTATTTAATTCATTTTTCTCAACTTTAAAATGAGAATAATAAAATGACTTAACTTACAAGGTAATTGTGAGGATGAAATGAGATGATATTTCACAAAAATGCCTAGCATGGTGCCTAGCATTACATAAGACCAATTCCCTTCTGTCCCCAGGAACTGAGTAGTAGAGGGGAGAGTGTGCCTTCAGCTTGATTAATTTTTTGGTACTTGGCCAATTAAATAAAAATTAGTATTTACTCATTAGATGATTTTGAGGGGAAATTAACTGGGCAATATGAGGGGCACCAATCTCGATTAGGGCTAAAACACTAAAAAAATGTCATTGGCTTTCAGGAGTACTATGGAAGCTATGAGAAAATAAAGGAATGATAGCTTTGCTCTGAGGATGCCAGTGTAAGTATGGATTGAGAGACCTTTTATTTGAATATAAATAGGAAGATAGATGTATAGTAAATCAAATAGTTAAAGATATAGATTAAGGCACAGATATAGATATGTATCTATAAATATATGTCTATATAGGTATACACATATATATTACATGCACAAATATATATACATATCTGTGTGTTTATGTACATATGTGTGTATATGTTTATGTATTTAAAAGCTAGAAGTATATATACACATGTTTTTGTGCAAGCTAAGAATATAATATAATTCAGAAATAAAGTTTTTATATTAGTATTTAATGCAAGGTGGATGAAGGAATCAGGACAAATGTTTTATTATTACAAATAGCACCTAGGTCAGTGCTTTCATGGTGGATTCCTGGTGAGTAAAGTCCTTCTATCAATGAAAGTTGACCCTTTTTCAGAAATCTAAAATCTTAGAGTTTTGCTAGGTGAATAAGTGACTTCCTAAGAGTCACAGACCCAAAATATGACAAAGCTGGAAATTGAAAACATGACACTTGCTCCAAGGTCTGAAATCCAGTATTCCATGGTTATTTAATCAGGTCCCTATTTTCTTCTCTCTCTCTCTCTCTCTCTCTCTCTCT
>NW_027187351.1:19475380-19525029 GCF_028583685.1 Petaurus breviceps papuanus | reverse complement strand
TCTCTCTCTCTCTCTCTCTCTCTCTCTCTCTCTCTCTCTTTCTCTTTCTCTCTCTCTGTCTCTCTCTCTGTCTCTCTCTCTGTCTTTCTCT
Source organism: Petaurus breviceps papuanus (assembly GCF_028583685.1). Taxonomy (NCBI): domain Eukaryota; kingdom Metazoa; phylum Chordata; class Mammalia; order Diprotodontia; family Petauridae; genus Petaurus; species Petaurus breviceps. Next base: position 19,524,938 of record NW_027187351.1, on the reverse strand, counting down.
GTCTGTCTCTCTCTCTGTCTCTCTGTCTCTGTTCCTCTCTCTGTCTCTCTGTCTCTCTCTCATCCTTTTTGTCTCTTTCTGTCTGCCTCTCTTTCTATTTTCCAATGTTTCTCCCTTTATCTTTTCCTTCCCTCTCCTTTTTTCCCTTTCTTCCTTCCTTGTTTCTTTTCCTTCCTTTTCAGAAATAAAATTCCATGGTTATTCTTCATATAAGGGCACAGGAATATAGATTTGATAATAAGGATAAGAAATACAGATGTTGTTCATTCTTCCTGAGTCAAATGTATCTACAGTAGCACATAATGAACATTTAAAAATAGATAAAAAAGCAATGTACCAAAAATCCCATGTGCTTCAGTTGTGACCTGGGGCTTTATTTTTCCTTCTCATCCTTAAGAATGAATTTGAATATAAACTGAAAAGAATATTAAAATGGGATAAAATATGATTACTTTATTCTTGAGTTATTTGTGAATTATAATGACTGCTAGCTGCTGAAATATAATATTTATGTCTACTAACCAGCTTCTGACTGTTTATTCCAACAAGCCCAGCATATATCCCTCTTTTTGACAACATATGCACTTCAAAGGGCAGATTGTAAGATCATAATCCAAGAATTATGACCCTTTAATATGATCAAAAAGCAGGGGCAGAAAGATTATCGTGAAAGAAGCTCCAGCTTGTTAACAATTAACAATTTAGAGAATAAAGTCATCACAGAACAGGAAAAAAAAAGAAAATTCATTCATGTCTTTTTTGTAATCCATGTGGAAAGTGTGACAAAGATTTACTTTAAAGCTACCATAAGACTGCCTACTAAGTGTCTTCTATTTTATCCACTTAATTTCTTTGAAAATCAAGACAAGAATGGGAAAAGCTAGTGATTTTTTCACCATTTCCCTTAAATACCATGAGCTTATATCAAGATCTATCTTTAATTTCCTTTTTTCTTTCCTTCCTTCCTTCTTTCACTCTTTCCTTCCTTTTCTCCCTCCCTCTCTATTTTCTTCTTTCTTTCTCCCTCCCTCCCTCTCTATTTTCTTCTTCCTTCCTTCCTTCCTTCCTTCCTTCCTTCCTTCCTTCCTTCCTTTCTTTCTTTCTTTCTTTCTTTCTTTCTTTCTTTCTTTCTTTCTTTCTTTCTTTCTTTCTTTCGTTCTTTCTTTCCTTCTTCTTCTTTCCTTCCCTCCTTTCTTCCTTCCTCTCTCCTTCCCCTACCTTACTTCATTTCTTTTTTCTTTCTTTATTCGCTCACTCCCTGCCTCCTTTACTTTCTATATTTAGTTTCCCATTCTATTTATTTACTTTCTTTTCTCTTTTTTCTCATTTTATGTGCATTTTCATTTCTTTTTCTTTTTCCTCTTTTCTGTAATAATTAATGGAGAAAGAAACAAATGACATAAAACTATTCACAGTGGATATTGCAATTTCATCTTTGAATGTTGTAGTGGGTTGAAAGAGGGGACTTTGAATGACAGCAGTTTATTCTGTCCCTTAGGCTTTTTTGTCCTTGTAAGTTAACAGTCCTTCACAACAGGGCATCAAACACCCTAAAAGTATAATGAGAGAAAATTCTCTCAATAATCGCATATTTTCTCTTGGTGCTGAATAATTTTCACAGTCAAAACAACACTAGTGAAAGGATGAGCAACAGTCAGGGTTGTTTATTTATACCCTATGTAAAATCTGTTAGAGTCTAGGTCAAGTTAGATTCAAGTCTATGTTGTCTTGACCTCAGAAGAATAATACTGACTGGTAGTTCCTTTTTCAAGGGTATGGAGGCAAATAATTATCAACCTGATTACAACAGAAGAGGTTTATTGTCTTCCCAGAGAATGTTTGAAAGAGATATATGGAGACTTCCTAAAATTTATCAAAATAGATGAAAACCACCCACTTCTCATGACCCACATGGATACAGATTACACTGTCAGGAGAAATTTGAAAGAAATCAATGATGGTAAGGAAATCTTGAGCAAGAAACTTAAAACGTTAAGAGCATAGCTTCCATGTTGCTTATTGTAATCCACCAAAGTCAAACATGTGGAAAAGAAACATCAATTTGGTAAATGAAGACCTGGCAAATAAGATGGTATCTGAAAATAAGATTCTTATTTATCCCAATCATAATTTAAAATATTAGAATGGTAGATCTTCATCATAAAAGGAATATAACTAGCAATGACTGGTAATGAGATTGTGAAATATTTTACAAACCCATTCAAAAACAAAAACCAAAAAAATAAAAGCAAGACAGAGACAATTAACTATATAGATAGATAGATAGATATAGATACATACACACATATATCTATCTATCTATATATATATATCAAGTTTGATAATATAGAAGTAGGTATAAATAAACAATACTGACAGTATGACACATCTTAATAGGCCTTTTGTTAAAATAAGGTTGAAGGACAGCAGCTGAAATCCAGGGAGTTTCAGGAGACACAAAATCCAAGAAAGTAACCTGTAGTAAAACCCATGAACTCAGGTGTCCACATTGAAATGGCCCACAGTTTAGGTCATTAAAGAAAAAATTGATTAGATTTCTTAGCTCAAAAAAGTAAAATTGATTCCATATTAAAAGCTGATAATTGTTTGAATGAAATTCATGTTTCAACCATTCTTCTAGATAAGATTATCATATGTAAAAAAAGTTTAAAAAAGGGGGAGGTTCAGTTACACTCTATTAAAAATGTGAGGAATATGGTGGAGAACAATTAGAGAAGTATTAATCAAGAAAAACAGACTCAACTAATACATATTGGCTCATTCTCTGAAACAGATTTTTTTTTTTGAGAATTAAAGGCAAGTCAAAATCAAAATCAGTTTATTTGTTACTATGCATCAAACACTGGTTTAATATACTTGATCATGAAGGGATAAATTGTAATGGAGAAAAACCTTCTAACAACTATTAAGAACTAGATTTATATATAATAAATTAGGAAGAAATAAATTGTGGGCAGGAAAGTCTTCTTACTTAAGGTGGCATTTTATTCAGGACTTGAAGGAAGATGGTGAACTAGAAGATGAAGATTCAGGGGAAGAGAATCCAAGGATAAGTGATCCCAATGAAAATGCATTGGCAGGGGTGGCCAGGTAGCATAGAGAGTAAGAGCACCGGCTCCAGTGTCCGGATGACCTGGAGATCCAATCCGGGCTCTGACACTTAGCACCCACCCAGAAACACCTGGCCATGTAACCTTGAGCAAGTTACTTAACCCCGATTGCTTTAAAAAACAAAAATGCATAGCCAGAAGATGGCATATTGTGTGTGAATGGACCTGCAAGTATATCAATGTTAATGGATCATAAAGTATGTGGATGCAGAGGAGACATAAGAAAGGAAAAGTAGGAAGGGACCAGGTTTTGAAGGATTTTATTTTTTTTCTTCATTAAAAATATTGATCTATCTTCATTGTTACTTTATTATTGTTATTTATTGTTACATACTCTAAAATTTCCTCTGCATCACTTCCCCCACCCCTCACCCCCACACTGCACCATCCCTTAAAGCAAGGAGTATATATTTTTTATAAATGGAAAGGAAGAAGAAAATAAAATTAACAGAGTTATTTAATACAATAGAAATAAAAATATATACAAAATTTCATGTCCATGGATCCCTCCTTTCTTCAAAGGAGTGGGGGTGAGGGAGTAGAAGTATTCTCATATCTTTTCTTTGGAGTTCAGCTTACTTTCAGCTTTCACAACATTACATTTTCACTGTTTTGTGGTCATTTTTTACTTGTAGCAGTCATTGTATATATAGTTTCTCTGGCTTTTGCTTACTTCATTCTCCATAAGTTCATATGAGTCTTCTCATGCTTCTCTGTATTCAGTGTAATTGTCATTTCTCTTATTTTTTAAAATTATTTTTAAGTTTACAAAAACATATGCAAACTTTATTCTGACTTTAGTATGAGATCATAATCAATACGAAGTGAAGCATAGGAAAATGTCAAAGAAAAGTTTTTGCTCAAAAAAATGGAAGGTTCATATAGAATCAAAAAACCCAAAATCTAGTAGAGACCTGAGTAGTCACCTAGATCACAGTGCAAAACACCAGTAAAAGTACTGGCCTCATAGTTAAAGTACCTGTAATCAAATCATGGCTCTGATTCTTACTATCTGCAAAGCTAAAACAAGACATTCAACATTATGCAGGTCTCTGTTTTTTGTATTTTTCCTTTGTAAAAAATGAACAAGTTGGATTGGGAAACTCAGACTTTCCACCAGCTGTAAATTTTTTATTCAACTGAAGCATAGTTTCCCAAGAAATAATATCCTCAATAAGTAATCTTCCTTCCTGTTTGAACATTTTCATTGATGATGAACTCATTGCCCACAAAACCAACAAACAAAAACTTCCCCCTCAAAAAGAAAAAAAAATAGTTTATACTGCATTTCCACATAAAACAGCCTATTTCAGGGCTTCTTCTTCTTTTTCTACTCTTGACCCCTTCAGCACTTCTTAAACTCTGGATCTTGACACCTAACTGAGCTACTTGAAAGAAAAAAGAAACTCTATAATTGACCTAAATATGTTTCACTATAATTGCCATCCAATGGACCTTGTTCTCACTTCTTAATGAAATCAAGTCCATCACTTTTAACTTCTTTCATTCATGAGAAAAGTACTGTGGATGATGTATATGAACATTTTTCAGAAACTATGTTTTTCAGCTTTTGGTCTATTTCTAACATATAACAAGTTAATTTATGTTCTAGAAAAGTTTTCCTGTATTTAGTTGTCATCCAAATTTACTTTCATTGAGTTCATTCATCAAATTCATTTAACGAGAATCTTATTCTGCAGGTAGTGAATTGCCCCATCTGGGTTAGTAGTACTAGAATAATATATGAAATTGATAGCTTATAAAATACAAACTAAACAGATTCTATCTATTCACAGATTTAAACAGGTTAAGTAATTTCTTAAATAGTATAAAAGAAAAACAAAAGACAATATTTGCACTGAAAATGTCAGTTCATTTAAGTGTTATTTCTAGAGAAGTGATATTTTCCTGAAGAATGGTAAGAACATGTTTAATAAGTGTAATTTTTTTATATCAGTATTAGACTTTATGTATACCTTCAAAAAGTGGAGAATTAAGGATATTTTCTGTGCATCTCAGAAAAAAGGAAAATTGAGAGGAGTTACTTGTATAAAATAAGCATTTTTATAAGGGGGTATGTTTAAGTTAATCTCTTTTGAAAATTAATATTGAAATTTACACTATAGAATCAACTTGAAGGAATGAGCACCTTATACAGAATTATTTTAGAGTCTTAGTGAAAAGCTTTGGTTGGAGCTCAAGAAAGAAGCACATGTATATTAAACAGTGGTCCAAGTATGTTTCAAGGTAAATCAAATTTTCATTTCAGTTTCCTTGTGTAGACCCAAGCTTTATTGTTGTAACTATTATGCAATGTGGCACAATAGAAAGTATTTCAATGAATGTGCAACCTGTAGACTGAGGGCCTAGGTTAAACGCCATCTCTGACAGTTAATACTTGTGTGCACATATTTGTGAATCACTTAGCCCAGGGCCTCAATTTCCACATATTTAATAAGAAAGAATTGGACTAGAAGGTTACAGGGGTCCCTTCTAGTTATAAATTCATGATCCTATAATGCTATGATCTGCTGACTCAATGTGAAAAAAAATAAAATTTTGGTCCTCAGTTTCTTTGTCTGTAAAATGAGAGATTATTAACTTTGAAGGTTCCTTCCAAGTCCTACTTTATTATCCCAAGTTCTTTATCATACACGTGCTATGAGGTATGTAATTCTATAATAATTATTACCAATTTAATGAGCAAACCTTAGGTTCAATAATAAAATTTATTGCCCTGGGTGAAACAGCAAATAAATGTCAGAGCTGAGGCCCTAACCTAAACATATGATACTCAGTACCATTCCTGTTATAATTTTCACTTAATGCCACTTGACACAGATGGTTCTGGAGGAGAGAGTAAGGCTCATAATTTTGCCCCGTCCTCCCTTACTTAAATCCAATTTACTTATAGGTCATGACACCACTTTCATGATGTCATGGTCCTCTTTGAGAATGAAGAACAAACAAGAAACAAACAAACTAATGTTAATATGATCCTCAAAAGGAATAATAATTCCTGAGTATGTTACATCTTAATACACCTTTCTGAATCTACCCGGATTATGAGTCCCATTGATTCTTCATCAATCAATCTTTAAGATAGTCAGCAGTAAATTCTAATGATGTTTTTTTCCCATTCAGTAGTATATTTTGGGGAGTCACTTGGGTACAAAGCCACAGCATCTGAGCAATTTTTGAAATTAGCCAATCTATAAAGCATCTGGAATAATTTTCACTGGGTAACTTAATGAAACACATACTGTAGAATCAATACAAAACAGCATGATCAAAGTTGTACAGTGATTCTCAATCATACATGGCAACAGAAATTGCAGTTCTTACTGTGTAATGTCTTTCATAAATCTTTAAGTATAAAGGCATGGGAAGTGGCAGGAAATATGCATATTCTTTGAAAATAACAGATATTGAATATTTCACAGGGCAGTCACAAATAGAAGATGGAAAAAAAGTCCAAATTAATTTTGTGCTAGAGCTAGTATGACTGTCAATGAGTGGAGGCAACTGATGTAGTTGTTGATGACACTCTACAACTTTCTAACTTACCTTTCCTATTCTTTATCTCTCTGTCTCTGTCTGTCTCTGTCTGTCTCTCTCTCTGTGTTTCCCTCCTTCTCCTTTTATTAGTCCATTCTTTTCCTCCTCTTCTTACTTTCTCTTGGAATTAGGCCTTCTGCTAGAACTAAACTGTTGCTAAATCAATGAGAGGCATTAAGTTCTGTGTTTTTTACCTTCATTTTTTTGGAGAATAAGTGAGGTATACAAGGAAAGGAACAGAAGGATTAATTGTTACAGGTAGAAGGAACTTTAGGAATCATCTTCTCCAACTCTTCCTCTTATATGAAAAGAAGCAGAGACTGGAAGAGGTAAAATCAGTTGCTTCATAACCCACAGCTAGTTGCAGTGGTAAACCTAGAATCCAGACCTAGTTTTTAGCTCAAGGTTTCATTACACTCAATCATGCTGAGTTTTATTATTATTATTTATGGTTCATAGTTAATCTCACTGAAACAAAAAAGAAAGCAACATCATGAAACATCATTTACCTATGAGGGAAAAAAATATTTTATAACCATTCATATGGAAAATGCAACTTGCTCTGTGTTTGACTTGACTTTTGTTCACTTCCTTGTATAGTTTTAGGTGTAGATGAAAGTTTCAGTAAGAATTGGTCAATCTGTCGTCTCTATTGATAATTAGTTGTCAATACTTTAACCATTTTTTCTGCTTTGGGAATAATGCACTATGCATATTTTAAATCTTGTATTTGTTTCCAGCAGTCTAATTGATTATAATCCTTTTCTTACCATCATCTTTGAATTAACTCCTTTTCATTCAGCTCTGCATTCTTCCTGATTTCAATTGATAATGCTCAAATATTTTAAACATGACAGAGACAGAAGGACATTTTTTTTTATATTTTCAATAAACATTGATGAAGTAATTATATAATGCAGGACTTTATGCTAAATGTAAGATATAGAAGAAGTCATGGGACAGCTAGGTGGCACAGTGAAAAAAGCACTGGCCCTGGAGACAGGAGGAACTGGGTTCAAATCCGGCCTCAGGCATTTAACACATAGTAGCTGTGTGACCTTGGGCAAGTCACTTAATCACAATTGCTCTGCCATGGCCCTCCAAAAAGAAAAAGAAAAGGAGGCATAAGATAGGGCTCCTGACATAAACAAAACATGAGCTATTGGGCAAAAGAGGATATACACTTTTTAAATCTGAGTCCTCTACTATTCAGAAAAGGTAAGAAGAACTTTGAACTTAATTTATGTCTCACCATACTCTGTCCCATATCATAATTATAACTACGTAGATTTTATTACAGCAGTGTTGCCTATATTTGTGTGTACATACCCCCCTGCTAGATTCAAAACTCTCTAGGATCACTCTAAGGTTAACCTCGTCCTAGTTATATCGTTATATTCTACAACATTTCTCATGGGGATTTAATAGTAATGAAATTTGAAGGTCCCTTTGTATTGACAAGCTAACAGGTACTTAGTAATTACTGTCAAGCTAATTAATATCAGGCCTCTCTTAAAGAGACAGAAGATGCGAACCCTTGTTGCTGACATAACAGGAAGGGACTGAACAGGGAGGGCTTAATTCCACATGTAAGGAAAATTCCCAGCTGGGAGAGTCATAATTTCTGGGAGTAAGCATCATGGAGGCAGAGCATCTGCTGCTGGAGAGAGACAGAGAGACAGAGAGACAGAGAGAGAGAGAGAGAGGGAGAGAGAGAGACAGACAGACAGACAGACAGACAGACAGAGACAGAGAGAGACAGAGAGAGAGAGAGAGAGAGAGACAGACAGAGAGAGAAAATATTTCTGGAGGCTGGGCTGCTACTGCTGGACTGAAGACTGAACTGAGAATTGAGAAGAATTAAGAAGACAAATAAGAATGCGAAATGAGACAGAATTTCTTAGAGGAAGCTGTGTGGAGGCTGGATAAAGTGATTTTGATTTTGAGAACAGAACTTGTGGTAGTGGAACTTCTTATGAGAACCAGCCAGAGATGCCAAAGACTTTCAAGGGCCATCTGGAGCTGTCAGAGGAAGCATGACTGTGGCGTTGGTACTTTGTCCCTATATCTTGGGTCTATGTTGATTTCACAGGCAGAAAGTGAATTGAGATGATAGTGCTAACCATTTGTGTGAATATTGTTGTAATTCTGCTAAGCATGATATGTGGAGATATTGTGGTAGCTTTTTGAAGTTTTCTCTTCCCCGGAACAGAAGCTGTGAAGGACTTGAGGTGGACTGGACACTGTGAGCTGCAATGCAGAGCAGAAACTACATGGAGAGCTGGACCAAGAAATGGGAGCTGTCTGCCTTTGAATTCAGGTGGTAGTTGGTTAGATTTGGGCAAGAGCTAGGACCATGGAAGAGTAACCACAGAAGCTGATAGCCTGCCTTGAGTCAAGATGAAATTGTCTGAGTACTGATTGATGAAATAGGGTACTGAGTAGTGACTGATGAAACTGTAACTGAATTACACCCATGGGTGGAGGTCTTTGACTTTTGTACTTCCTCCTTAAGGAGGAGTAACTCAAATGATTGATTTACTAAATGATTTTACTTTGCTTAAAACTAAGTGACCACTTTGGTAAAAACTGTGTGACCATTTTGGTGATAAGTTAATGAGTTGTGACATGGTGAAAATTGTATTTTGATTGTCTGTGAATGTTTTGCCCTGATTTGTTATGGAATAAAAAGAGAATTCTCTATACAGTGTAATCAAAACCTTGAAAGCTGTTCACATCAATAGTACTCTGGAATGTTGCTCGTGCTTGGCTTTACAGGTTATCACTCATCTTCACACATGAAAAGAGGATTTACTGTGTTTGTTGAGTGAATGTTCATTGTTGATCTAAGTTTCCCTATTGTCTGATACCTAATTTGATCTTGGACCACTTTTCAAATTGGTCAGTCAATGTGTATTTATCAATGTGAAAAGTAACAGTATATAAACAGGGAGGGCATAGGATCCATAATCAAGAGAGTCAGTTTTTTAGTGTATAACAATGTTGGTTGAAAACTTAGGAGAAACCTCAGTTTGAAGGTTATTCTTGTTTAAATGTCTCATTCCCTAATGCCTACAAACATGTTCATTTGCATGTCTCCTCCACCTTTAAAAAACTCACTTGATCCTGCCATCTCTGCTAATTTTCAACCTATCTTTTTTGTCATTTGCAGTAAAACTCCTTGAAAAGTCCATCTAAAATGGTATTTCCACTTTTTTTTTCTTCTTACTCTATTCTCAACTCATTACAATATGGCTTCTGATCTTATATTTCCATTGAAACTGTTCTATGAAACATTACTAATGATATCTTAGTTGCCAAATTCAAAAGTCTTTTCTTAATTCTCATTCTCCTTAATGCCTCTGCAGGCTTTGACATTATTTATCACACTCTCTTCCCCAGTACTGTCTTTTCTACAGGTTTTCTCCTTCTACCTATCTGACTATTCCTTCTACACTCCCTTGCTGGATCTTCTTCCAAATCATGATTTCTAACTATAAAGATTCCTCAAGGTTCAGTCCTGGGGCCTCATTTCTTTTCCCTCTATACTGCTTCAATTTGTAATGTCATTAGCTCCTATGGATTTAATTACCATTTCTATAGTGATAATTCTCAAATATATCTGTCCTGATCCACACTTTCTACTAGGCTTCACTCTCATATCTCCAAACTCCTTTTATATTTCAAACAGGATGTCCAATAGACATCTTAAACAGAAGTACAAAACGGAACTCATTTTCTTTTTTACTAAAGCTTCCCAACCATCTACCTTCCCTATTACTGGAAAGGACAACACTATGGTCCCAATCCCTTAAGCTCATGTAGGCATCATCCTCAGCTCCTTACTACTTCTCACTCACTAGGGCTAAAGTCTGTCAATTTCACCTTTGCAACATCTTTCCAATACATATCCTTCTCTTCTCTGACATATCACCTCATACAAGGATTATCACAATAATCTGCTGGTGCCTCTATATCTTAATTCCAATTAATCCTTCATTTAGTCAATAAAGTATTTTCTTAAAGGGAAGTTCAAACCATGTGACCCCTTCTACTGATTAAACTCCAGAGACTCCCTAACACAGTCAAGATGAAAGCACACAATTCTCTGTTTGGAATTCAAAGTCCTTCTTCACCTAATTCCTCCCCCACACACACACTTTCCCAGTCTTCTCCTAGATTACTCCTTGGCATGTTCTCTTTTAGCTTTCTTGTTCTGTTCCATCAATAAAACACTTGTTTTTCATCCCTGGGCATTCTCTTTGACTATCTCCCATGCCTGGAGCACACTTTCTTATCTACTTTAATTACTGATCTTAGCTTCCTTTAAGTCCTAACTAAAATCCCAGGTTCTACAGAAAGCTTTCCCCAATCTCCTTCAACTCTAGTATTTTAATTGAGTGAGTATTTGTTTTGTTAATTTATTCAGTATATAGCTTATTTTGTAGATATTTGTTTTGGGGTTCTCTCATCTATTATAAATTACTTGAGAAAAGGAATTATCTTTTTGTGTTATACCTCTTTCTGTATCGACAGTACTCAGCACCCTGACTGGCACATAGTAGATGCTAAGTAAAGGTAGGTTGATTTACTGTCACCATGGGTACTACCTAAGTAACATTAAGGAAGCCATTTAACTTTACTGAGCCTTGTCTTCATAACATGTAAAATGGGGGTAATAATACTTTCAAAACTTATTTGACAAGGCTATTGTGAGCATAAAATAAAAAAGTACTTTAAGCACTTTGACAATTTTAAAGTCCTATATAAATGTAAGTTACTATTGGAAGTCATTTAATTTAATTTCATCATTTTATATGTAAACTGACGTTTAGAGACGTGAGTGTGATTGAGCTCTTTTGTGGCAGAGCTAAGATCAGAATTCAGGGTCATCTGGTTCCAAGGCCCCTACCCCCCCACTGTGTGAGTTGGTAGTACCGGACACAGATTAAATATTAGCTAGAGCAAAATGTTGAGTCTTGCTTTTAAATTTACATTAGCATGCATTACACTGGATTAAGTTCATTGAAGTTAAAGAGAATGTTGTTTAACTGAACATTTCCAGTAACTGGTTATACTCCAACAGATCATGTATGACCATTTGTTTGATTGTTGCAGAAGTGATTCCTGTGCTGGTTTGTGGCATATTAAGTTAGTTATGACTCCAGCCCTTTAAGAAAGATCCTATGGCCTGTGAATGAGTAAAACAACATCTAACTGTTGTATACTCATGCAATTTTTCAGAATCAGAATTATAGATTTAGATCTGGAACAAACTTGAGAACATCTTTCTTACAAACCATTTTATAGATGGACTTGCTGAGGCAGAGAGAAATTAAATGCTTTGTCTAAAATTGCATGGTAGCAAGTAGCATCCTGAGTTTGAACCCATGCTCCATGGGTCCAGAATAAAAGGTGATAAAATTCAGTCCAAACATGTAAAAGGGAATAATTATGGGTAAATGGAGTGTGGGTTAGGTTGAACTGGAATAGAATGAGGAATCTTCAAATATAGGGAACTTCATTCTTTTGCCGCAAATACTATGAATTACTCCAAATATCAGATACCCATATTTAAACTCTACCAGTGTTATTTGTTAAATAATAAAGAATTGGCTCTCACTGAAATTATTATTTAGGATCATATTTCTAAATTGAATACAATGAAAGGCATTCTAATTCTTTTGTCTTCCTAAATAGGTCATGCATATATACAAGTATTGGCTATTCTAGAACAATTCTAATGTGTTCAAAACGAGTTTGTGCCACATTGATACATTGAACACATAAATATTTATAAAATCCGTCACTTCTTAGGGCCTCTAGAAATTAGCTTTCTATCGATTATGCCTTGTTATCTGTTATGTGTGTGACAACATGAAAATGGGCACAAGCTGCTCTCATTGATTTACTGTCTAATAAATAATTTCTGGTCATTATTTATTGATTATAAACTTTCATAATCATTTCATTTGACTCTTCTTTGTGTTATCAATGTCAGTCTTAGGAGTGGAATAATTTACATGTAAAATTTAAAAGTCAGTTGTGTGGATAATATGCTATTAAAAACGCTGTCTTGTGTTTCCACTTTCCAAGAGCCAAAATAATTCTTTGGCCTAATCATCAGCAAGAACCAGAAAGGGAGTAGAAAATGCCCAGGAAGGCAGCATATGGAATCTTGTTCTCTTAATCCCATGGCTATTTCAGGTTATCTGGTTTCTAAAATATTCTATGCAAAAATCCCATCTGATCTTTAGGTGGGAAAAAATTATGTGATGAGGTGGGCTTTTTTTGTTTTCTTTTTTTTATATTTTCCAGACTTTCTATATGCTTCTTCCTCTCTCCAATGATTATATTGTTATAAGTTCTTTGTGACATTACTTTTAAAAGAGAAGAAAAGAGAAAAAAAAATATCAACAGCAAAGAAAAGACAAAAACATCTAATGATTTGCTGGAGAAAGCTATTAGAATATCTTCTGTTCAAGGAGAGAAACTGGGTCTTTCTTATGTGTCCCCATACCAATGAACAAAATATCAATCTTTATTCTTTTTTTTAAATGCATTATTAACTTCTGATTTACATCATTCATTTCCGCCAGATTTTGAGTTACAAATTTTCTCCCCGTTTTTCCCCCACCCATCCCCCCAAAACAGCAGTCCCACAGGATATCCCCACCTCTGATCTGCTCTCTCCCATATTTTCTCCCATACCCATTTCAACTTTTCCAGTAGGGCATGGTGGATCTCTATATTTCCCAATTACATGTAAAACAATATTGATAATAGTATATATATATTTAAACATTTGATTTTAAAACTTTGAATTCCAGATTCATTCCCTTCCTCCCTTATCACCCACCCTTACTGGGAAGATAAGCAGTTCAGTATAGGTTGTACATGTGTGGCTAATGCAAAACAATAACATAGCAGATATATTGTAAAAGACTGACTATATTTCCCTCCCTCCTATCCCACATCCCACTTGTTCTATTCTCTACTTTGATCCTGTCCCTTTTCAAAAGTGGGTGCTTCCAACTTCCTTCCCCCCCCCGCCTGCCCTCCCTTCCATCATCCCCCCTCACATCCTCTCCCCCCCCTATTCTCCTGGAGGGTGAGATCCCCTATTTAGTGTGTATTTCCCTCCCTCCTCAAGCCAGATTCAATAGGAATAAGGTTGACCCATTCCCTTTTGCCTTCCTATTCTTCCCCTTCATTGTAACCATTTTCCCTTGCCTCTTCTGTATGAGATAGTTGCCCCACTCTGTCTCTCCCCATCTCCTCTCATTATATCCCTCTCACCTCTTAATTTCACCTTTTAAGTATCATCCCTTCCTGTTAAATTGGTCCCGTGCCCTCTATCTATGTATACCTGTAAACATATATACACACATTCACATATGTATTCATATGCCTGCATACCCTCATGTAAAGACATATATATATATATATATATATATATATATATATATATATATATATATATATATATATATATTTCTAATCCCTTCAACTACTGAGAAAAGTTTCATAAGTTACAATTATTGTTTTTCCATGTAGGAATGTTAATAGTTCAACTTTGGCCAAGTGGCTCAGCAAGCAAGAGCACCGGCTCCAGTGCCGGGATGACCCGGATCAAATCCGGGCCCAGACACCCAGCACCACACCCAGAAACAACAACCGGCCGTGCAACCCCAAGCAAGCCACTCAACCCCAATTGCTTAAAAAAAAATAGTTCAACTTTGATAAGTTCCTTATGATTTCTTTTCCCTGTTTACCTTCTCATGCTTCTCTTGCTTCTTGTGTCTGAATGTCAAATTTTCTATTCAGCTCCGGTTTTTTCAGCAAGAATGCTTGAAAGTCCTGTATTCACTGAATGACCATATTTTCCCCTGAAACAGGATACTCAGTTTTGCTGGGTAGGTGACTCTTGATTTTAATCCCAGCTCCCTTGACCTCCGGAATATCACATTCCAGGCCCTTAGATCCCTCAGTGTAGAAGCTGCCAGATCCTGGGTTATCCTGATTGTGTTTCCACAATATTCAAATTCTTTCTTCCTGGCTGCTTGTAATATTCTCTCCTTAATCTCAGAATTCTGGAACCTGGCTATAATATTCCTAGGAGTTTTCTTTTTGGGATCTTTTTCAGGAGGTGATTGGTGGATTCTTTCAACCTCTATTTTGCCCTCTGGTTCTAAAACATCAGGGCAGTTTTCTTTGAGAACTTCTTGGAGGATGCTTTCCAGGCTCTTACTTTGGTCATGGCTCTCAGGCAGTCCAATAATTTTTAAATTATCTCTCCTGGATCTATTCTCCAGGTCAGTGGTTTTTCCCATGAGATATTTCACATTGCCTTCTATTCTTTCATTTGTTTGGATCTGTTTAACAGCATCTTGATTTCTCATAAAGTCATTAGCTTCCATTTGCTCCAATCTAATTCTGAAGCAATGATTCTCCTCAGTGAGATTTTGAGATTCTTTTTCCATCTGGCAAATTCGACTTTTTAAGGCATTCTTCTCTTCATTGCCTTTCTGAGCCTCCTTTGCCATTTGAGTCAGTCTGTTTTTTAAGGTATTATTTTCTTCAGTCAGGCTGTTGACTCCCATTTCATAATTTTCTTGCATTGTTCTCATTTCTCTTCCCAATTTTTCCTCCACTTCTCTTATCTGCTTCTTAAGGTCCTCTATGGCCTGTAACCAGCTTGTATTTTCCTTTGAAACTTTTGGTGCAGGAGTTCTGACTTCACTGATTTCCTCCTGTTCCATGCCTTGCTCCTTCTTATCCCCAAAATAGGAGTGTAATGTTGGAATCTTCTGTTTGCTTTGTTTCCTTTGCCTGCTCATTTTGCCACTCAATGATTTGACTTTTGGGCTTTTTGCCACAGTAGGACTCTGCCACCAGACAGGGGAGTTTTCGTCCCTAAGGCTGGGGTTTTCTCAGCTGCTGGAGGTATTAGATGGGTGCCCTCTCTGAGGTCTCCACACGCTCTGGCAAGCTGGACACACACCCCAGGACCTCCACCCTAGACTGCAATCCAGATCCAAGCAGGTTAAATCAAGAGTGATGAACCCTCAGACTGGTGCTTGGTCCCCCTGCACTCTGCAGGCCAGGAGCTGAAGCCGCCACGTGGCGCTGGCAGGCTGTGCCGGCGTCTCAGCGGTTTCTCTCCCCGGGGGTAGGGGTAAAAGCCACGCACTCCCACTTCCTGGGTCCCAAAGTTCAGAATGCACTGGCCTCTCACCTTGTCCTTCGCATCTATGTGTTGATAAATCTGGAAACGGCCACAGCTGCTGCTGATCTGGAGTCCCTCTGGCTGGCGGCTGGTCAGGCCCGCCCTGGGGCTAAAGCCTTGGCGTGGGGCTGGGCTCGGCTCCCAGAGTACTGCGCTGGCTGATTCCTGCCAGCCTGCCGGGCTGTTCTCAGCGGGAGGTTAGCTTCTCTGTGTCATTTTGTGGGTTCTGCAGCTCCAAAGTTTGTTTAGAGTCCCCTTTTTACATGGATTGGGGAGGGTGGAAGCCGGAGCTGCAGGAGGGTCGTGCTTCTACTCCGCCATCTTCCAATCTTTATTCTTCATGGACACTCAATCAGGTTGATCCCTTTTTGTTCAGTTCCCAGAAGATGGCAGAAAATCCTGCATAAAAGTATGCATACTGACTTCAATTTGTTGCATGGATACTATGCCTCGAAGTTCTGGTTGTTCTATTTTAAAAAGGTAGAATTTCTCAGAGAATAAAGAAGTTTGGTTAAAAATATATTTACTATAGCCATTGTTTACCCTCCTTAGGAAGATGGGATAGGGGCTATATACAATTTGAATGCACATAGTGTATCCTTATATTAGTTTCTTATTCTTTGTAATTCATTATGGATAACAACTGAAGCTCTTCATGGGTTAGATCCAGGAACATTCTTCCTTATTCAGTGGAGTTCTCATCCATGTCTTTCTCACCTAAATCCATTGTGACAGGCCCCCTCTCCCCAACGGTTCAATTTATATAGCAGTTGACAATTTAAAAGCATTTTATCTACATTATTTAATGTTCACAAACCTTATAAAATAGACACTGCAGGTGTTATAAAATATTTTGCAAAAAGAAAAAAAAAACTGAATATGAGACATTTTAAGTAACTTGTTTATTGTCATTCAACTAGCAAATATTAGAAAAAAGAGATGAATATAGGTTGGTTTCTCTAGGACTAAGTCTATTACTCTTACAACTTCATCTTACTGCCAAAGGCTTTCCTTTAGTTTCTTTAAGTCTATTGTGATTTTCTTTTACTGTTTACCTTTTTTTTTTTGCCTTTTGGAGGGCAATTGGGGTTAAGTAACTTGCCCAAGGTTACACAGCTAGTTTGTGTGTGTGTGTGTGTGTGTGTGAGTGTGTGTGGGTGTGGGTGTGGGTGTGGGTGTAGGTGTTAAGTGTTTGAGGCTGGAGGAACTGAACTTGGGTCCTCCTGACCCCAGGGCTGGCACTTTACTCACTGTGCCATGTAGCTGCCCATACTGTTTACCTTTTTATGTTTCTCTTGAATCTTGTATTTGAAAGTCAAGTTTTTTTTTTTTTTTCCAGCTCTGGACTTTTCATCAAGAATGATTGAAAGTCCACTATCTCACTAAAAGTTCATTTTTTCTCCCAAAAGATTATACTCAATTTTGTTGGAGAGGTGATTCTTGGTTGTAAACCTAGCTCTATTGCCCTCCAGAATATCGTATTCTAAGTCTTTTGATCGTTTAATATAGAAATTGCTAAATCTTATGTTATCCTGACTGTAACTCCACAGTACTTGAGTTGTTTCTCTCTGACTGCTTGCAATATTTTCTCCTTGATCTGGGAACTCTGGAATTTGGCTATAACATTCCTGGAAGGTTGCAATTTGGTATCCCTTCCACTTGGTGATTTGTGGATTAATTCAATTTCTACTTTACTCTCTGGTAATATCAGGGCAATTTTTCCTGATAATTTCTTGAAAGATGATATCTTAGGCTCTTTCTTTGATCATAGCTTTCAGGTAGTCCAATAATTTTTACATTATCTCTCTTGGATCTATTTTCTAGATCAGTTGTTTTTCCAATGAGATATTTCACATTGTTTTCTATTTTTTCTTATCCTGCCTTTTCTTTATTACTTCTTTGTTTCTCATAAAGTCATTAACTTCCATTTGCTACATTTTAATTTTTAAACAACTATTTTCTTCAGTGAGTTTTTGGAACTCCTTTTCCATTTGACCAATTCTGTTTTTTTGTTTTTTAAGGCACTCTTCTCCCCCTTGTTTTTTTGGATTTCTTTTGCTATTTTCCTATCCTTTTTTTCTTAGGTGTTATTTTCTTTAATATTTTTGTGTTTCTCCTTTACCAAGCTGTTGAGCCTTTTCTCATGATTTTCTTGCATCATTCTCATTTGTTTCCTATTTTTTCCTCTGCCTTTCTATAAAGCCAAGCACTAGAAGGTTTCCAGAAGCCTGCTGCTGTGAATAGCTTCAAGGTTCTCATTACATAGTATAGTGAGCTCTCTAATTATTCAGAAGTAAATTGAAGCAAAACATTTACAGAAACCAAAATACAGCATTCACAATGCTATGACATAACAACATCACTAAAATGGCCACACACTTTTCATGGAAGTGGCCACATAGTTTCAAGGAAAGATATCATTCAGTAAGAACTCAATTCAATCATCTTTAAATACAATCAGTCAGTAAGAACTTACTTCAATCATCCTTAATTTAATCATCCTGAAGAGATACAGGATACAGAGTAGAAAGTCTTTCCACCCCTAGGCCACAGTAAACCACAATCTTCTCAGTTTGCATGAAATACCCAAGAAGAATTCTTTTCATCTTGCCTAGAGGCAGGCTTTCAGCTTCCATGATTCCTCTTCCATGGTTCCAGCTCCTGCCTGAATCTATCCAACAGTTACCTGAGTTAAAAGGCAGACAGCTTTCACTTCCTTTTCTATCTCCTTGGGCAAGTCCTGTTCCATATTGAAGCTCACAGTGTCTAGTCTACCTCAAGCCCTTCATAGTTTCTTTTACTAGGTAGACAAAGATAAAGAAAGCCACAATATTGTTAATAAACATTGCCGGCACCATCATCAATTCACTTTCTGCCTGTGAAATCAACATAGACCCGACAATAAGGTCTGAGAAATCAACATAATTCACTATTACAGTCCCAGGACCTCTGAAAACCTCAGTAAGAACCTCATCCAGGATTTCTGTAAATATACAACAAGGGGTGGCCAGGTAGCACAGAGAGTAAGAGCACCGGCTCCAGTGTGGGGATGACCTAGGGCTTCAAATCTGGGCTCAGACACTTAGCATCCACCCAGAAACACCTGGCTGTGTAACCTTGAGCAAGTTACTTAACCCTAATTGCTTTAAAAAACATACAACAAGAAAATTCTATTTCAGAGCTTCAGTAAGGTCCCAGGGCTTCTGTAACAACAGCAACATCTTTTATCAGCAGATGAATCTGACAAAGTACTGATGCCACAACCATACTTCCTTCCACTTCTCCTTTCTTCTTATTTCTCAGTTCTTCTCAGTTCTCTTTTCAGTTTAGTTCTCAATTCTGCCACTACAAGTTCTGTTCTCAATTCTTCTCTCTCCAGCCTGGGCATCTACTTATATATGATCATTAATTCCTCCCTGCACCACTCCCTCCTGTTGCATCAGCAAGTTCCTCCCACTATGGGATTTATACATTTTTTTTTAACAAAAGTTTGATATAACCAAGCTGAAAAAAACTAGGTGCTAAGTACTGGTTTGCTTGTCATTGGAATGGGCAAGGATGATCTCCAAATCCCCATTATCATTACACTCTGTAATTTAATTTTCAAAATACTTTTTGAGCTCTTCCATAATTTGAGACCAATTCATATTTTTTGGAGCCTTTGGATGTAGGAACTATGTTTGCTATCTTCTTCTGAATGTGTAATTTGATCTTACTTTTCACCATAATAACTTTCTAAAGTCAGAGTTCCGCCCCCCCCCCATTATTTGCCATTTACCCAACCAATTACTGGAATTTTAATTGTTTGTTAAAGTAACACTCTACTTCCAGGATGGAGGCCAATCTGTTCCAAGCTTCACGTGTTTTCTTATAATTGTTTTCAGAGATAATTCTATAAACCTGTTAAGTTTTCATTTCTTCCAAGGTGGTATGAACTAAGGAGAAGTGTTTCTACACTTCTGCCCTCTGCTCTGGCCTGTGAGCAAATACAACCATTCTTTTATGCCCTGGAATTGTGAGAAGAACCCCTCCCCCCATCCCTTCTACTGCTACATCAAACTTTGCTTTGCTAGTGCTTCTTCTTTCCATAGAACTGCCACCCTTGACTAGGACCTGGATGTGAGTGTGGGAAAAGCAGCAGAGCTCTGCCTCAGTGTTAGCAAAGTGATTTTTATAAGCACTTGCTGCCACCCCTACTGCTACTTGAGTCACTTCCAAGGCCTTCTCCTGGCCCAGTGGGGCTGCACTGTGCTGTTGCAGCCTATGTTGGACTTCGCTCCATTCATATCCTGATACAACACACTCATCTTGCTGACCCTGTTGTCTGTTGGCCTAGAGGTCTGGAATCCACTACAGATGCCTCTAATTCAGTCGCTCTCAGGCCTGGTCTGGGCTCTCTGGGAACTGATCTGCACTGGTTCAACATTTGTTGGTTGGCAAACAGACCTTTCTTGTTGACATTGTAGGTTGTCTTGCACTAGAAATTTGTTTCACTCTGTACTTTTATGGCTTCCAAAACTCTAGAAATTGTTTAGATTTCTTTTTAAAAGGTTATTTGGAAGGTTATGGAAAAGATCTCAGATGAGTCCCTCCCTTTACTCTGTCATCTTGTCCCCATCCCTAAATGGAATTTTTGACAAGTAATTCTTCATTCATAAGATGCTTTATTCCACCTATGCCCAAAATTCATGTGTTGTTTTATCATTATCTTAGCCTGAATTTCATTCCTATGGTATTTCTCATTTATAGCCAGAATGAATTAGTGGAATAATACTTTTGTTTAATATTTGTGCCTTTGTTGTAGTGAGAAGCATAAGGTCATTAGAAACATAGCAGATATTCTCACTTGAAATCCAGCCTGTCTTTCCTCATCCCTCCTTATTAAGTTCTTAATTGAGTTAATTTTCTGTTTGATATATATGAATTCAAATGGATGTAGTATTGTTGTAATGAATAAATCATTAGACTTAGAGCAAGAAACTTTGGTTCAAATCCTGCTTATTTAGCTGTGTGATTACAGCTTAAGACATTCAATGTCTCAGGTACATTATTGGCAAAATAGCAATATTATTTCATCCTACACATATTTATATGAAATATGTACTTATATAACTTTATTTTAGCTATCTTTTAAGATTATTGGGAGAAATATGGAAGTAAATAGTTATTTTTAGGTTACGTTACTGTTCATTAAAATTCAAGCAATATAACTGAAAGGCCTATTATTTTAAAAGTTATTATCAAAGAGTGCCTTCTTTGATATTTCAGAAGACATTAGGTTTTGTTAGAATGTACTGAAGAAGTAAGAAGTCCAGATGATTTAGATGTAGAAGTTTTACTTTAAAAACCTAACTGAGGTTCAAGCATTTCATGAAGAGTTCCTTAAGGAAACATTTCCCCTAAATATATATAATTAATTTTTGTTGAAGATAGTATTTTGTGTAAATAAGATGCTAGTTCTGACAGCAGTACTGCTATTCAACTAGTGTTCTATCTATGAAATATTGTTGCTTTTGACTCTTCCTTCTCTGTTCTCACATTCAAAATCAGCAGTCTCATTTTTTCCTCCAGAGTCATCTGGTTCCAGTGGCCAGATATTCATCAGGACAATAGAGATGGTTCAGGATGCAGTGGGAGACTGTAATGGGAATGTAAATTTAAAGATCTTCCCTGCCCCTAGTCTAAAGTGCACCTGGAGCCTGGGGTAGGAGGCTTGTTTTTCAGTAGATACTTCTTAATTGGCCAGTGAGTCAATAAGGTTGTTACATTCTCTGAGCCAGGAGAAGTCTAGATAAGCCCTGATGTTTAGCTTTGTTTTGGGGCTCACTTTGAGAAATGTTCTGTGATTTGATCAGATGAAACTCTGGAAAGCCATTGAAAGCCCTCTGGCTTTAAAACCCAGAAGTTGTTTGGTATGGATGTAATGGTTGGACAGTTTGGAAATATGTCTACTTGATCTGTTTCTGTCTTGATAATTCTGTCTTTATATTCTGAAGTTCGGGGTGCTGACCTTTTTCCCCTGAACTAGGTGAATGATACATATTTGACTGATTAAAGTAAGCTTGTTAACCCATTTTGAGTTGCTTTCCTTTGTCAAAGCAGATCCACGAACCTGTGTGAGCAGCCACCCTAGGGACGCTGGGGTGCTTGCTGCTACAGAGACCTTTGCCTTTTTAAGCTAACGTTCTCATGTTCTCCATGTTCTCACTTTGAGGGAGGCAATGCACATTCAGTGAATCGGCTTTATTCCCCATAAGAAGTGAATCAATGGGGGGTGGAGCCAAGATGCTGGAGCAGAAACAGGACTTCTTAGCAGCTCCTGCTTCTACCTCCTCCAATTCATGTAAAAATGACTCTAAACAAATTTTAGAGCACCAGAACACACAAAGTGACAGAGAGGAGCTAACCACCCACTGAAAGCCTGGCAGGCCAGCACAAGGCCAGCACAGTTCTCTGGGAGCCAAGCCCACCAATCCTGGTGGGATCTGAGGTTTAACCTCAGGGTGGCCAAAACTAGACAACAGCTGGAGGGACTTCAGATCACCAGCAGCTATGGCAGTTTCCAGAAGTATCAACCCATAGACTCTAAGGACAAAGTGAGAGGTCAGTGCAGTGTGGACTTTGGGAACAGGGAGTCCGGGAGTCTAGTCCAACCTATATACCCTGGAGGGAGAAGCAGCTGAGGTTTGGCACCCTTGTGCCACTGCCTTGTAGCCACTTCAGAGCTCCTGGCCTGCAGATTGTAGGAGGACCAAGTGACCAGTCTGAGGGGTAATCACTCTTGCTTTAACCTGCTTGGATAAGTATCACTGTCTAGGGCAGAATTCCTGGGGTGTGTAAACAGTTTGACGGAGCACGTAGAAGCTTCAGAGAGGGCACTCAACTAATAGTTGTGGCAGCTGTGAAAACCCCAGTGATTGGGACAAATCTCCCCTCTGGTAGCAGAGTTCTACTGTGGCAAAAAGCTCAAAAGTCAATTAATGGAGTGGCAACATAAGCAAACAAAGGAAGCAAAGCAAGCACAACAATCTGATTTTACACTCCTATTTTGCAGACAAAAAGGATCAAAGCATGGAACAGGAGGAAGGCAGGAAAGTCAGAACTCCTACACCAAAAATTTCCAAGAAAGATATGAGTTGGTTACAGGCTATAGAATAGCTTAAGAAGGATTTTGAAAACCAAATAAGAGAAGTGGAGGGAAAATTGGGAATAGAAATGAGAATGATGCAAGAAATTTGTGAAATGAGAGTCAACAACTTGAATGAGGAAAACAATAGCTTAAAAAATATACAAACTCAAATGTCAAAAGAGGCTCAAAAAGCCAATGAGGAGAATGCCTTAAAAAGCCAAATTAGCCAGATGGACAAAAGGATCTCAAAAGTTCATTGAAGAGAAAAATTCCTTCAGAATTTTATTGGAGCAAAGGGAAGCTAGTGACGTTATGAGAAATCAAGATACTATTAAATAGATACAAACAAATGAAAAAAATAGAAGACAATGTGAATATCTCATTGAAAAAACAACTGACCTGGAAAATAGATCCAGGAGAGATAATTTAAAAATGATTGGACTACCTGAAAGCCACGATCAATAAAAGAACCAAGAAATTATCCTTCAAGGAAATCTCAAGGAAAATTGTCCCTGATGTTTTAGAACCAGAGGGCAAAATAGAGGTTTAAATAATCAACTCCTTAAATAATCAACCTCCTAAAGAATATCCCCAAAAGAAAACTCCTAGCAATATTGTAGCCAGGTTCCAGAAATCCCATATCAAGCAGAAAATATTACAAGCAGTCAGGAAGAAACATTTTGAATACTGTGGAATCACAATCAGGATAACACAGGATCTGGCAGTTTCTACATTGAGGTACAGAAGGGCTTGGGTTATGATATTATGGAGGTCAAAGAGCTGAGATTAAAACCAAGAATCACCTACCCAGGAAAATTGAGTGTCATATTTCAGGGGGAAATACGGTCATTCAACTAGAGTTGAATAGAAAATTTGACATTCAGATACAAGAAGCATGAGAAGGTAAACAGGAAAAAGAAATCATAAGAAACTTATCAGAGTTGAACTATTTGCATTCCTACATGGAAAAATGATAGTTGTAACTTATGAAACCTTTCTCAGTATGAGAATAATTGAAGGGAATAGAAATGTGTTTATATATATATATATATATATATATGTTTGTATATATATGTATATATACACACATATATATGTGTGTATATGTGTATATATACATATATATGTATATATACACATATACATATGAGGGTATATGGGCATATGAATACATATGTGAGTGTTTCTCTGTGTGTACAGGCATACATAGAAGGCACAGGGCTTATTGAAAAGAAAGAGATGATATTTAAAAGGTGAAATTAAAGGTGACAAAGCAATATAAGGAGAGGATATGGGGAGAGACAGAATGGAGTAAATTATCTCATATAGAAGAGGCAAGGGAAAACTGTTACAATGGAGGGGAAGAACAGGAAGAAAAAAGGAAATGAGTCATCCTTACTCTCATTGAATTTGCCTTAGGGAGGGAATGATATACACACTAAATATGGCATCTCACCCTACAAAAGAGTAGGGGGGAAGGGGATAGGAGGGGGGATGATGAAAGGGAGGGCAGGCTGCGGTGAGGGAAGCACACACTTTTGAACAGGACATGATCAAAGTAGAGGATAGAATCAGTGGAGGGTGGGATAAGATGGAGGGAAATATAGTGAGTCTTTCACAATATATCCACTAGTGAAATGTTTTGCATAGCTACACATGTACAAGCTATATTTTATTTAAGGGCGAGTGGGGAGGCATGAAGGGAAAGAATTTGGAATTCAAAGCTTTCAAATCAATTGTTTTTATCTATCTATCTACACACATATATGTAATAATAGTTATTATTATTATTTTATATGCAACTGAGAAATAAGATATACAGCCACTGGGGCATAGAGATGCACCATGCCCTACTGGAAATTCAGAGGGTGTATGGGGGAACGTATGGGAGAGATCAGACTGGGGAAAAGGATATTCAGTGAGATCACTGTTTTGGGGAGGTTCATAAGGGGAAAATGGGGGAAAATTTGTAACACAAAATCTTGTGGAAATGAATGATGTAAAGTAAAAATAAACATAAAATTTCATTTTCAAAAATGAAAGAAAATAACCTTCCCAAATATTTAATTGTAAGAAATAATTAATCGTCTGAAGTTCTTGGAGGCACAGTTGCAGAAATAATTCCCTTCAAATTTTGATTTAAAAAAAAACTAAGTTGGGTTCATAAACCATACTCAATTGAAATAAAAAATGTCTGTCAACTGCCATTAAAAATTTAAAAATAATTTGCCACTTTATCAAGCAAAAAACTTAAGTTATCTAAGAAATCTTTAAATTACTTTTATCTTTGGATAAGGACAGAAATTTCTATAATTTCTGAAGTGAAACTCAACACATTTCTGCCATTTTGTACTATATATTTAAAGAAAGCAGTATTCTTACCATTAACCATTATAAAATCAAAATTTTGATCAACTTTGAAAAATGTGAAAGATGCTCTATATCCTCATGTATTAAATATTAAACAAAATTAAATATTAAATATTCCACCAAGACTTAATTCATTATGTAAAAACAAACAAGCACATACGTCTCATTAATATACAAATTTTCTTCCTTCTTTAATAAATGGTAAAATTTTATGTATACTAAAGAAATGTTTTAAAATAAATTTCTTTATGATTTAATATAAAAAAATAAGTTAATCAATTGATGGTCCTTTTAATTAAAAATTTAAAAAAGCAAACAGGAAGGGAAAGACCCTTAGGGACACAAAAGAGTAACAGTTCCTATTCACTGTGAGCTAAGAGGGTGATAAAATAATCATTAAGTGGTGCTTGGGTAGGGACTTATTGTCTAAACCATGAGATCAGAGCAAATTGGGTGTAAGACCTGTTCTTTGAGAAAGAAATCTAGCCAGTAAACTAAAGTTAATTAGGTAGCTTTTGATCATTAAAATGATCAAAAGGAGAGGGGAGGGGGAAGGGAAGGAAGGGCAGGGCAGAAGAGGGGAGGGGAAGGGAAGATGATTTGCCCAACTGGAACTGCCTAGCTGAGTTCCATTCAGGGAGCTTGGAGTACTCAGAAGTTGTAACTTGATTCACTTTTTTTTTAATTTTATTTTTTTTCCTTTTTTAAAAGAATTTATATATTTTTAGTTTTCAACATTCATTTCCACAAAATTTTGAGTTCCAAATTTTCTCCCTGTCCCTCCCCTACCCATCCCACAATGATACCATACTGATTACTCCTTCTCCCATTCTATCTTCTCATATATACCCCCTCACCTTTTCCATTACCTCCTTCCCCTTTAATTTCTTATAGGGCAAGATGGATTTCTCTACCCCACTGACTGTATATCTTATTTCCTGGGTCCATGCAAACACCTTTTTTTTTTAACATTTGCTTTTAAAACTTTGAGTTGCAGATTCTCTCCTTTATTCCCTCCTCACCCACACCCACTGGAAAGATAAGCAATTCAATATAGGTTATCCAGGTATAGTTATGCAAAGCATTTCTATAGTAGTCATGTTGTGAAAGACTAAGGATATTTCCCTCCATCCTATCCCACTCAGGATTTATTTTATTTTCTTCTTTCACTCTGTGCCTTTTTAAAAAGTGTTTACTTCTGACTACCCCTTCCCCAATTCTGCCCTCCCTTCTATCATTCCCCTCTGCCATTCCCTTTCTACCTATGTTCCTGTAGGGTAAGATATCCAATTGAGTGTTTATGTTATTCCCTCCTTAAATCAAATCCAATGAAAGTAAGGTTGACTCATTCCCTTTTACCTTCCTGCTCTTCCCCTCCATTGTAATAGCTTTCTCTTGCCTTTTGTAGAAATTTTGCTGCATGAATACAATGGAATATTACTGTGCTAAAAGAAATGATGGGCAAGCAGATTTCAGAAAAATCTGGAAAGAATTACATGAACTAATGCTGAATGAAGTGAGCAGAACCAGGAGAACATTGCACATAACAAGAGTAATACTGTACAATGATCATCTTTTTTTTCTTTTTGAGGGGGGAGGGCAAGGCAATTGGGGTTAAGTGACTTGCCCAAGGTCACAAGGCTAGTAAGTGTGTCAAATGTTGAGGCAGGATTGGAACTCAGGTCCTCCTGACTCCAGGACTGGTGCACTATTCTCTGAGCTAAGTAGCTGCCCCAAATTATCTTCTTTGAACAACTTTTTTCTTCTCAGCAACACAATTATCCAAGATAATTCCTTAGGCCTCATGATGAAAAATACTATCCACACCCAGAGAAAGAAGTGATGTAGTCTGAATGAAGATTAAAGTATATGATTCTCACTTTCTTTAACTTTTTTTTCCATTTTTTCCTTTTAGTCTATTTCTACTCTCACTACATGAGTAATATGGAGTTAAGTTTTGCATGATTGTACATATATATCCTATATCAAATTGCTTACCATTTTAGGGAAAAGAGAGGGAAGGATAGAGAAATGGAGGGACAGAGAAAGGGAGAAGGAAAATTCAAAATAAATTTAAAAAATGTTATTTAAAATTGTCTCTATGTGTAAGTGGAAAAAATAAAAATACTATTAAAATCATGATACTCTGATTTTAAATATAACACTGTTAGTGCTATTTCATCACTTTCCTTTTAATGTCATTAACACTTTATATGCTGGTTGCTGGAATGGTACATTTAATATAGTAAAGAAGGAAAGAATGGGAATCAGCTTCTGGGGATCTCCTTAATTCTTATACTCCCTAATTCCAAATTCCTAACAACTATTAAAGGTTTATACCTTTACACACCCACAAACATATACATTGATTCATTTCCATCACTTTCATTCTGTCTCATGCTAAGTATTATGACCTCAACATTAACTCTCTACATAAATTTTGTTCCCTGCACCCTCTTCAGTTAATACTCTTAACAAAATGTTCCCCAACCTCTATTTTTACAACAGTTATTAACATCAGAAGAACCTCACTATTGCCCCTCCTTAGCCCTGGGGGTAATTAATAACTGAATTATTTTTTATGTTTGCATCTTGCTCAGCGCCCAGTACACAGCTTATTAAATGTTTGTCAAATGAAAGAACTCATATAGCAGTGTTACCTGAACTTTTAGCAGTGGTGTATTTACAGTATGATTCTTTTCTTTTACTGATGATCTTGAATTTATTAGAGGAAATAATAGACCTAAGTTGCTGGCTTTAAAGTCAGAGAAATTGTATTCTTTTCCTTGTTTCATTTACTTTCTGTGTGACATTAAGGAATATTTACATTTGCTGAGTTTTCCTTCTAAAAGTTAAGGGTAGCAATGCTTGCAGTTGTGTGTGTACACATATTTTATAATAATAACAGTAATAAACAATAAAGATTTACTGAATAGGAATGTTGGGTAGTATTGTTGACATTAAATGGTGTTGTGGGAATGTACAACTGGCTTCCTAGTCCTCTGAAGTCTTCAACAGGATCTAGGATTTGCTGACTGTATTTCAGATCTGAGCTCTAATCCTGTGAGTTCTTATGTGATCTTGTGTTACATATGTCAATCAAACTTTCATTTCTATCCCTGCCTTGTGGTACTTTCTTCATAACCAGTGATATCCCCAATCACTCAAACCTCACTTAAATTATTACAATAAGCATTTGGTCACATTAATAAAGTAATAGTAACAGTATTAATAAAGGTTACCATTAATTAATAAGCTAAATTATCCCATTCACATAACCACATATTTTAATCATGTAACCCAAAAGACTGCTTATGCCTAGCCTTCCACAACCAAAGAATAGAATGATGGTCTGTTACGTTATCTATTAAAGAACTTCACTTATTGTAAATTTTAATTTATCTCTAATGCTGTCATAATTTCCCATAGTCTCCTAATCTGGCTCATTTAGCTTATTTAGGCTCTTATCTCTTGATATTGCTTATAACCTAAACCAGGAGTGGGGAACATGCAGCCTTGAGGTCACGTTTGGCCTTTATTTTCTAGGACTGGGTCCACAATTCCCAAGCCCCTCCCAGAGGTATATCTGCCAAAAGGGAAAGTCCTTGTCCAGCTACTAGTTTATGTCTAAGGAAAGGTCCTTACGACAACCCGATATATAGGGCAAAATGAATTAATTAGTTGATGTGAATCATCCCCTAACAATGGGATCTAGTTTAATACTAATTTTGTTTTATTAACAAATAATAAATTAGAATGGGAAAAACAGGGAAGGGAGGAAATAGAGAAGGGGCCCTACTATAAATCACATATATACATAATAACATAACATAAAACTCACATAAGGGTGCCACTGCATGGGGAGCAAAAGGGTATGAGTATATTCAAATGGTCTATTCAGGTGGGAATGGTTGGTCTCATGGGAGTGGCATTATCCTGGGGAAGGGAGAGATGCTCCAGGAGAGGGAAATGTGTTCCAAAATAGCCTTCTGCGTGAGATACCTTAAACTTTCATCTTCATGTTTTCCTGGAACTGGAAGATTGGCATTTAAAGTTTCAGGGCAAAAAGGGGATTTTTCAAGTCCACAGGTATAGTGAAAAAACAAAAATAATTAATAATATGTAATTTTTGGATACAGCTTTTTAACCTTAATGTATCACTTCCGAGATTTTTCTATGTCTTAATCTTATAGCAGTGGTTTCCATAAATAGATTCAATTAAACTTAACTCAAGAACACCAGATATTATCTTGTGATAAAAACGTAGTAAACAAAGTACTGAACCTGGAGTTAGGAAGGATGGAAGGAAGGAAGAGAAAGAAGGAGGAAGACTTAGTATCATGTTACTAAATATACAGATTCCTAAAATTAAGTCATTGAGAAATAACTGACAGAAATTGATTTGTTCAAAAAATGAATTACATAGTTGATATTTAAATAATTTTTACTTCCTGCAATATATTCCTATCATTTGTAATTCCTCCAATTTTGTTTGGAAAATTTCACCCAAAAGGAAGGAAGGAAGGAAAGAAAGAAGGAAGGAAAAGAACAAAGGGAAGGAGAAAGGAAAGGGAAGAGAATGAAAGAATGAAAGAGAGAAAGGGAACAAAAAGAAGAAGAAATAAAGGAAGGTAAGTATAGGAGAAATAGACAATGATTGCCCCCTCTCAAATTAACCCCAGAAAATTACTTCTGCAACTATCCTAAAGTATACACTATTCAATATGAAATCCTTAACTTCTTTTTGATAGCTCATACCAAAGATGTCTGGACCAGCACCATAATTTTTTATTAGTTTATTTATTCACTTTTAGTTTCAAAATTCCATTCCAAAAAATTCTGGGTTCTAAATTTTCTTGCCTTCCCTTCCCTTCTCCCTCCCTGAGACAGCATGCAATCTGATATAGGTTCGATATATGCATTCATATAAATCATACTTTCACATTAGTCATATTGTAAAGAAGAGTTAGAACCAATGGGAGGAGCTATGAGAATGGAAAAAAAAAAACGAACAAATAATATGCTTTTCTCCACATTCAGACTCCTTAGATTTGTGTTTCATTTTAATTTCTGGGTGGTTGCATCATAAATTTCCCCAAATGTGTGTATTTCATACAGAGATTCCTCATCCCCACCCAAATTTAGGAAAAGCCCCAATTCAAGGCACATTGACTTCAACTATATTTTTGTTAAATAAGCTGAAGGTTAAAGGTTCAGCAGGTAGGGTTCTTCATTACCTCGTTCTTTACTCTTATCTGAACAAAAATATTTAGCTACTCAAGATGGAGAATTTCTGAGTCCAGGGGATATTCCTCTCTCTGTCTTGTCATGATGGGCAGATTTCTTTGACTTAAATGACCCTTTTTCTGTCAGTTGTAACTAGGAATATACATTTTTTTTTCTTTATCAAGTGTACTATTCTTTTTGTATAAGCACCTTCTTAAAAAATAAATCCAATCTTTCTTTTCTCTGTTTCATATGATGTTGCTTTGAATAATGTTTAGCTTAGTAATATTGCCTTAAAATCTGTTTATAAGGAGACTTTTATATGTTGCTCAGTTTAGAAAGTCATGCATCTTGTAATCTTCCTTGACTGGTCAGAATAAATGCCTATTTGTTAAACTCTTAATTAAATTCTTACTGCCATTATTAAAATCCTAACCTCAAGAACACAGATTGGTAATGATTATCCTCTCTAGTCCTTAAAAATTCCACTAGAGAAGGAAGAAAGTATATAGATATAGACATGGATATAGATATAGTTATAGATATAGATAAAGATATAGATACAGATAATAGAGATTATACTGAGCTCAGGGGTTAAAGTAGATTCACAAACAGACAGATTGACAGATAGACAAATGGAGAGAGACAGACAGAGAGACAGAGACAGAGGAACAGAGAGACAGAGGGACAGAGAGACAGAAAGAAACAGAGATCTGTGAGTCAGTAAAATGCTATTTTAAACTATAGGATGAAATTACCACAAGAGGTTAAGAAAGATAAATATTAAGAAAACACCATCAGAGTTGAAAATCATTGAGAACTTTGTTTCTGTACAGTGATTTTTCTACTTTCTGCTCTAAAGTTCTACTCCTTACTTCCACAAGGAAAGAGTTCATCATGTCATATAAGTCAGCATGGAGGTGACTTCCAAACCCTCCTTGATAAGATGTTATTGGGTATCTCTCAACTCTTAGCAAAATTAATTTTTAGTGTCTACTCTTATCCATCCTTTTCAAACAAGAGTGCGATCATACTAATGTCTCTTTACAGATGTATCCAATTGTCAACTTACAGAATCCTAATTAAATCATTAGGAATAAACTGATTGAAATTGGTTTCTTCACAAATATGATTAATATGGTTGATTAAATCAGATGTATCCCTATTATTTGCTGTCTATTCTCACCTATTGTGTCCCCTTCAACTTTGTGCTGAAGATTTTAGCCTTAAGTTGCTTTATTTTTTTCTCCTCTTCCTCTTCCTCTCTACTACTTTCTTTACAGAAACCAATAGAAAAAAGGGGAGAGATCACCAGTAGCTTGAGCAATGTTTTCAAATACATACACCTAGATTGACTCTTGGTCTAAAAATGAATTGATTCTTTATGGCATGACTGCTCTTTCATGTTATATAAAACTTAAAATAGGAACCAAAGTTGCATGAAAACTTAATCTAAGGGAGAAATGTCACTGTGATTTAACTGACAGGTAAGGTAAGTTACGACTTTTAGTGGTCAGGTCTTGTATGTCAGCAAAATAACATAGGAAAGTTTTTGTGGCTGGTGTCCATGTAAAATCCATTATTTACAGTTAAAGCATCTCATAGAACCCAGAGATTGAAACTACTTTATGAGTCATTTTATTCATCATTTTGCTGTGAAGAGCTATTTTTGCCACTCTGTAATGTCATCAGAAATAGTTTCCAAAATTTCATTGAGCAGACAAAATTCTCAGTTGTTCACATTATCCTAGGTAGGAAAACAAAACAAATATACATTCCTACCCCCCCCCTCAAATTTTTTCCCTTTGTCTATTTATTGTATTTGGAATAGATTTCTAGACAAGTAAAATTTGATTGTGGTCCCCTGAAGTTATTACTGTATATTTTTTTTTGCTCCTTTCACTACTGAATTTACGTATATGTACACACACAACAGTTTAGTTAAACATTTCCCAATTGCATGTAAACAATTCACATTCTATTTTTTTAAATTTTGATTTCAAAATTCTTTCTCCCCTTTTCCATTTCCTATCCCTTTGAGAATACAAGCAAAATGATATAAATTTTACATGGTGAAGTCATCTAAATATTTTCCTATTAGCCATGTTGCAAAAGAAAATTTGCTCACAATAAAACCCAAGAAAAATAAAATTAAAAGTATGCTTTAATCTACACTCAGAATTCATCATTTCCCACTCTGAAGATGGATAGCATCTTTTATCATGGATCCTTTGAATTGTCTTGAACAGAGGAGCTAAGCCTTTGACAGTTGATCATCTTTAAAATATTTCTATCACTCTGAACAATGTTCCCCTGGCTCTTCTCACTTCATTTTGCATCAGTTCATAAAAATCATCCCAGCTTTTTTTTTTTCTGAAATCATTCTCCTTTGCATTTTTTATAGTGCAATAGTATTTTATCACACATATATACCACAACTTGTTCAGTCATTCCCCAATTTTTGGGCATCCCTTCAAATTCCAGTTTTTATCTTGTTTCTACATAGTTGCTGTCATAGTGTATTCTCTTTCCGTAGATTGTGAGCTCCTTTGGGGGTAACATATGTTTTCTTGTATCCCAGCACTTAATATGGTTCTTGGAACTCAGTAGTTACTTAATATGTGCTTATTGACTTATTTAATTCAGAGAAAGAAAAATATACAAATCAATCATTGGAATGAATGTAGATTTATAAGACATTTGGATCTTCAAATTTTCAACTGAGTATATTGTATCTCTCAGCTATTAACTGTGAAGTGGAATAAAATTTAAATATATATTCACATAATTTAAGTTTATTTTTTCTCTTAGGTATGTCTCCCTGAGTCCTTTTGGTTTTTCTTTGCCCTTAAATAAATGTCTCATTAGGCTCAAACAAATGATGTTGTTATAGTAAGAGCTGAGGATAACTTCTTGAGGCCTTCCAATAGTAGTCCTTTGTGGAGGCAAAACTTTATTCCCACATATTACTTAAATAAAATAAGAGTGACATTTTACTATAATCATTAAATTTATGTCTTTTTTTCCAGTTAGCTATTCATATAATCAAGATTTAAACCTGGAAAGTACTTAGCTTTCAAGTAGTCCAATTTATTTTATAAATCATATCCAGAAATATTAAATTTTACACCCTAAGTCACAAAAGGTGGTGAATGACAGTATCAAGATTCAAATCCATATCGACTTGGTGCTTTCTCTTTTACCAGATTAGGACTCTTTTTTGCAATTAATTCCTCTGAAAACTGCTGCCAATGATTGAATTTGTATTTTTGTCATTATCTTTTAATTCAGAATGTTATTTTCTAGGACTTTTGAAATAAATTAATCTCTCCAAAAATATCAAAATTTTGCTGTCTCTAACACATATGCACTCTGCAAACACAGAGTTGTGGTTCAAGTCATCCTTTTCTTTGGGGCCATTTCTTCTTCCTCCTTTAGTATATTATGAATAGAGATATCAAGGTCCAAATGCTGTAGTGCAATTTAACCACTGATGAAGAAAATATTTTGTTATACAAATTCTGACCAGCCTGTTTCATTTTTCTGTCTCATATATCTGTTTTGCTTCTAGTTTCATCTTTAAATGTTCATAGGACAATCTGGCCTAATTATGTGCATACATATCTTTCTACAAAATTGTTTTACTATTCAGTTCCTCCTGTTTTTTAACATCTTTCTCCATTGTGGGTATAAAATGGAGTCTATAATCTAATCAAGAATTTCCATTTGCTGCCATTTCTCTCAATTTGTCATTTTCTTCCTTGAGGATATGGGTTCTGGGCTATTTTGGTTTCCTTATTGTTGTTTCCCATATGGAAACTGTTGTAATTGCATAGTATACACACATATACATATACATATATGTATATGTATACATATATATGTGTATATATATATATATATATTTTTTTTTCTCATCCTTCTGTTTTGGTACCAATTTTAATCTTTATTTCAACAAGGCAAGAATCCAAATACACAAGATTTGACCCATAAATAACATATGTGTTTGGAGTAACATATTATTGGAAAAATAAAACTTTCCATTTGCCTTTGGGTTATCTCTAAATTTGATTCTTTTGAAATCATAGTGTTCCTTGATTTGCCTCCTGGTAGAAAGTTATCACTAAAAATATTAGTTTTAGGGCAAAAAACAGCCAAGGGTAATTTAAAGCAATGCACAGATTATCAGCTTTTTTCAAGAGCACTACAGACCTCCTATTCAAATTTGGAATTGGTTCACTCAGCACCCAGTTTTCATTTGTACATCAAGAATATTTTTTCCACTTTGATTTTGAAGAAGACATGCTACATGACAGTGGAAAGTATTATTAGTATTTATTGTTCATTATTAGCAGATTATTCCCAAAGGACATGCAGAGATGTTGAAAAAAATGTAGGAAAGAAATAAGGAAAAATTGAATCCAGGTTAAACAAATACTGGGAAATTTTAATCTGTTCAGAGTTCAGATACAGGCATATTTAATCTATTTAAATAAAACATTGCTGAACCTTTCAAATCTTTTGGGACCACAGATTTCAGATGAAGATGTTTGCCATTTTTGCATCTAGAAAAAGACTAAATTCCATTGAGCTTTTCAAAGTATGTTGCAAGATTTCCTTATGTATACACACATATAAATATGCACATATTTATGTATGTGTATATATGCATACACTATATATAAATATGTATTTTAAAGGTATAAAGGATCTATGAGAGCTTTATTTCTACTTTTTAGAGAAATCTAGAAATAAGTAGGCTAAGAACTGATTTCTAAAGGGGAAAATGTCATGTTTAACATTAAGTTTTGGAGGTGGAGACAAGATGGCAGTGTAGAAGCAGGAAAACTCCCTGTGTTCCCCCCATAACCACCTCAAATACCTATGAAAAATGACTCTAAACAAACTTTAGGGCTGCAGAACCCACAAAGTGACAGAGAGACCCACAGCCTGCTCAGAGCAAAGCCCAGCCCCACAGGAGCACACAGTTTTAGCCTCAGGGAGGCCTGACCAGTTGCAGTTAGAGGGTTTTCAGGAAAGTGGATCATTAGCAGCTGTGGCATATTCCAGAATTATCAACTCATATATCCCAAAGACAAAGTGAGAGGTCAGTGTGGACTTTGAGAACAGGGAGTCCAGGAGTGCAGTCTGGCCTCTGCCCACAGCAGGAGAAGTGGCTGAGGTGTGGTGCACACTGCCATGTGGCTGATTCAGAGATGCTGTCCTTCAGATTGTAGGGGGACAAACAAGCCATTCTGAGAAGTAGTTGCTCTTGTTTTAACTTGCTTGGATCTGGATTGCTATCCAAAGTGGAGGTCCTGGGGTGGGTAACCAGTGAACCAAAGGATATGGAGGATTCAGAGAGGGCAAACAACTAATAGTTCTGGCAGCTATAAAAACCCCAACAATTTGGGACAAAGTTCTCCTCTCTGGAAGCAGAGTTCTACTGTGAGAAAAATCTTAAAAATCAAGTAATTGAGAGGCAACATGAGCAAGCAAAGGAAGCAAAGCAAGCACAGCAATCCAACTCTGGACTCCTTTTTTGGGGACAAAAAGGCTCAAAGCATGGAATGGCAGTAGTACAATGAAGTGAGAACTCCTTCATCAAAAGCTTCTAAGAAAAATATGAACTCATTACAGGGCATAGTGGAGCTTAAGAAGGATTTTGAAAAACAAATAAGAGAAGTGGAGGAAAAATTGGGAAGAGAAATGAGAATTAAGGAAGAAAATCATGAAAAGTGAGTCAACAACCTGACTGAAGAAAATAACACTTTAAAAAATAGAATAACTCAAATGGCAAAAGAGGCTCAAAAAGACAATGAGGAAAAAAATGCCTTAAAAAGCCAAATTTGCCTGATTGGAAAAAAAAAAAGAATCTCAGAGGTTCACTAAAGAGAAAAATTTCTTCAGAATTAGATTGGAGGAAATGGAAACTAGTGATTTTATAAGAAATCAAGATACTATTAAATAGGTACAAACAAATGAAAAAAATAGAAGGCAGTGTGAAATATCTCATTGGAAAAAACATTGACCTGGAAAATAGATCCGGGGGGGGGGTAATTTAAAATTTGTTGGGATATCTGAAAGCCATGATCAAAAAAAAGAACCTCAAAATCATCCCTCAAGAAAATCTCAAGGAAAATTGCCCTTATGTTTTAGAACCAGATGGCAAAATAGAGGTTGAAAGAATCCACTGATCACCACTTCAAAAAGATCCCAAAAAGAATTCTCCTAGGAACATAATAGTCAGGTTCTGGAGTTCCCAGATCTAGTAGAAAGTTTTACATGCAGCCAAGAAGAAACAATTTGAATATTGTGTAAACACAATCAGGATAACACAGAACCTGCTAACTTCTATATTGAGGCATTGAAAGGCTTGGTATATGAAATTCTGAAGGTCAAAGGAGCTGGGATTAAAACCAACAATCACCTACACAGCAAAACAGAGTATCATGTTCAGGGGAAAATATTGCCATTGAATAAAATAGAGTACTTTCAAGCATTCTTGAAGAAAAAGAAACAGAGTTGAATAGAAAATTTGACATTCAGATACAAGAAGCAAGAGGAACTTGAGAAGGTAAACAGGGAAAAGAAATCATGAGGAACTTACCAAATTTGAATTGTTTACATTCCTACATGGAAAAAAATGACAGTTGTAAGTCATGAAAAATTTCTCAGTATGAGAATAGTTGAAGGAAATATAAATGTGTGTGTGTGTGTGTGTGTGTGTGTGTGTGTGTGTGTGTGTGTGTACTGTAATGGGAATGTAAATTTGAAGATCTTCCCTGCCCCTAGGCTAAAGTGCACCTGGAGCCTGGGGTGGGAGGCTTGTTTTTCAGTAGATACTTCTTGATTGGCCAGTGAGTCAATAAGGTTGTTACATTCTCTGAGCCAGGAGAAGGCTAGATAAGCCCTGATGTGTAGATTTTGGGGGGGCTCACTTTGAGAAGTGTTCTCTGATTTGATATGGATTCTCAGAAGCCATTGTCCAGAGACCCCCGGCTTTGAAAAACCCAGATGTTGAAACCCAGATGTTGATTTGGTATGGATGTAATGGCTGGATAGTTTGGAAAGCTGTCTACTTGATCTGTTTCTGTCTTGATAATTCTGCCTGTATACTTTGAAGTTCAGGGTGCTGACCTTTTCCCCCTGAACTAGGTAAATGATACATATTTGACTGATTAAAGTAAGCTTGTTAACCCATTTTGAGTTGCTTTCCTTTAACAAAGCAGATCTAAGAACCTGTGTTGGCAGCCACTCTGGGAACTCTGGGGTGCTTGCTGCTACATGTACATACATACATAAATATATCTATATCTAGATCTAGATCTAGATCTATATAGGAGGGCATATGGGCGTATGAATACATATTTCAGTGTGTGTATATATGTCTAAAAGTATACATAGACAGAGGGCACAGGATGAATTTAATAAGAAGGGATGATACTTAAAAGGTGAAATTGAGAGGTGAGAGAGGAAGATAATGAGAGGAGATGGGGAAAGACAGGATGGGGTAAATTATCTCATATAGAAGAGGTAAGGGAAAACTATTACAATGAATGGGAAGAAAAGCAAGGCAAAAGGGAATGGGACAACCTTACTCTCACTGAATTTGGCTTAGGAAGGGAATGATATACACGCTAAATTGGGTATCTCACCCTACAGGATAGTAGGGGGAAAGGGGATGAGATGGGTGATGATGGAGGGGAGGGCAGATTGGGAGAACAGGGAAGTTGGAAGCACACACTTTTCAAAAGTTACAGGGTCAAAGTAGAGAACAGAACAAGTGGGGTGAGGGATAGGATGGAGGGAAATATAGTGAGTCTTTCACAATATATCCACTATGGGAATGATTTGCATAGCTACATGTGTGCAACCTATATAGAATTGCCTATCTTTCCTATAAGAGTGGGTGATGAGGGAGGAAGAGAAAGAATTTGGAACTCAGAGTTTTAAAATCAAATATTATGTGTGTGTATACATATACATACACACACATATATACATATATATATTCATAATTTTTACATTCAACTAGAAAATAATGTATACAGGCACTGGGTTAAAAAGATTCATCTTGCCCTTCTAGAAAGTAAGAAAGGGGGAAGGGGGAGGATATAGGCAAGAGCAGACTGGGGGAGGGGGTATAATGTGTGATCACTGTTTTGTGATCACACATTATACCCCCATAGGGGAAAAGATGGGGAGAAAATTTGTAGCTCAAAATCTTGTTGAAATGAATGATGTAAACTAAAAGTAAACACAAAATTAAATTTAAAAAACATTAAGTTTTTTAAAAAATAATGAATTTTGAAACTCCACATTTAATTCCATTTATTTTAATGTTAGTAGTAAAGAAAAGACAAAAAGTAAATTATAATTGAATAATCCATCTACCTTGTCATTTCATTATTGTGAGATATTTTATTTCTCAAATTGTTTTCACCTATTGTAATTACCAAAGTATCTAAAAACATAAAAATGAGAGAGATATTATGTCCAAATATTATATACTCATATATACACATGTATATTTGAATTTACATATATATATAATGTAATGTATATCAGAATGAAAATGCACAATACAGAAGTTGTGTGAGATTGAATTTGAAAATTTAGTGAACAGGAGAATAATTAATCATAATTTCTGGGTCCACCCTATTCTAAGGAGAAGTGCTCCTTCCTATTTTGCCTCATTAGGGTGTTTTTATTCTTTATTTAATTGCCCTTAACTCTAGTCCTTAGAGAGTAGGGATTTATTTGAATTTTTACTGAAAGAATAAAGGAGGTAAATTGAACTGAGACAACTGATTTCTGGAAATGACAACATCAACCCTCTCTATCATTTCACTCGTGTGCTACTTTAGGTTCTGAATATCCTTTGGGTTGATTATGCTAGATTCATCTTGTCAATGTCTGATTCTGGAAAGCTATAGAATATGAATCATTAATTTTTCCTTATTTTACCTTGAAATTCAAACTCGATTGTCTCTATGGAGAATACATGTCTCAAAATTGTATCTCCTATTTCTTTTTTTCTGCTTTTTTTTTTACTATAAATGTTTCCCTTCTCCATTATATTTAAGTCCTGCAAGGGCATACCCTCAAGATGATCATGAAAAAATGAATTATAATGGCATATTAGATGAACTGACAACTTTAAAACAAATGGCAAAACATATTAAAATATATTTTAAAAAATAATGATTAGAGATAGCTCAACATTCTTCTAGGAGAATACAGGGCAAAAATGTTGGAAGTTTGAATGACAGTAATTATTTTCCCCCTCAGCCATAGTTACATCTACATCCAGTTTGCAACTGAACTACAGTTCAATTATATCTTTTCCCTTTTTCTCTCAGTGCCACATCTCATACAACCTTACTGAGGCAGATATAAAGAATCAAGGTTAGGGTAAAAAGAGCCAATTTGTTGCTCAGTCATTAGTCATACCCAACTTTTCACAATTCCAGGTATTATAGAAGACCAGGTCCTTCCACTATCTCTCAAAGTCTTTCCCAGTTCATATTTGTTGTTTCCATTACACTGTCAATCCATCTCATCCTCTGTCATCACATTTTCCTTTTGCCTTCAGTCTTTCCCAACATCATCCCCTCTTTTCCCAAGAGTCCTGTTTTTTCATAGAGCCAAACTATTTGAGCTTAAGTTATTATTTAACCTTCCAGTGAATAGTCTGAATTAATTTCTTTAAGTATTGACTGATTTTATCACCTTGCTATCCAAGGGACTCTAAAAAACTTTCTCCAGAGCAAGTATTTGAAAGCTTAATTTTGCAGTGCTTAGCTTTCCTTAGAGTCCAACACTCACAGTCATGCATAGCTACTGGAAAAACTGTAGATTAGCTCTTTCGATCTTCAATGGCTAGGTGATGTCTCTGCTTTTTAGTATGCTGTCAAGATTTGCTATAGTTTTCCTTCCAAGGAGCAATTGTCTTTTAATTTCATGGCAGTTGTCACCATTGGCAGTGATTTTTTAGCCCAAGAATATAAATTTGCTTCCATTTCTTTTTCTATTTGCAGAAAGTGATGGGTTTAGTTGCCAAGATATTTTATGATGTGAGTCCAGAAGCCAGATTTTATACTTTCCTCTTTCACCCTCATCAAGAGGTTTCTTAATTCTTCACTTTCTGCCATCGAAGTGGTATCATTTGCACATCTGAAATTGTTGATATTTCTTGTGGCAACCTTAATTCTTAAAGGAGTCAAAGAAGGTAAGAGAAAAATCTTCACATTGTCTTAAAGTTATCAGGCTTCTCCAGGAGTGAAGATGGTCTGTGAGTATCATTCTAGGGTTAAGAGTTACTCTTAATTGGACAAGAAAAAGGTGAAACATCCCTGACCCTTTCCATCAGTTAAAATTGGGGTTTTACTGGTTCTGTTTGGTCCTAGAGAGAAGAATTAGGTTTATTAGGCAGGTGTTTTGGTAGGACATTAGAGTGTGAAAAAATTATCTAACAATTATGAATTATGTCTATTTTAAAGGAGATTTTTTTCCAGATATCATCAAGGAGAAATTGTGATTATTATATAAAGAGTAGTATTGCTCAGAAGCAGATATTTCCTGATCTTCCTTCACATTTCAAAATTCTAAAACTCTATTCTTTTTTATGCATGCCATAATTTCATCAAACATCATTCAGATGGATTCACCAGTGGATTCATACCTCTGGAATCAGAGCAGCTTCCAGGTCATGACAATGATCTGGTCCCATAGTGAGAATTTATTTACCATTTTGAAATGAAGAAACAAAGAAAAAAATAGCAATTCCAAGAAAAATACCTAATACATCTTCCCAAGTTAGCATCTATAATAACAAAGACTTTAGTCTTGTGTGTACAATGGTAAAAAAAAAAAAGATAATAATAAAATTTAGGATACAATTCAATTAAAAAAAAGTTGTTAAAATGGACACCACAGTAGGCAGAAACAACAGGAGATTTACAAATAAAATTTATGCAAAATAAGTGAGTTGTTCCCACAAATATATTTTATCTAGTATTTTGAGAAGAAAATTGAGAAACCAATGTCAAGGGAAATAAAGTTATCATAGTTTATACCCTCTTGCTAATTCAAAATGTAGCACATGTGTGGAACAGATCGAAAATCTTACTCTCTTCTCAACTGCTAAATGTAGGATTCTCAGAGAGGTTTTCCCTGCTGCAAAAACTCACAACTTTCTATCAATGTAATGTTTGTATCCTGGTAACCCTGGTGTGTTAATGTGTGTGCTAAGGAATATAGGAGTCGTTCCTCCTACTCCTTGCTGCACCACTCAAGCCCCATAAGCTTGCATTGTATTTATACAAAATTAAATACCAATACATCACTAACTCAAAAATAAATTATCTGACAAACAGTAAGACAAAACAATAACAATTAAAACATATTAAAAAATCAGAAATGATACTGACATATAGTCAGAAAATGATTATATTAGGTTTAGTAAATCCCCTTCCTTCTTGATCTTCTGCATCTATAAGCTTTGAGATTAAAAAAAAAACAATTCTTGATCTGATTGCTACCACCCTGTCTGTGACATAAGAACTAAGAAAACAATTAAAACTTCCTAATCAGAGCTTCTGCATAGGAAACCTTATAAAATAACTGAGTTATTTTTATCAAAAAGCTACTATTAAGTTGTAGCTTTGTGAATTAACCTGCAGAGTGGGCCCATGGATCTCTGTTAGAATTTTTGTTTTTGTTTTTTTATGATTAGGCAGGAAATGCTGAAAGCAGATTCTTTTTAGACAATTGTGCACTCTTATCTTTCAACCATGTGCTGAATACCATTGTGCCTAATGTTCCTGGCAACTTCCCGGGTTGTATATATTCACTATTCCTGTCCCTTCCCAATCCCATTTCGAAAGTATAAGTTTTACTTCTGGTGGAGTTACTGACTTGTCCTTTACTTTATTGTCTATGTAACTCACTCCCACTTGTGCCTCCATTGAAACCACATAGCCTTCTCTTTGGTGATTTTCTTTTTAAGATTTATTTACTCAGCTAAATAAATGGACTTAGTCCTTTCATCACTGATTGGTTTAGATAAGTGAAACCTTTTTAACTCCAGCAAGAAACCATATTTGAGGAAAGGGAAATCAAAGAAAAAAAATACTTGGTTGTTTAAACACAAAGTTAGAAATACATAATAAAAATACTGTAAGTATTTGCAAAAACCCTGGAGAGAAAATGCGTATTACTACTTCCCATAGATGGAAAATAGAAACCAACTTATTAATGTTTCTAATACTGGATCTTAAATGTTTAAGTTTGTACATTAAATATTCAAAAGTCATTTATGAAGCTCCTAGTATATTTAAGGAACTGTGTTAGGTATTAAAGAATATTACAGGACGTATCTAGTAAATAAGATAATATGAAAATTGCTACAATATAAAATAGAACATGGTAAGAGCATAGGAGGCAGATTGGATCAGATTGTTCTGTGAGATATTATAGCAGGTAATTTTTTTTTTCTGACTTGAAGGATCAGGGAAGGATTCATCATGAATGTAGCAGCATTTGTGCTGTGACTTGAAAGTTGTACAGAATTTCAAAAGATGCAACTGAAAAAGGACTGCCTTCATTGAATAGATGTAATTTAGTGAGAGAATTGTAGATACATCTACATTTTCATAAGGACTAGGTGATCAAAATGTAAAAAGTAAGATGGAATGCTCTCATAGAAAGGTTGAGGAATAGTATGTAGCCTGAATAAAGGTATACCTATATACTTTTTTTCTTTCTTTTGCTTTTTGGAGGGCAATTGGGGTTAAGTGACTTGCCCAAGGTCACACGGCTGGTTTTTGTGTTAAGTGTCTGAGGCAGCATCCAAACCCAGGTCCTCCTGACTCCAAGGCCAGTGCTCTATTCACAGTGCCACCTAGAGGACCCTACCCATATACTTTCAATGAATGTACATCAAAATACTAAAGTGAATTTCGGGGAGTGTGGGGGGTGGGGGCGCATAGATG
This sequence comes from Petaurus breviceps papuanus, assembly GCF_028583685.1. Lineage (NCBI taxonomy): Eukaryota > Metazoa > Chordata > Mammalia > Diprotodontia > Petauridae > Petaurus > Petaurus breviceps. The sequence continues at coordinate 19,481,297 of NW_027187351.1, read as the reverse complement.
AGAGTTGAGTGGGAAGGGAAACATACATGAGTTATTAATACATGATTGGAGGAAAAATGCAAATATATTTATTGCATTACTGATCCATTTGGATACTTAAGAAACTGAAAAAAAAAAAACCGCCATTTGACCAGAGATTAAATCTATAGGCAGATCAGTGTGAAGAGATGGTAGAAAAATGTCAGAACTATATTGTGAAATCTGAATTTTATTTGGGAAGAAATAATTCTTAGCAAATTCCTAATGGTAGCTAATGGCAACTGAGAAGTGAAATAACTAATAAAAGTCATGAAAAAGGAAGATTATTCTAGAGTGTTTAACATAGATAAGAGATAATATAACCTGGAAAGTAATTAAAATGACCCATGGGAAAAAATAATAAAGCTCACAGAGTGGTGTCATTGACAATGATAAAAATGGGGTAGATCCTAGAGATATTGAAAATAAAGAATTAATACTAAACAAAAATTGGATTCTGTTGAAAAATAGAAAAGTATCCAAGATGAAGCTCTCTGGTTTTGAACTGAATTGTTTTCTGCTATAGCTTTATCTAGAAGAAAACATTAATTTGATGGATTGGGGGTATGGGGAGGCTCTGGAATGAAATGATAAAATTCTGGGACAGCAAAGATACAGAATATATTCTTCTAACTTTATTAAAAAAGCAGAGGGGGAAGACAATAAATGTTTTAACTCAGGAATTAATTTTCCTACTAGAAATTTTAGCTAGTATTTTGGTCATCTAATAATTAATAATAATGTCAACAGCAACTCAAATTTATATGTTGTTTTAAGATTTAGAAAGCACTTCTCATGTAACAATCCTGTGAGATAAATACAGTGGAAATTTTATTTCATCATTTTACAGATGAGGAATTTGTAGTTGAGACATGACTCAACCCCACATGTGCTGAATATGTGGTCAGTAGTCTTTAGATTGAAATACAGCTAGGCTCAGATTACAAAGGTGTTATTTTTAACACATTTATTAAATATTTTTAAATTTAGGGCAAATTTCTTAGTCTTTGAGAGGTCCACTTTACTTTCGCAAGTAAGTTAAACCACTTTCAAACTAAACATAACCAAAGCTCTCTGCACAAACTTAGGCAATACTCCTTGAATATATAAAGCTTTAAGTTTTTAATCAGATTTTCATTTGTATGATGTTTAATTAATTAGGTGCAATTCAGGTAGACATTTTGTGCCTATGCTTTCAACTATTCTTCTTTAGAAGAAGAATCTGGAAAACAGATGAAAGGATTTCTGAGTCTGGTTTTCTGTCTCTCCCCCTCCCCCATCTCCATTTTACTATGCTATTTAAAGGAACACTTTTTTTGGTAATATATTTACATGATTGCTCATAAAAGTGTAATTAAATTCTTTGTCTTCTAGCTCTAAGTTTTCCTGTCACATTAGAGTAAGTCATGGTTTTTATGTTTTTTTTTCTTCCTCCTTAAACCACCATATTGCCATAAGCAAAATAAGATAAGTGAGAAAATTATCTGACAAATGCACGGTAAAATTTCTGCCTACCAAATGGTTTTCAAATCACAGAAGTAAATGTAGCCTTGGGAGATAAATCTACAGAATCTGAAACAGCTCTACAGAAATTGCTAGAATAATCTCTTGAATGGCCCAAAGCAAGATGTAAATTAAGAAGCAATCCACTATGAGTGTAATGGAGCATGTAGTTATAAATTCATGGTTCCATTCATCTCATGTAAACAGCACACACTGCACCTCATAGGAATAATTACACAACACTAAAGGGTTTGAAATTATCAATATTGAAACAGAAAAAATGTTCCACACATTTCTTTCTGAATAAGTGTGGAGAACTTGAGAGAGATATTCTTAATTGTGATATCATTTTTCTAATTGCATACTTCTTAGGTTGAAAGTCAAAAGAATGGGTAAAGCTTTGGGCAAAATCAGTAGGAGAGATGGGCCTATTGTCAGTTGAAAATGGATGTTTGCTAGTTGGTTGGCATGGCAGCAGAGCGCCACACTGTCATACAAGACTTTAACATTCAGTAGAGAACACGGGCCTTCTCTTCTTCAAAGCCCTTGAAACTGGCATCATTAAGGAGGTAGCAATTGACCTCTCCAGGAAAGGAAGCTATTAGGAGAGATGGACTGAACAAAGGGTGTATTGGACAAGTGGATTCTTTAGATTTCTCCAATGCACCATGAACTGAAAGTTTTGAAAATGTCATTGTTAATCTATTTAGGTATTCTCTGTCTGCTTTAAGAAAAAAAAAAGCAAAATCACTATGTAGAACCCCAGAAATATCCTGTAACCCTGACAACAAGTGTAAAGCATGAGAATAAATTTTTCACAGCTCTAAGGATATATTTCTGTAAGTTTGACTGTAAGAGGATAGAATTAGTTCCAAGAGTAGAAAAGTAGATTACAGATAAATGGTTATCAACAATTACAATAAAGGTTAAAACCCTAACAGTCAAATCATAAATCCTAAGTTCACTTAAGAAAATAAATAATTTATAGATAAAATGAAAGAAATATTTTTAGCATTTTAAGGAAAAATCATATGTAATAAAAGAAGGTGTCCTTATGAATACAAATGAAACAAACATACATTCTCAAAATCATGTAAGAATAAGTTTGACATCAATAAAACATAAAAAAAGATAAGTTGTGAAGTTTGAAAAGGGAGATATGACAAAAGTCATTACTCAGTGAATAAAAACAAGGCCTGCCAAACAATCCAAATTCCATAAGATTTTAAAACCATAGTATAATAGATATTGAGCTCAAAGTGCTATTAAAGGTCTAGTTCACCTCCAACTGACAAGGTAGAAAAATCTGATTATATATGGCATTTTGATCTTAACAAAGAATTTTACGAGAGTAATATGATAATAATATAGTACCTGATATTGCAGTAAATAAGATGTAAAAATCAGACTATATTGAGTCAAATGAATTAATATCTTAATGGAAAACCAGGCCCATTTTAATGTTGATTAATGAATGTATGGATGTATTCTAAACAAAACTGAAAAATTATTTTCTTAGAGGTAATATCTACTCTGATTAATAAACTATTGAAATTCTATTTACTCTAGGATAAACTTTCAACTCCTTTGGATTTTAAAACCTATTATAACTCGGCTTCAATATACATATAGATATATTCATATACAAATGCATTCATGCACAGTACAAATATTCATGCACTATGACACAAACATACATATAAATTCATACATGCACATTTGTACATACATGTGTATATGAATATATACATTTATATGGATAAGTACATATTTACCCAAGGACAAGTTTAATTCCCAGTGCTACAGAATCACTAGTGCAAAAGTAATAGATATTTTTGCTGGTAAGTGGTTGCACCTTGATATCGTTCAGTCCTTTCTGAATGTAATAATATTGTTCACTTCTTTTCTATTAAGCTGATGCCATCAGCCAGAACCATCATCTACTTCTTTGTTTCTTCCTTCCCCAAAAGATTATTTTGATTACATTTTGAGGCTTCCCTGGTCTACCACTCTCAGGGTTGATCAGCACATTTTCATCTCCTTCTAAGGTTCATAACCATATCCAGCTTTAGGAACAAAACACCCTGAGATACCTGTCAATACCTTTTGACCTCACTCAAATTATGCACTCACATAGCTCTATCATCTCATTGTCTTACATTGAATGAATTCCTTTAAACTCCCACTGGTGTCCCTGACAATTTTTGATCAGAAAATGAGTATCATCTTGAGACAGAGATGGATAAGGAGCCAGAGAGATAGTAACATAAAGAGAGAAACAAAGAGAATTCAAACTAACATTTAGTATTAAGAAGAATAATTTTTAAAATTGCTCTTTGTGGAGAAAGATTAGTTATTTGGAGGAGAAATAAATGACCCAAAAATGTTTAAGATTACTTCTCAATATAATTATGAAAACTAGAAAAAGTAGAACTATTTAATCTTTTTCTTACATTTACTCTACCATAAATATTATGTTCTGAAGCTAGGAAATATGTGTGTATACATGTACATATAGTGTGCACTTGTATATATATGTATATATACACATGTATGTATATATATGTGTGTGTGTGGTGTGTGTATACATCTATATGGCCATATGTGTTTATAAATAATGAGAAATGGTAGGAAAATGGATATCTGCCCTCAATCAGTTCATATCACCTGATATGAATGAACTACATATAAAATATGGAAATTCTTTTCAGATATAATTGTTGATCCCCAGTAAATGCTTTTCAAATTATACCAGAGGTATTTAGTCCACCTTGAATACCCTTTTTCTCTAGAAGAACAATAACTACAATTTAAATAGCTTTTCATGATAGATCTTGAATAAGATGACAAATCTCTAAGTTATGAAGGGCTAAAAGTCTCCTGTTAATTATATTTAAGGCAAACTTGCATAGCCAGGAGTAGAATTCTCATCAGTGCCTTCGTAGACATGCTGTAACTATTATGGAATTATATATATATATATATATATATATATATATATGTATATATAATAGACTATATTAATGGAGGAATTATTAGATAACATGTAAAATTATGAATAGCATATTTTTTTTTTTTAAGCAATCAGTAACTTGCTCAAGGTTACAAGGCCAGTTATTTCTGGGTGTGGTGCTGAGTGTCTGAGCCTGGGATTCGATCTCCAGGTCGTCCCAACACTGGAGCTGGTGCTCTTACTCGCTGAGCCACCTGGCCACCCCTAAGCAATTGGGGTTAAGTAACTTGCTGAAGGTTACACGGCCAGGTGTTTCTGGGTGGGTGCTAAGTGTCTGAGCCCGGAATTCGATCTACAGGTCTTTCTCAACACTGGAGCCGGTGCTCTAACTCGCTGTGCTACCTGGCCGCCCCAAGAATAGCATAATTTTAACCAATTGAATAAGGAAGAGGTATTGCATGTTAAAATAATTTATTGATTAGAAACTTGGAAGGGAGTGTGATAATCCAAAAGAATTCTCAGTATTTACCTGATATTATGTGAAACTATTTGAAGTATTTTTAGAAAGTTTGGAAATAAGTAATGAAATAGTTTCTAGAAGATTCGAGTTTTACTATTTCATTATATACTTTTTTGCAAAAATATCAGATTCATTTTTTTGTCCAAGCATAACAAATGTCAAGTTTCAAAAGTTTTCTTCAGTGTATACACTTCTATCAACCAATGTCCCTAAGTCTTTATCAGAAATAGATTTTTTTTAAAGGCGAAAGGGGACCTTCTTGTATAAAAAATATTTATAGCACCTGTTTTAATAGTGGCAAAGAATTGGAAGTTGAGGGGATGCCTATCAATTGGACAATGGCCAAAAAAGTTGTGGTGTATGATTGTAATGGAATATAACTATGCTATAAGAAAGGATGAGCAGACATACTTCAGAAAAATCTAGACATAATTGCATGAACTGATGCTGAGTGAACAAGAGAACATCGTACACAGGAAGAGCAATGCCGTTTGATTATCAACTCTGAATAATAAAGCATTTCTTAGCAATACAGTGATCCAAGACAATTCCAAAAGACTCATGATGAAAAAATCTGTCCACTCCAGAGAAAGAATTGTTTGACTCTCAATATAGATCAAAATATACTATTTTACATTTTTTGTATTTTTGCACTTTTTTTTTCCTCTGAGTTGATGTATTCTTTCCAACATGACTAATGTTTTGCTGATTGAACACGTATAACTAATACCAAATTGCTTACCATCTAAGGGGCATAAGGGAAAGAGGAAGTAAATTTGAAACTCGATTTTTAATTATATATATATATTTATAATTATATATTTATATAATATATATTTATATATATTATATATATTTAATAATATAAATATTATATAAATATATATATATATATATATATATATATATATATATATATATAT
>NW_027187351.1:19420915-19475280 GCF_028583685.1 Petaurus breviceps papuanus | reverse complement strand
ATATATATATATATATATATATATATATATATATATATATATTTAACGTTTTATTTTCCCCAGTAAGATGTAAAAGCGATTTTTAACATTCATTTTAAAAATCTTGTGTTCCAAATTCCCTCCTTCCTCCCTCACAACACCCCTGATTATGAAGGCAAGCAATTCAATATAGGTTATAAATGTGTAGTTATGCAAACTATTTCCACATTAGGCATGCTGTGAAAGAAAACATAGGAAAAATTCCTCAAGAAAAATAAAGTAAAAAAAAATGTTTCGACCTATATTCAAACACCATCTATTCTTTCTATGGGGATGAAATTTTTTTTTCCTTGTAAATCCTTCAGTTATCTTGGATCATTTTATTGCTGATAAAAAGGTACATCTATCTAATTTCTTAATATAACAGTATTACTGTTACTTTGTACACAGTACATTTCACTTTGCATCAGCTCATGTAATTCTTTCCAGGTTTTCTGAGAGCATCCTGCACATTATTGCTTACAGCACAATAGTATTCTATCATAATCACTATTTGGTAAGCCATTCCCCAATTGATAGGCATCTTCTCAATCTCAATTTTCATTTTTTGTCACCAAAAAGGAGTTGTTTTAATATTATATATATATATATATATATATATCTCCTTTCCCCTTTAAAAAAAATCTTTTGGAATAACGAACTAGTAGCCAGATCAAATTGGGCATAGTTTCAAATTGCTCTACTGAATGGTTGAATGGATTCACATCTCCAATAGCAGTGCATTAATGGTTTCATCTTCCATACATTTCCTACAACATTTGTAACTTTCCTTTTCTGTCCAATAAGCCAATCTACTAGGTATGAGGAAGTACCTCAAATTTGCTTTAATTTTCACTTCTCTAATCTGAATTAAAACTTTTTTTTTTCATTTGGCTATAGACACCTTTGATTACTTCTTTTGAAAGCTGCACATATCTTTTTTTCATTTTTTATCAGTTAGGGAATGACTATTTTACAAATTTTGCAGAGTTTTCTACATGTCTGAGAAATGGTTCCTTTATCAGAGAAACTTGCTTGAATTTTTTTTCCACGTTTACTATTGCTAATTATATTTTTTTCATCCTATTTCTCCACCACCACTGTTTATTCTATTCTCTCTCTCCTTTCACCCCATTTCTCCTCAAAAGTGTTTTGATCCTGACTACCTCATCCCCCAATATTTTCTCCCTTCTACCACGCACTCCCTTCTTTCATCCCCTTCCCCTACTCCTTTCCTGTAGGGCAAGGTAGATTTCTATATTCAGTTGGTCTGTATTCTATATTCAGTTGGTCTGTCTTCACTCTTTGATCTAATTCTGATGAAAATAAAGTTCACACCTCTTCACCTCCCTCTTCTTCCCTTCCACTGCAAAAGCTTTTTTTCTTGATTCTTTTATGTGAGATAATTTACCTCATTCTGCCTCTCCCTTTCTCTTTCTCCCTGTACATTCCTCTCTCATACCTTAATTTTATTTTATTTTTAGATATCATCACTTCATTATCAACTCAATCCTGTGTCCTTTGTCTATACAGATTCCTACTAACTACCTAAATAATGAGAAAGTTCTTATGTAACTTTTTATGAGTTACAAGCATCATCTTCTCATGTTGGAAACTAAACAGTTTAATCTTACTAAGTTCCATATACTTTCACTTTCCTGTTTATCTTGTTTTGCTTCCCCTGAGTCCTGAATTTGAAAGTCAAATTTTCTATTTAGCTCTCAACCTTTCATAATGAATGTGTGAAAGTCCTCTTTTTTTCTTGAATGTCTATTTTTTTTCCCCTTAAGGATTACACTTAATTTTACTGGGTAGGCGATTCTTGGTTGTAATCTTGGCTCATTTGCCCTTCAGAATATCATATGAAGTCCTCTGATTCTTTGATGTAGAAGGTGCTAAATTTTGTGTTATCCTGACTGTGGCTCGATGATACTCGAATTTGTTTTTCTGGCTGCTTCCAATATTCTCTCCTTGATTTAAGAGCTGTGGAATTTGCCTTCATTATTCTTGGAAATTTTCATTTGAAGATCACTTTTAGGAGGTGTTCAGTGAATTCTTTCAATTTCTGTTTTACCCTCTGGTTCTAGACTATCACGAGAGTTTCCCTTTATAATTTCTTTAAATATGATGTTGAGACTCATTTTTGGATTCTGACTCTCACATACTCTGATAATACTTAAATTATCTCTCCTGGAACTGTTTTCCATGTCAGTTGATTGTCAAATAAGATATTTCACAATGTCTTTTATCTTTTCATTCTTTTTGTTTTAATAAAATTATTAGCTTCAATTTGCTCCATTCTAATTTTCAAGTAATTATTTTCTTCCATGAACTTTTGTACCTCTTTTTCACTTTGAACAATTCTGCATCTTAAGGCCTTCCTCTTCTCAACCATTTGGTGTAGTCTGCTTTTAAGTTTTTATTTTCTTTAGTATTTTTTTTTGGTGTGCCTCCTTTACCCAACTGCTGACTTGTTTTTCCCAATTTTCATGAATCCTTCTAACTTCTCTTCCCAATTTTTTCTCTGCTTTTCTTACTTGATTTTCAAAATCCCTTTGAGCTTTCCCATTACCTGAGAACAATTCATATTTTTCTTGGAGGCTGTGGATGTAGGAGCTTTGACTTTGTTATCTTCTGAGTATGTGTTTATATCTTCCTGGTCATCACAGTAACTTTCTATGGTCAGAATTTTTTTTCTGTTGTTTTGTCATTTTCCAGCCTACTATTTGACTTTTAACTCCTTGTTAAAAAAAAGGCTCTTTTTTCAGGGTACAGGGCACTCTGTCCCAATCTTCAGGGGTTTTATGCAGTTGTTTTCAGAGACACTTCTAGTGACCTATAAGTTTTCAAATTCTTCCAAGCTGGTATGATATAAGGAGAAGTATGTTTCCTACTGTTCTGGCCTGTGCTCTGATCTATGAGCAATCATAAGCACTCTTTTCTACTTTGGAAATGCGACAAGGGTCACCATTCCACTCTAGCAGCAAGCTCCTGTGTGGTAGTAGTACTCCTTCTTGCCCTAGGACTGCCACCCAGGACTGAAACTTGGATCCAAGCCTTAGTAAAGCAACAGACTGCCTTTGTTCTAGCAAGGAGACCCCTGTAATCTCCCTCTGACACGCTGTTCAATCCCCTTACCATCTGTGGGCTGAGACCTCCAGAAGCAGCTGCTTCTCCTACAGATTCAGTGACTCCCAAGGCCTGCTCCTGGTTTGATGGGACTGTTTTTGTATTGGTGAAGCTTGCACTGGATTATACTCTACCCTTACCGCAGTAAAACAGACCTTTCCTGCTCACCTTCTATGTTGTCTTTTGCTGAAAATTCATTTTACTCCATCCTTTTGTGAATTTTACTGATCTAGTAATTGTTTTATGTAATTATTTAAAGATATTCAGAGGGATTTAGGGAGTTACTCTGGTGAGTCACTTCCTTTTAACATTTTAAATAAATATTAAAATTTTTCTTTCTATTTAATGAGGAAAATAAAATATTTCATAAGTTTTGTTTTTGTTAATATATTTCATGTTGTTAATTGTTATTCAGTGTAAGGTATTTGGAAAAGGTGGGCTTGCAAATTGGATGAAGTACTTACTATCTATGATGCCTTCATTATGTAGCATGATTTCTGGCTCCAATTTCTTCACATATAAATTTAAGGATTTAGAATAGATAACTTCTGAATATTTTTCCAGTAGAAAATTTTTATGTCTACAAGAATTACAATTTCCATTAAAAACAGATATATGATAAAAGTTGAGAATACAAAAATCAATAAAAAATTATTAAAGACTGCTAAAAGTGTTAGGCACTGTACTAATCTCTAGCAATACAAAGAAAGGCAAAAAGTAATCATTACTCTCAAGGAGCACACAAAATAATAGGGAAAGACAGAACAGAAAAAGCTATTAAAAGTCTGCCATGCAGAGCCCTGACCTCCCTCCTTAAATAGAGGGCTTAGAAAGATCTCTCTGAAGTTCACTCATTCATTTAGAGGGGTAGAGAAGCTCCAAAAACAATTGATACTAAGAGGCTATGAATTTCTGCGTTGATTTCATCTTTCTGGAAGATGACAGGAAAACCTTAAGAACAATTAATTGATCAGCTATTTTGAAGTGATGAGGTTATTGCTCTGGGCCCACTCTTTAAATGGGGATCAGGAAGGATCATATTTAATGAGGTGGAGTAGACGAATACACAAAGCTGAAATTTGATAAGCATTTATAAAGAAACACTACAATTAATTTTTTTTTTTCCATCAGTACCAAGTCACTTTGTTGGGATGTAAATGGTGGTAGTTTTTTTCTACAGATTGTGAAAAGGTCAGACAATCAAAAATATTCATGTACTGAAAGCCAGTAGGAGTGGCGCCCATAGCTCCCAGGTGTGGGGGAAGCAGGTGTGATTCAGCTCTCGTTGTCACGGTCTCCAAAGGTGTGCTTGTCATAAAAGATATTCCGCCATGACAGAACGGGGTGGGGGGGTGGGGGAGGGGAATCTTGTGCAGGTTGGTTATGTGATCACCCAGCTATTTGAGGGACTTGACCTGTTCATCCAGGCAGTGGGTTTCGATGGAATCACGTAAATGGGGGTCATTCTTGTCAGTTGCCAGCTTGTGCAATTCCACTAACCACTGATTGACATTTTTTTCGAAGAGCAGAGCATACTCCATTGCATTCAGCTGGCTCTCCCAGTCGTCGCGGTTGGGTTTCTTGATGATCTGCACGAAGATGCCTCTGCTGCGCTGGTTCTGCAGCTTCATCAGCTTCTTGGCCTGCTTGTGCTCCTCCTGCCACTGGTGCAGGAAGTACTTGGAGAAGTTCTTGAGCGCCACGTCGTCGCGGTCGAAGTAGTAGGACATGGACAGGTAGACGTAGGAGTAGAGCTCCAGGTTGATCCGCTGGTTGATGGCGGCCTCCAAGTCCTGGTGGTAGCTCTGATGGCTGCGACGGCCAGGTGCAGCTGAGGCTGCTGCTCCACCAGGGTAGGACCAAAGAAGTGTTGGTTAGTGGAGGTGAGGGTGGAGAGGTGGCTAAGGGCGGCTCTGGCCGGGAATTGAGCAGCAGGTTCCTTTCAAGCACTGTTGAAGCAGGAAGCCGCAGGGACTCTCCTTGCCTGCGCTTCTGGCCAACACTACAATTAATTAAAGCTGTATCATTACCCACACCCTTAAAACCTTCCCAATCTTCAAAGCTCTCTATGTTTAGTCTTGAGATCCTATGACTTATTCAAGATAAAAAATTCCATCAGTATTTGAAAACATTTGGAACTTGTAAAATAGAACAATAACAAAATCCTCCACAAAGGACTTTGAATTGTGTTCACTGTTATTTGTACATTCTGCCTTTTTAATGGGGCAAAGAAGGCTGAAAGACCATTTATCTTACCTATTGCAGCATTCCTCTTCAAGCATTCTAATCTGGAGTTTTGTCCTTTAAAGAATACTTTTCCCTCAGTGGTGTCAGAACATTTCATGTAACATAAATACCTTATGTCTCACCTAAAGGACCATGTGTAAATGAGATGGCCCTCTTTTTCTTTTCAGACAATACTCAGGTATGAAAGATTGTAAATGTGATTATTTCTTTTTAAAAAAATACCATTAACAGGCTTTTACTTTTTGTCAGATCACCAGTGGTAAAATCAACTAGTCTTCATGGGTGTGGTAGTTGGTCAAAACATTTTTTTTCTGTATCTATTGAAAAAATCGTGATTTCATTATTTCTTATGAATATGGTTGATTGTATTTATAGTTTTCATATTAACAGTAATAATAATAATATTTATATATTGCTTGCTACTTGTCAAGCACTGTGCTAAGCTCTTGATAAATTTTATCTCATTATTGAACCAACACTGCATTATTGGTGTATATTCAGTCAGGTGGTAATGGCTGACCTTTGAAATATATTGTTCACTTCTTCCTAATATTTTATTTTATTTTTGAGCAATTGGGGTTAAGTAACTTGCTCAAGGTTACACGGCCAGGTGTTTCTGGGTGGGTGCTAAGTGTCTGAGCCCCGGAGTTCGATCTCCAGGTCTTCTCAACACTGGAGTCGGTACTCTTACTCGCTGAGCCACCTGGCCGCCCCTAATATTTCTTCCTAATATTTTAAATATTTTCCCAATTATATCAATCAGAGAAATTGGTCTATAATTTTCATTCTCTATTTTGTTTCTCCTCGGTTTAGGTATCAAGGAAATAGTTATGTTATACAAAGAATTTGGCAGGACCCCTTCTTTACAATTTTTTCCAAACAGTTTATGTAGGATTAAAAGTAATTGTGTTTTTTTTAAGGTTCTGTAAATTGTTCTTTAAATGTTTTGTGGAAGTCACTGGTTAATCCATCTGGTCCTTTGTATTTCATCTGTGATAAGTTCAAATTTTTAAAAATTATACAGTACTTTTAGTATGTATTATATTTCTTATTCCATTAATCTTGGCAATTTATATTTTCAAATATTCACTCATTTCATTTAGAATTTCAGTTTTATTGGCATAGAGTAAGGCAAAAGAGTTCTAATGTTTCTTTTTATTTCTTCTTCATGATGGTGAACTCACCTTTATTCATCCTTAATACTGGTAGTTTCATTTTCTTCTTTCAAAAAAAATCAAAGTAGTTAATGCCTTATTTCTTTTATTGAAGGTCCAAAAATCTTTTGAAACAAAATCCTGAACGTCTGGCAATTCATTAAAAATCTTTATTTTTTTTTGGAGGGGACAATTGGGGTTAAGTGATTTGCCTGAGGTCACATAGTAAGTGTTAAGTGTCTGAAGCCGAATTTGAACTCAGGTCCTCTGTACTCCAAGACCAGTGCTCTACTCACTGTGCCACCTGACTGCCCCTACTTTTTTTTTTTTGGTTGTCATTCAGGATTATGCTTAACTTTGCTGGGTATGATATTTTCAGCCACCTCTCCAGTCATTTTGCTCTTCCTTAAAGTCTTCCAAAACCTTCAGTCTTTTATTGTAGCTGCTGTGATTCTAAGGGTGGCTTCTCCATATTTATTTATTTTTCCTTGTTCATAATATTTTCTCCTTTTGCTGGATGTTTGAAATCTAGCTATGATACTCCTGTAGGTTTCCTTATAGGATCTTTTTCCCATGGTAAATGATGGATATTTTTTTCTAGTTCTACTTTCCCCTCTTGTTCTAAATCTTCAGGACAGTTTTCTTTAATTGTTTCTTGTACGATTGTATCGAGATTATTTTTTTTTAATGTAGCTTTCTAGTAATCCAATTATTCTTAAGTTTTCTCTTCTTGATCTGTTTCTCCATATAATTAGTTTTTCTTATGAGTTACTTCACTTACTCTTCTTTTTAATCTTTATATTTTACTTTGTTATTTCTTGGTTCCTTATAACTTTGCTGGCTTCGCCTTACACAATTATAATTTTCAAGGATTTATTTTCTTTCTTAAGATCATGTATTTCCTTTTTGAGTTTGTTGACTTTCTTTTGGTAATCATCCTATTTTTCTTGAATTGCTCTTTTTAAAAAATTCTCAATATTTCTCATTTGATTTTAAAAATCTTTTAAAAGTTCTTCTATGAATTCTTTTGTGGCAGGTGACCATTTAGCATTAGCCTTTTGGGTAGGACAGGGTTTGGTTTGGTTTGGTTTTGCTTTAGTATCCTTCTCTGAAGAGGAACCCCAGTCTTCTCTATTACCATAGTAAGTTCCTGTGCTTAGGTTCTTTCTCCTTAACGTGATCATATTTTTAGATTTGTATAAGCTTATTATTGTCATTACCTCTAATCCTGAGTCATGGGGGATGGTGTCTCTAGCCTCCGATACTCCTTCCATTCTTCCCTTTGACCTGTAACTAAAAGCAAGAATTCCACCCTCCAGTAAGTGCCCACAGACATGTGTCCCTGCCCTGATACCTCTGTACTCAGTGGGCATGTGCAAGTTCTTTTTTACTTAGGGACATACCTCAGCAGCACAATTGTGTCTACAATCCTTGATCAGGAGACGTTCCCTCAATCTTTCCCTGACCAGGTGTGTGACTCCCTACAATGTCCCAAAAGTGAAAATTGGAAAATTCCTGTGACTGGTGCCAAGGCTATTCGTCAACCAGAGAGCCCTAGGGTTTATGGTTTGCTGCTTTTGCTATTTCAGTGGAAGTAGTCAAGAGGTCTTTACATTTCACAGGGACCAAACCTCAGTCCTTATCTGGTTGTCCCAGGAGGCTAGCTGTTCGGTGGCAATTCTTATTAATATTCCACTTTCCTTCTCCCTGAAGCACAGTTTTGTCTTTTTTGTGGAGAAAATCTGGAGAAGTTGGAATTTTCTGATGTACTCTGGCATTTTCCAAGAATCCTTCAATATGACATGTTTGCCTTCTCAATAGGTGGAGGATGGATTTTAGAGGGTACAAACTAACTTGAAAATTTTAAACTGATAATAAAAAATCAAATTAAAAAAGAAATAGGATATCTACATTATTTTGTTGTTTTTGACTTTCTGGTAATACAATAATTGTTAAATTATTTATTCTTGATCTACTTTCTAAGTCAGCTTTTAAACATATTGAATATTTCATATTTACTTTTAATTTTTGGTCTTTTGATTTTTTTTTATTCCTTTAGATCACATGAAGCTATTCTGTCTTCATTTGGCCAGTTCTCGGGGAGTTATTTTCTTTAATAAGAGTTTCTAATGATTCTTCCAAGCTACTAATATTCTTTTTATATATTTTTCCCTAGTTTGTTGTTGTTGTTGTTTTTTTACTATTTTCCCTCTGCCACTCCAATTTGTTTTTTGAAATCATTTATAGATCTGTAAAAAGATTCTTGCTTTTAATCTTTTAGGAATTTTTGTTGGATTTATGCTCTAGTTGAATTTCCAATTTCTGTTCCTGAGTGATTCTCTTCTGTATTCTAAAATCACTGTGTTTCCATTCTCTAATATTTCAAATTCAAAGTCTGTTTTCCTGATTTCAAAATGATTCATTATAAACTCCACATACACTAATTGTCAAAATTCCCTAAAAGTCACATTCTTGTGACTAAAGTCTAGTTCATTATGCCAAAAAATTCTTCAGAGAAGAATGCAACATTTCTGGGACTATTTTAATAAAATAAATTCATTTTAAAATGTAAAGATATCCTTTTGCAAGAAAATGATGTATTTTAAAAAGATTTAGAAGTTTGTTAATTCATTTCATCTTCAAAAATTGCACAACCAAGTTTACATTTTCTAGATACACTTTGTTTATCCCTACTCTAATGTCTCCATTTGTTCGTATAATAATACCCTCTTTTCTCAAATCTATCTCTGTCCATTTCTTGCCATTCTAAAATATTCTACTCCATATTCTTCCATGAAACCTTCCTTGACAATTTCAGTCTTCATGGAATTCCTTTACAGTATTCCTATCATAACCATCTGTACACAGAAGTTTAGAAGTTGATTATAAATTGCCATTTACAAAGTTTCTGATTGAAGAAAAGCTACTGAATTTGTAGTCAGATGTCCTGGCTTTGAGCACAGAGATTGTCATACTGTAGTTCAATTATATCTGACTTTTATGACCCCATTTAGAGTTTACTTGGCAAAGAGAATGGAGTGGTTTGTCATTTCCTCATTTTACAGATGAGGAAATTGAGGAAAATAGGGTTAAGTGACATGCCAATGGATACTCAGTAAATGTTTGAGGACATATTTGAACTCATTTTTCTGACTGCACCACCTCACTGCTTGTGATGAAAACATCATCAAATAATTTAACTGCTGTGAGTTTTAGTTTCCTCATCAATAAAATATTGGTAATAAAGCTTTCATTGCCAACCTCATAGGGTTTTTGGAAAAAGAGATCCTTGTGAGCATTAACATGTTTCATAAATATGATGCTTTATTAGTATTTTGTTATTTGATGTTGTGAAATTCATTTGCTTTATCTTCCTAATTATACTATACTGTAGGACGGAGTTCATGTCATATTTTTTTACAGTTCCTAATACATAATATGAATCTGTTCCTATCTAGTTCATCCCTATAAAATTCAAGTACCATTCATTATGTACCTCCTCTATGTAGGACATCTATTTTATGCTAAAAATACAAGTACTAGCAACAAGCAGACCTATATCTGAAGTGATTTATAATAGATATTGATATTTTTTGCTGGAAAATTGAATTCCCTGAACATTCACTTTTGCCTGTATTTTTTTTTTTTGCTTCTCCAGACTTCTGTGGGAGACAGAAAATGACTTATTTACAAATACACTTGTTTCCTTGTATATTCAATATTAAAACAAAACACAATATAGGAAAAAAAATCCTTCTATTGCCTCAAATACTATTGGCTTAAAACAAAGCACAGATCTACTTTGTCCTAAGTAGATGTCCATGTGTCAGTACACCCTGGCTTTCTCATCCAAAATCAGAAAGGAACAAAGAAAATAACTGATGTACATTGTGAAGGCTCTTTTCCTTTTCTTCATTTTCCCCCCTTCTATTATGCCTTTTTGTCTAAAAATGACAGTGTACCTAATGGCATTTCTGGGATGTGTTTGATTGCAATGGTATTTTTTTTTGATGTGCTTGATTGTAATAGATTAACTTGGGGTAAGCCTAAAGGGATGAAATTGCTAAAAAAAATGATTTTGACATTTCAATCTGCCCAAATTGCCTGTGCTGTAAGGTCCTATTTTGCTGATGCCTGATTCCTAGAAGATAGTTAAATGAAGCTACTTTCTGGGTCTTACTCTATTATGCAAGGAATGATTGATGAAATTTTTTTTATATGAAAGAGGAAAGGTACCATCTGCCATAAAACAGAGCTACTCATTGATTGACTTTTAAAGATTGATGGTTGAATCCTAAGGAGACCATTACATTACATTACATTACCAGTAAGAGATGATTAGTATGTAAGAAGTAAGAAATTTTCAAAAGTACAAAGAATGACATAGAAAAGGAGGAAATATATTACTTATTACTGACCTCAAAATTATACTGACAGAATCAGTAAAAATAAACTTTTTTTAAGTTTAAAGCCCAGGTAGGAATCACTAATGGTAATATTTTTATATGACAAACTGTAAAATGATATATCTGTAGCAAAACACATGAATATGTGTCTCTTGAATCTGGTTCTAAAGTTATTCTTTAAAATGCTTTAATAATTTGATTAACAAAGTTTTATTTTTTTGAAATTAATTCAATAAATAGTGAGGTTTAAGAACTCTTTTAATTTTGGGGAAAATTAGTATTTCTTTTAACTTGACAGAAATGATAGTTAAATATTTCATAAACTCCAAGGCAATATATATAGATATAATATAAAAACATATAGAACATGGTGCATGACAAATGATTTTAGAGTCAGACTTCTGGGTTTGAATCCCTATTCTGACATGTCCCTCTCTCTGAGATAATCCTCAGTTATAACTTAAAATATGAAGACTTCTTTCTGACTTGAATTTCTTTGCCTATAAAATGGAAATTGAATTAGAGGAACAATCAAAACCCTTTACTACTAAACCTCAGATATGTGTTCCCTTTTGTTCCTATATAGAATATTAAAGCACATTATGGAGCAAGTAGTTATAAAGTCCTGAGTTCATGCTCCTGATATACTAGTTGAGGGACTCTAGGACTTTTCGACTCACAATGTACCTAGCAACTCTCAAAGACCATAAATTGAAGAAGAGTTGGAAATTTTCCATGAAATAAAATCATAGCTCCGCACAGAAATAAAATTACAATTGGACTTTAAAAACACTTAGAAAAATAAATATTTTGAAATAGGGAGGAATAGAAGCATTTTATAATCCATAATATTATAGAAAGTTTTGGTTAAATATATTGTATGAAACTTGAATTGTATTAGTATAGTTTGGTAATTCTGAATGACTTTTATGTCTCATTTAGATGTTGTTGGAATTAAACTCAGTCTAATTATTCACTATCTTATCACATATCACTTTAGGTATATTGAGTATATATGGGACAAAACAATTTTAAACAACCATGTATAATTATTTCTATCTGTTACATAGCAAATTTCTTTTGTTAAACATAATTCTCCAAGAGCTAAACTTATACTTCAAAAATGAGACAATTAAGCTAATTATTTTCATTTTATACTACTGAGTTTTTAACACTGTATGATATATACAAATTAATACCAACTGAAAATTTTAATGCATTATAAGTATTTAAAAGATCCTTCTTATAAACTCAATATCTCTAATTAAATACATATCAATTATCAATTTCAAATTATAGTTTTACTGTCACTTATTAGAGAAAGTCAAAATGCCTAAAATACTCATATTTTTGTGATCTACAATCAGTAGATCTTACAGATTACTGAAATGCAATGATGACATCAGCAGTGGGTAGAAAATTAATTCACATGAATACTGGAAATTACCTTCTAATTTTCAAAACCTTGACTTATGTCTACATTTTAGAGGGAGCTCCTCTTAGCCACAGAAGACACCTAAGGAAAGACAGACAAACATAAAATCATTAATCAAAATAAAGAATAGTATGGAGGGAAAGTCAAATCTCTAAAATATATTTTTTTTAATTTGCAAACAATTTGGACTTAAGCTATATTTTTAGTTGATAAAAATCTGCTTTATAATCTGACATTTTCAGAATAATCATTTTAATAATATTAAACATGGTTAATCTATATAATTTATTTTTGTTAATATCAATATTCCTTGAATTAGTCAATTCAGCCAAATGACACATTACTACAAACAACAATAAACAAACAAATGAATAAATGGATAAAGAAATAAACAATTCAATGTTTTACTTCACTGAATTTTGGGGCTATGTTGTCAAAACTTTTAATCTTATAACCCGAAGGAGACTTTGCCAAACTATGTAAAGTGAATTGTCTTAATGAGTCAATTAAACATTCAATACAATCTAATCCATAGTATTTATTAAGTATCTACTTTAAGGCTATTAGCTGACAGATAGAATACTGGACCTACAGACAGAAATAACTTTATTCAAATACAGCCTTGAATCCTTAGTAGATGTGTGTGATTCTAGGCAAGTCACCTGACCTCTCATCTGCCTCAATTCTCTCACCTGTAAAATGCAAATGATAACTTATTTACCAGGGTTGTTGTGAAGATAAAATGATAGTACATTTTTACAGAACTTTGCATACCTTAATGTACTCTATAAGCACTTATTATTGTTTTTGTTATCATTGTTATCTCTATATGCAAGGCACTTTGCTAGTTAAAACGAATATATAGACAGAAAAATAAAAGTCCCTGACCATAAGGAGTTTACAATACAGATGTTGGCTTTGTGAAGGACATTTGTGCAAACTTCAGAGAAGTTACACTTTGTTGGCCTAATAGTAAGTATTGGTGATCTTTATTTTTAAAGGCTATACAAGGTCGTAAAGACAAAAAAAGACTTCAACCACAGGTCTGATGGTATACTGTATTTATGTTGTCTGAGGAATGTTATAGGTAATTTAATGGAGGCTCATCAACAAGTTGGTCAATCAATTAACACATTTTTTTTATAAGTTCAGATAATGCATCACTGGAGATACATATGAATTGAATTTTTACAAGAGGAGGAAATAACTAATGAAATATATATGTATCTATGTATGTATGCATGTGTGTGTGTATATATATACATATATATATATATATATATATGTAGTGACATAGTTTGAATATTGTTTTTTGTAGAATTACAAGCAAAGACTTAATGAATAATTAACATCCTAGCCTGGGAAGGGATATCAGGTAAACAGTTCCCCAATTTGACCTATATAGAAATACTTAAACCATATAAGATTTTCTCTGAGCAAAGAAAGATGCATAAAAATAAAACAGAGAGTCACAAATCCATAAAAGTAAACAGATAATAGCAGAGGGTGGGAAGATTCATTTCTAGTATGCAACTTTTAAAACATATATATTTTGAGCTTGCACTCCTAAGTTAGCCCAAAAAATGTGCTTTAAAAACTTATATTACAAAAGGACTCCAATTATTTTTTTTTTTAAGCATTTGAGGTTAAGTAAGTTGCTCAAGATTACATGGCCAGTTATTTTTGGGTGTGGTGGTAAGTATCTGAGCCTGGATTCAATCCCAGGTTATCCCGACTCTGGAGCTGGTGCTCTTACTCACTGAGCCACCTGGCCGCTCCTAAGCAATTGGGGTTAAGTAACTTGATCAAGGTTACACAGCCAGATGTTTCTGGATGGGTGCTAAGTGTCTGAGCCGGATTCGATCCCAGGTCATCCTGACTCTGGGGCCGGTGCTCTTACTCACTTTGCTACCTGGCTGCCCCTCCAATTATTTTTTAAAACATTTTTAGGTAATGACTCCAATGACAGAAATCATAAATTATTTGGATTTTTATTATTTTTGTTATTTAGCAGTCATTAACACCATTGAAACAATAACTAGCTCACAGTTGTGTGGGTAAGAAATTAAAGTGCAAATGTATTAAATGTATTACTTCTCCTAAAATTAGATGGATAATTGAAAGTAGTAAGGCACACAAAGCTTTATTGGGGTAGGATGAAGAGTTTCTGTCATGTTCAATGTCACAATGGTGTTCAGGAACCATAAAAGCCACAGAAGTTATTCTCACCTCAGAAGCAGATAGCTACAGGTGAATCGTAGGATAACCATGGTCACAACATGGTTAAGAAGAGTGTTCTATGAAAGAAAAAATCCAGACCACAATTTTAGAAAAGGGAGAACTTTCTAAAAACAAACACAAAACAAGACTAATCATATACATACATGCATAAACACAAATATATGTATATATACATATCTTTAAGTTATATCACATGTACATACTAATTACATATAATTATATATGTGTATATAATTATAAAAGATAATTTATATTTATGTGAAAATATGTATGTATATATATGTGTGTGTATATGTACATATATATATATGTATGGATTAAACACTGGATATAACAAAAAATGGAAAAGATATGAAAAGAGATATGAAAAGGGGAAGAGCCAACAGGAAACTTGAGAGACTATGAAAGTACCACATTAGAAACCCAGAAAATATCATTTTCCAGAGCAAAAAAACATTCGATGCTCTGAAATTGCACTGCCATTTCAATATTCAGTACTTCATGTTCATCTGGATACTTTTAAGTCATCCATTTAATTAAACATTTATAATTTTGTACTGCAATATTATTCACTAGAATTTATTTTTAAACCTGACTCTTCCTCCTTGGTTTTCTTTTCTTTTCTTCACTATTTTTTCCTTTTTCCTTTTCATTCTGCTTGAAGTATTTTTTTCTTTAACCTGGGAGATCTGTATTTTGACTGACATTTTTGGGAGTATTCATTTTATAGTTTCATTTAGTAGTTTAATAAGGAATTATTTCTACTTGACTTTGCTTTTTGGTTCTGAGAGATCTAGGGAGTTTATATTTTTGATTTTTTACATTTGGAATCTAGACTTCTTTTGGTCATATTTTCCATATTATTTGATGATTTTTAGAATATCTATTCTTAACCTTTTTCAAAGTTAATGACATTTTAAAGAAACAAGCAACTGAAGCATTCTCAATTTTTAATCCTTTGATTTTTAAAATATTTCTTATTCTACCTTAATAATCATTGTTTTGTGATTAGATTATTTTAAATTTCGGAGACTTTTTTGGAGTAGTTTTTACCACTGTTCCAATCTATTATTAATTCTTCTTGCCACTCTGTCCTCTTTGGGTGACATTTTCTTTACACTTTTCTTATGTCTCTTTTAACGTCTTCCACGTATGTTTGTGTAAAATCAATCATGAGCAGCTCTCCTGAAGACTGCTGCTGTGAATAACTTTAAGGATCTAATCAAATGGTAGAGTAAGCTCTCTATTTATTTAGCAATAAGTTAAAGGAAAACATTCAAGAAACTAAAGCACAACGTTCACAACAATATAACATAACAACTTATCATTAAAGGTGACCACATAATCTTAAACAAAACATATCATTCAGTAAGTCACAATCTCCTCAATAAATATAGAGTACCCAAGTAAAGTTTTCTTTCATCTAGACTCTAGGCTGGTTTACAATCATCCTTCAGCTAATCATCATTAAGGGGTAGGCAGAAAGTAGAAACGCCATCCACTGCAGGTCAGAGTAAGTCACAATCTCAATCACTCAATACAAAGTATCCAAGTTAAGTCCTCTTTCATCTTAACTCAACACTGACTTCCAAATCCCAGGGCTCCTCTTCCACAGGCTAACTGCTCCTAGTTCTTGCCTGGATTCACCCAACTCTTCCCTGGATTCACAGGCAGGAAGCACTTCTAGCTCTTGCCTGGATTCACTTGACTCTTGGGTGGACTCACATGAGCAGTTTTTCTGCTCCTGTTTGTTGTGTCAGCTTACTGCTCCACTCCAAACTCTTCAAAGTTTTTGTTGCTAGGAAGATGAAATTTAACAGTTACAGTATTCACATATATTAAACTTAACAAGGGGTGGCCAGGTGGCTCAGCGAGTAAGAGCACCGGCTCCAGTGTTGGGATCGACCTAGAGATGGAATCCCGGGCTCAGACACTCAGCACCACACCCAGAAATAACTGGCCATGTAACCTTGAGCAAGTTACTTAACCCCGATTGCTTATAAAAAAAAATAAATAAACTTAACAGAGCTACAGCAATATTTACACCCACTGTTGGCACTATCATCTCAATTCACTTTCTGTCTAACAAAGCAGTACAAATCAACAAAGCTTCTGCCTGAGAAATCAAACAGAAATAAACAGTAAAGTCTTAGAATTTGTGTAAACAGCAGTAGAGTCCTCTTTCAGGGCTTCTGTAACAGCTATGAAGTCCTCTTTCAACAGACAGAATGCTTCATTCTTACAAAGTAACATCAACACAGAGAGAACAGATGGACAGAGTGCAGTAATGACAAGCCTTCTCTCTCTCAGTTCGGCTTGATCCCAACTCATGCTTGAGCTTTTCTCTGCTCTATTCCTTCCTGGTCCATCCTTCCTGTTCTACTCTTTAGGCAAGCTCCTCCCATAATGGACTCCATGTGATCACATTAGGCCTATTGAGGGCAAGAAAGGTCTCCAAACTCCTTTAGGCCCATTAAGGGCAACACAATGTATACTTGCTTTTTTTTCCCCAACAAAGACTGGATGCAATCAAAGGTGAGGCTCAAAGGCACTTGAATAGCAGAAACAAGAAGACTTTGCTTGCCATTATAGCTTGCAGTCCCTCTAGGCAGAGCATTCTTTTCTCTGAGGCTTTATTTGGACATATAGAGTTCTTTCTTTCTAGGTTTACTTCTTGGGCTTCTCTCCATTCATTTCCTATGTTTTGGATTTCAGCGTGGGTCAGATTCTACTGCCTTCCATTCTTATGGATTCTGTAGGCAGATTCTGCTTGTTTCTTTATATATTGGCTGACTAGGTTGTACCTTCTACAGAAATTCCTTATTTTGTCAATACTCTTGTGACGACTTAGATTTTGACCATTTTTCCACTCTATTTCTTTTTCCATGAATAGTGCTAAACTTGGCAATGTCATCTATCCTTTGCTGGGAGCACAAATAGACCAAAACACATGATATTACTTATACTAGTAAGGAGTCTCTTTTATTTTTTTGGAGGGGGGAAGGAAGGACAATCGGGATTAAGTGACTTGCGCAAGGTCACATATCTGCTAAGTATTAATTATCTGAGGCCGTATTTGAACTCAAGTCCTCCTGACTCCAGGCACCCTGCTCTATTCACTGTGCCACCTAGCCTCCCCTACTAAAAAGTCTCCTGTAAAATACTAGGTGTTTTACTTCTTAGGTGATGTCTTGATGGTTTTACATTTAATGTATAGATTATCTGTGTGCTAGTCCTTGCTTGCTCTCTTATAGTTGTTTGCTCTTCACTGGGGATGTCTGGGCCCTAAGCTCACAGTGGTGTTGTACCTATGTGGTATACAGGAACGGTCTGGGGTTCTCATCTGGCGTTTTCTCCTAAGGTTACTTTACTACCTTATTGAACTCTCTTCCAAGCACTATTCTAGCTCTGAAATTCCCTGTGAGAAGTTTTACTTTTACCTAAATTGACTTACTGTTTGACAGTCTTCTTTGTGTAGTCTTGGACTGTGTATATTTTAGCTAATACTGCCATTCTCTTTGGTCTTCTTTATCATTATTCATTCTGGTACATTTTTAGAGATTTAGATGGTTGAGTTACATGTTTAATAACTTTTTTTTCTTTTTTTAACAAGCTTTTGTGTGTCCACTTTTACATTAAAGTCATTAAAGTTTTCAAACTTTTTTTGGTGGTTTGTAATTTTGATTTACATGATTACCATTTTAAATCATTTTATGTAAGATTGTTTTAATATATCTTTGCATTCGCCACAAGTGTTATTCCTTATAGAACAGTACCTAATACATACATGTACCACTATTTAATCATTCCCCAACTGATGAATGCAAATAATAATCATTATTAATTAATAATTAGTTAAATATTAGTATTAAGTTAATAATAAAGTTTTTAAATTGACTGTTAGAGCTAAAAAGGACCTCAGAAACCATATAATCTAACTACTTTTTTATACAGTTGAGAAAACTGAAGCCCAGAAACATAAAGTGATATGCCCAAGGTGGCATAAATTATAACTAGCACAGCTGGGATTTTAACTCACATATTCCCATTTAAAACAAAATAAAACAAAACAAAACATTGGTATCCTTTCCACTGCCCCATTCTACTTTTCTTTCCCTCTCCTTTTCTTTCTGTTTCTGTGTCTGTCTTTATCACTTCCTGTCTCTCTCTCCCTGTGTCTCTCTGTCCTTTGTCTGAGGGTCTGTCTCTGTCTCTCTTTTCCAACAAGCAAACAGAAACAAAACATAAAAACTAGCGAGGCTTACCTGGGCACATGAAGAGATTAGGTGGCTTGCCCTTGATCACACAGCTAATATGCTTCAGAGTAGAACTCAATCCTAGCACTTCTCCATTGCTGCCTCTCCTTTATATGCTGATACATTTTAGAAATTCTTAATGGAGGCAGGTATGAATAACACAATAAAAAAATCCTAGACTTTTAGTGTTGACTGATCTTAAAGAAGCTATTTTGTCCAACTCATGTTCAAAAACAAGATCTTTTCTACAACATAGCCTTCAATTTATATTCAAAAATCTTCAGTGAAACAAAACATACAACTTATGGAACAACCTTGTTATAATTGTAGGTACTTCTAATTGTATAGATTTTTTCCCTGGGGCGGCTAAGTAGCACAGCAAGTAAGAGCACCGGCCCCAGAGTCAGGATGGCCTGGGATCGAATCTGGGCTTTGATACTTAGCACCACACCCATAAATAACTGGCCGTGTAATCTTGAGCAAGTTACTTAACCCCAATTGCTTAAAAAAAATTAAAAAGAAGATTTTTTCCCTCATGTCAAGTCTAAATTTCCCTCTTTGTAACTTCATAGGATCGCAGGATCATTGTATGAAGATTGAAATGGACTTGACAGGACTTTTTACTTAATTCACTCATTTTAACTATGATGAAGCTAATAACCAGAGAGGCTAAGTGATTTTCTTGATGTTACACAAGTAGTTGTTATCATAGATGGATGTAAACCTAAGTCTATGCAAAATATAATATTCTTTCCACCAGAACTCACAGTCCCACATGAGCTATGTTTATGATTAATGTTGAGTCCATTGTTCATAGTCTATACTTTCACCCATTCTTAATTCTTCCCTGTGAGACAAAACCAAATGACAACTCTCAATCATTTTTCACTCTAAGCTTTCTCTTCTCCTGAGTATCAAGACTATAACCCTCTTACACCTGACATAATGAATTTCATGCATGTTTTAGCTTTCTTGGATATTCACACTGTTGCTTCATATTGAGCTTGAAATCCATTCAAATACTCCAACTTTTTTAAACTGTTTTCTTTCCATGTCTCTCCCAACTTCTACTTCCAAAGTTAATATTTTGAACTGGGATATAAGATTTTATATGAATCTCCACTAAGTATTTATCTCATTAGAATCTGTCCAATATTCTAAACTATTTTTTTTAATCCAGACCCTGATAATGAAAATTTCAACCATTATTCTGAACTTTGTGTCATTTGTCAATTGGATGCTTATTCAATTTATTTCTAACTCACGGGGAGAAAATGTCACAAATTTATTTCTACAAGTCATTGATTTGAAAAAAAAGCATACAAGAGCAAAGGGTAAAACAGTGATTCCTGGAGCAGTTCATTAAAGTAAAAAAAAAAAAAAAGAACCTTCCATTATTCTCAAAGGGCTATACAACTGTGTATATCCTCTGTCCTAGCAATAATTCTTCTAGGTCTATATCTGGGAAAGGGATCCACAAGCACAAAAATGTTTATAGCAGCTCCTTTTGTGATGACCAAGAATTGGTAATTGAGAGTATGCCCATTACTTGGAGAATGGCTAAACAAATTGTGGTCTATGAATGCCATGGAATACTATTTTTCCATAAGAAATAATGAGTAAATGGACTTCAGAAAAACCTGGCAAGAGTTGCACAAAATGTTGCTGAGTGAAATGAGCAGAACCAGGAAAGCATTGTACACTGTAACAGCAACAGTTTGTTACGACCAACTTTGATATACTCGGCTTTCCTCAGCAATTTTCTAAGACAATTCCAAAAGAGTCATCTACTACATTCTATCTACATTCAGAGAAATCACTATGGTATCTGACTGCAGATCAAAACATGCTCTTTTTTTTCTTTCTCTTGATTTTGTCCTTTGGTTCTATTTTTTCTTTACAACATGACCAATTTGGAAATATATTTAATGTAATCGTACATGTATAGCCTATATCAGATGGCAGACCAAATTGAGGAGGAGGGGTAGGGAAGGAGGGAGAGAAAATTTAAAACTCAAAATCTTATAAAAGTGGATGTTGAAAAATATAAATGAATAAATATTAAAAAAAAACTTTCTAGCTGAAAAATAAACATTAAACAATACTCTGGGAATATGAACATTCAACCAGTTCTCATCATCTTTTCCATGAAAACATTGGAAATTTTATTAAAACATTTTTTTTCAAAATCTTAGTAATTTATAAGCTCAGTGTTTTTATTTTTTTTTTAAGCAATTGGGGTTAAGTAACTTGCTCAAGGTTACATGGCCAGTTATTATTTCTGGGTGTGGTGCTGAGTATCTGAGCCCGGATTTGATCCAGGTCATCTCAACACTGGAGCCGGTGCTCTTACTCGCTGAGCCACCTGGCCGCCCCTAAGCAATTGGGGTTAAGTAACTTGCTCAAGGTTACATGGCCAGGTGTTTCTGGGTGGGTGCTAAGTGTCTGAGCCCGGGATTCGATCTCCAGGTCTTCTCAACACTGGAGCCGGTGCTCTTACTCGCTGTGCTACCTAGCCTCCCCACGCTCAGTGTTTTTTAAATATGACAGTTTAGTATTCAAAATTGCCTATGATTAATCTTGATGATACCATTTTTGGGATGATCTCTTGTGTTTCTAGATATTCACACTGTCTTAGATAACATAGTTTAGAATTCTTCCAAGAGTTAAATTCAAACCCACTGCTTCAGAGTTTAAAATCTCTTATAACTTTTTTTTTTTGTAGAGTGTCTGGTATTCTCTAATGACATGATATTACTCCTGTTTCCATTTTTCTTTATCACCAACAGTGATTTAGCAAAAACTTTCAAAGGCCATTCAGTACCTCAGGACCAATTTCATCGGGGTCAGGTTACCTGAATTCTTCAAGGTCAACAAAGTGGTCATTCTCTTTGCATAGTTTTTACATCAATTTCCTATTAATGATTTTGAGATGTTATTTAGAATCCAAATGTCTGTTTTCTTGGCAGAAAACCAACAACAACAAAAGAAAAAAAAGAGGCAAAATGTGAACTGACCAGTCTGCCTTCTTAGTTGTCCAGTATCATTATCCCATATATCCTGAGTGACAAACAGATCCTAACTTTGACTATTTCCTTCTCATGACCTAACTCAAAAAAATCCCCTTTTGATGTTCTTAGCTTCCCTTGCTTTCACTCTGAGTGTTAACACTCCTGATACATTTAAAGGCTTTAGCCACATTTTTATATTCATCTTGTTATTTCCCCTTCCATCCTCTATAAAACATCATCATCATGATGATCATGAGAGTAATAGTAATCATGATGATGATAATAATAATAGTAATAATATATGGTGAGTTATTACAGCATTTAAATAGGTTTCTTCTGATAATTCCTGTGTTTTGTCAGTTATATAATAATTTTCTTTTTTGACTTCATTCTTGGTGGTTTCCTATGCCTCCTGAACTACCTAAACGGAATACTAGCACTTCTTCCTCTTTTCCCCTGAACATTTGAAAACTGTTCTCCTTAAAATGCAAAATGTACAGTGGACTTCTCATTTCATTTGTACCAAAGACTAGCAGGAAGTGTTCACTCACCCCAATGAAGATTCACATAACTTCAACCATAGCACAGATCTCTGAGGAAAGAGAATGGAGACTTCTTTGTGAATGAAGAGCAGATCATTAAGGACTGTTGCTTGGGTTTAGCCATTCAACCAATGACAGACACATCTAAAATTACTACTCCACATCTTCCTGTACATTCCATGTAAATATTTGGGGAAATTGGCCATATGATTTATTAAAACCTAGGTTTATTATATCTATTCCATTGCCTTGACTTATCATATACTATGGATGATCTAGTACCACTGGAAAAAATTAATCTGAAAATTTTAAATTCCTTCTTTTTTGTGATAGGCTTCACAATAATTAAAAATGGCTATCATATCCCCCTGCTTTCTTTTTTACAAGCTATATAGAACTCTGGTTCTTTTACTATTTTTTTTTCTAACCTAATTTCCAGCCTCCATGTTGAATGGTATAAATATATCTATAGCCTTCTAAAAATAAAATTGAAAAACTATTTTCAAAACTGTATCATTTCATAAAGTTAAATGACATTAAAGATTATCTGAATGCATTGCACGTAAGAAATAATTAGTGAGTGTTTGTTAAATGACTTAGAGAAATTATAAAATGCAATTAAAATGTAAAGTTAGCTGTTTCACAAACCTCAAACATTCTCTTATTAGTGTCTTTCAACACGAATTTCACACTATGAATTTAATAGACTGTTCTTTTAAACCTGTTGATCATATGATTGAGTCTAGTTTTTCTGAGGCTTGCTATTACTGGTTTAAGCTCATATTCAAACTCTCTACTTTATTGGTCTTCATTTCTACTCCTCTGTCTTAGGGGTCTGTTTGCCCTGATTAATAAGTTGTAGCTCATTACAGGAAGAACAATACTTTGTCTTTATTGTCCTCCAGTTCAGCCATAAGAATGCTATTACCCCTCCTATAATATCTAATCCCATGTTCCTCTAATATCAAAGGTAATAATTGAAAAAAAAAAGGTTTACGTATTTTATCTATACATCATTTAACGCAGATTGTTCACAGTTTTCTCAAATGTAAAATCAATATAGAAACTTTTAAAATATCCCTTTCACAGGGTTTTTGTCAGAATCACATGAGATCAAATATTCTAAGCTTTTTGTAAACATGAAAAATTATATAAATTAATGATAACATAATCAACAACACTTATGGTTAATTTAAAGTTGATCAGGTACTTCGTCAAATTTTGTGAGCAAACTGTATCTTTTGGAGACTACCTCAATACAAGTGCTGGCTTTTAAATGAA
The DNA here is from genome assembly GCF_028583685.1 of Petaurus breviceps papuanus. Lineage (NCBI taxonomy): Eukaryota > Metazoa > Chordata > Mammalia > Diprotodontia > Petauridae > Petaurus > Petaurus breviceps. Next base: position 19,451,560 of record NW_027187351.1, on the reverse strand, counting down.
ATACATTGATCAAAATCAAACAATATTGGAGAAAAAAATTAAAGCTGCTTTCAAAAAAGGGTACAATGAGATAATAATAAAAATGGAAATTAATAAAAGACAGTGCCAAGACTAAAAATAAATCTGTACATTTATTTGTTGCTCCTTTTTTACCCTGGCAAATTAACCTTTTTCCCATCTACTTATTCCAGACATCATGAGTATGGCAAAGGAGTTCAGCAATGTCCCATCAGTTATCCTTTATTTATTTATTTTTGGTCTTTTTTTTTTGGGGGGGGGGGAGGGAAGGCAGGGCAATTGGAGTTAAGTGACACAGTTAATAAGTGTTTAAATTGCCTGATGCCAGATTTGAACTCAGGTGTTCCTAACTTCAGGGCTGGTGCTCCATTCACTGCACTACCTAGCTGCCCCTATTCTTTATTTTTATCACATGAACAGCTAATCTACATTTTTTAGCATATATTTCTTTGATGGCATTCTTTTTCAAAGCTTCTTATTTCATTTACTTCAACATGTTGTGTTATGCTCACCATTCTCCTCTCCATTGTTTTGTGTATGATATTCATTTTTGTTGATATAAATTTAAAGTGACTCATGATTAGAAGTTAAACAATACAAGAACAATATTGGTATTAAAAAAATAAACTAACTGCTTCAGGGAAAAGTTTAGTATTATAAAACTAATTATGCAAATTCCCACAGAGAACCCTGCAGAATTACATCCTTCTGCTTAATGTAGGATCAAAATTATTGTTCATTTGCAGCATCTATATGAGATTGTGTGGAATGTGTTTTATTACTTGTCCATCTGAATGCATGGTACAATATGGTAAGTAAACACACTTCATTGTAGCAGCAAGCACCCGGAGTCCCTAGGGTGGCTGCTCACACAGGTTCTTAGATCTACTTTGATAAAGGAAAGCAACTCAAAATGGGTTAACAAGCACACTTTAATCAGTCAAACATGTATCATTTACCTAGTTCAGGGGTAAAAGGTCAGCACCCTGAACTTCAGAATACACAGAATTATCAAGTCAGAGAAACAGATCAAGTAGATAGATTTCCAAACTGTCCAACCATTAAATCCATACCCAATCAACATCTGGGTTTCAACATCTGAGTTTTCCAAAGCCGGGGGCTCTGGACAACGGCTTCCCATAATCCAGATCAAATCACAGAGCACTTCTCAAAGTGAGCCCCAAAAACAAAGCTACACATCAGGGCTTATATAGCCTTCTCCTGGCTCAGAGAATGTAACAACCTTTTAGAGCCACTGGCCAATCAAAAAGTATCAACTGAAAAACAAGCCTCCCACCCCAGGCTCCATGTGCACTTTAGCCTAGGGACAGGGAAGATCTTTAAATTTGCATTTCCATTACATTCATCAACATTTTTCCCTCTGCATTTAGCTCAAATTATCTTTTTTAGTTATGAGCATCAATTCTGTCCACACTTTAGTAAATTTTCCATTCAGCTTTCAGATTAATTTTCCAAAAGCACAGATCTGAACATATTACCGTACCCAACCTCACTTAATGAACTTCAATGGTTCCCCATTATTTCAACAACCAAATATAAAATTCCTTATTTGAAATTCAAAATCATTCACAACCTAGTCCCCTGTTATCTTTCTAGTCTTTTCCCACTTTAATTCATATAATATACCCTATGATCCAGTTATACCATTTTCCTTGATGTTCCTCCAACTAGACATACCATCAAAAGACTGGACATTTTCGGTGACTGTCTCCCATGCCTGGAACACTTTCCCTCTTCAGCTTTACTTCTAGCTTTCCTGACTACCTCCAATTCCCAGATAAATTCTCACCTTCCATTAGAAACTTTTTTCCAATCTTTCTTAATGCTGGTTAGAAAGACCCAGAATTCAAGAAAGTAGATTTAGCAGGAAGAAGTATTGTGAGTTATTCCTTCATCCCAAGACTCCAAATATATTGAGAAAATGTACAGAACTTTGGACCAGGTCAGCCTACTTGTGAGCACTGGAAGCTTTATCTGTCCTGAGTTTTCCTTGAGATTCTGGAACTGCATAACTCTCTATATCCCAAAGAAAATGAGAGTAGAATTAGACGAATCTTTCCCTTTAGAAGTGGATAGAACATGGCCATAATGCAAAGTAAAACTGAAAACGAGTCTAGAAAAACAATCGAACAAAGAATTCCTCAATTAAAAAAAAAATACTATTATGGCTTCAATAGTACTCAAGACACAAAGAAAAAGAAACATTAGTTGCTTCAAAATATTTACATAGACAAAATGGAAAACACAGCTTAGCCACAAAATCAGATAGAATTCCTGTAGGAGATGAAGAGTTTTTAAAGAGGTGTTTTAAAAATAAATTAAATGAATAAATGATAGTTCTAGAATAAAAAAAAAAAAACCTTGGTTTCCATAGAGGGAAAAATTGGAAAGCATATCAATAGTTTGGGACTGAAAAGGAGAAAACTTTCCCAAGTAACAGTTAGACTCAGAACTATAATGGGCCAAATTGAAGCCAATGATTCCAAGAGGCAACAACAACAACAACAACAAAAAACATTAAGTATGGTCAAAAAACTAAAGAGTTTGAAGTTCTAAGATATCTCCTAGCCAAAAACAAAACAAAAGAAAACAAAGGACAAGTGATCTGTTAATCAGGTCAAGGAAACTAAATAAGAATCATTGAACTGCCTGAAAGTCATGACCAAAAATAGAGTCCATATCAAGATATCTCAAAAGAAAACTGCCCCTATCTCTAAGAACCTGAGGGCAAAGTAGAAATTGTCACCACCTAAAATAACTCCCAGTTGAAAACTCCTAGAAGTATTATAGCTAAAATCCATAGCTTCTGAGAAAATTAAACAACAACAATAAAACACTGCAAATATTCAGAAAGAAAGAATTTAAGTGCAGTAAGCCATTGTTAGAATAATACACAACTTGGTAACCATCATCACAAAGCAATGGAGAGCTGGAGTATGATTTTATGGAAAGCAAAACCAAGAATGTTGTAACTAGCAAAAGTCAGCATAATCATGTTTTCGGGCTGAAATGGACACAGCAGCAAGTTGACCCACCAATCACAGTGGCCACTCCCAGGCCTATCACTGCATGACTGGGGATCTGTTGGAGGTGGGTGAGACACAAATGCAGGGCCTGTAGCAGGGGCAGCAGTTAATCTTGGGACTCTCAACCCGCAGCCTGGACATATATAAAGCACCTACCTGAAATTCTAGGGACTAAGATGGAAGAATGAACCCCAGCTGCTCTAATCCCCTCCCCAACCCTGAAAACAGAGATTATTGTCCCAGTGCAAAATTCTAAAATAGTGAAGACTTGGGAGTCCTAGAGCAAAGGCATGGAAAAGGCCCTGCCTGAAAATGGGCAAAAAGACAGATTGCCAAGACAAAGCCTCTAGAATCCTATTAATGGGAGCTTGAAGAACCAAATTCAGCAGACAACATTGACTCTACACCCACAGCTAAAGCCTCAGCAGGGAATATGAACTGGTCTCAAGCACAGAAAGCATTCTTGGAAGAACTCAAGAAGGACATTAAAAACCAAATTAGAGAGGTAGAAGATAAATTGACCAATTATTTTAAAATCGAAATTGTTAAACTAGAAAAAAAATTCAATGTATAAAGCAACTCCTTAAGAAGAAAAATTTTGAAATGGAAAATAGAAGCTCAAAATCTAACTGAAGAAAATAAATACCTAAAAATGAAATCTCAACATATGGGAAAGGAACTTCAAAAACTAACTGAAGAAAATAATTTGTTAAAAATTAGAATCAACCAAATTGAAGCTAATGACTCTATGAGACACCAAGAATCAGTCAAAAAATCATCAAGAATGAAAAATTAGAAAAAGAGATAAAATATCTTAATGGAAAAATAACTGAACTGGAGAACATATCCAGGAGAGATAATCTAAGAATTATTGGCCTACCAGAAAATCATGATGAAAAAAAGAGCCTGGAAAACATCTTCCAAAAATGAATCAAGGTAAACTGCCCTGAGATCCTAGAACCAGAAGGTAAAATAGATATCGAAAGAATCCACTGGACAACTCCTGAAACAAATTTAAAATTGAAAACTGAATGAAATTTTGTAGTCAAATTCCAGAACTATACAGGTAAAGGATAAAATATTGCAAGCAGCCAGAAAGAAACAATTCAAATATCATGGAACTACAGTGAGGATCACACAGGACCTAGTAGCTTCTGCATTGAAAGATTGGAGGGACTGGAATATTGTATTTTGCAAGGGAAAAGAGCTTGGGTTACAACAAAGGATCAGCTATCCAGCAAAACTCAGAATAATCTTTCAGGCAAGGAGATAGTCATTCATCGAAATAAGGGACTTCCAGAACTTGCTGATGGAAAAGCAAGAGCTCAATTGGAAATTCAATCTCTAAATACAAGACTCAAGAGAGACATAGAAAGCTAAACAGGGAACACACACATGCATGCACGCACACACACACACACACACACACACACACACACAACTTGTTATTTAATAAGAGTGAACTGTTTACATCCCTATATGGAAAGCTGATGCCTGTTAATTTTGAGAATTGCATGCCTATCACAACATTTAAAAAGGATATAGATAAATAGAGGGTGTGGGTATAAATTAAACAAAATGATGATTAAAAAAACCCTTTTTTAGGGGTGCAAAGGGACCACAATGGGAGAAGAGGAAAGAATGTGGCCAAAAAGAGTACGTTATGCCACACAAAGAGTCATAAAAACATTGCCGTAGAGGGAAAGAAAGGAGGGAGATGAACATTATATGAACTTCACCATCATTGGTTTTGGTATAAAGAGTGAATAACATAATCAGTTAAGTATAAGAATCTATGGAGAAGAGACATAAAACTTATCATAATAGAGGGAAAGAGGTTAAGGAGAGGAGCATTGCATGAGATGTATTGTCATCAATATTGGTTCAAGGAAGAAATAAAATATTACTTTAAGCATGAAAATATATCGTACCCTCCAGGCAATAGGAGGTGGTAATGACTAAGAAAAGGGGGGTAGTGGTTAGAAGGGAGGGAAGAAGTAGTTAAGGGTGAATGGTAGGATAAGGGAGGGGGCTAATAAGGAGGGAATACTGAGAGAAGTGGTGGTCAAAAGGAAAACTCTTACAGAGGGGGAGAAGGGAAAAATAAAATCATAAACAGGGGAGGGAATAGGTTGGAGGGAAAGACATAGATAGTAATAATAACTGTGAATGTGAATGGGATGAACTCCCCCATAAAACTGAGGCAAATAGCGAAATTGATTAACTATCATAATCTTACAATATTCTGTTAACAAGAAACACATTTGAAAGAGGGGGATAAACACAGGGTAAAGATAAAAGACTGGAATAGAATATATTATGCCTCGGCTAAAGAAAAAAGAAAAGCAGGGGTAACGATCTTTAGCAAAAGCAAAAATAGATCTAATTAAAAGAAATAAGGAAAGAAAATCTATCCTGCTAAAAGGCACCATCTAAAATGAAGCCATATGATTACTAAACATTCATGCATCGAATGCTACAGCATAAAAATTCCTAGAGGAGATGTTAAGGGAGTTAGAGGAAGAAATATATAGCAAAACTATACTAGTAGGGGACCTCAATCTCCCCCTCTCTGAACTTGATAAATCTAAGCTCAAAATAAATAAGAAAGAAGTTAACGAGGTGAATAGAATCTTAGAGAAGATAGATATGATAGACCCCTGGAGAAAACTGAATGGGGATAAAAAGGAATATACCTTCTTCTCAGCAGTACATGACACATACACAAAAACTGACTATGTACAAGGGCCTAAAAACCTCACAATTCAGTACAGAAAGACAGAAATATTAAATGCATGCATTCTCACATCATGATGCAATAAAAATTATATGTAATAAAGGGCCATGGAAGGAAAGGATAGGATGCAAACAGAGCTTGTGGGGGCTGTAGAGAGAGCACCCTCCTTATAGCTCCAGCAGCTGTGAACACCCCAGAGATTTGGTACAAAGCTCTCTCAATTCAGGAAACAGAGTTCTACCATGGCAAAGAGCTCAAAAGTCAAATAATTGGCTGGCAATATGAGCAAGCACAGGAAGCACAAACAGATGATAGAATCCTTTTTGAATGAGAAAGTCTCAAGGCATGTAGCAGGAGGAAGACAGCAAAGTCTGAAATCCTGCATCAAAACCTCCAAGAAAAATATGGAGGAGCTCAAGAAGGATTTTGAAAATCAAGGAAGAGAAGTGGAAGAAAAACTGGGAAGAGAAATGAGAATGATGTAAAAAAATCATGGAAAGCAAATATTTTTTTAGGGCCTGCTAAAGGAGAGCCCCCTCCCCCAAATATTGAGGAAAATAACAGATCTAGGAGATATAGTTTAAAAAATTATTGGACTACTGGAAAGCCATGATCATAAAAATCACCTAGACACCATCTTTCAAGAAATTAGCAAGCAAAATTGCCCAGATATTCTAGAACCAGAGGGCAAAATAGAAATTGAAAGAATTCACTGATAACCTCTTGAAAAAGATCCCCAAAGAAAAGTCCTAGGAATATTATAGCCAAATTCTAGAGATCCCAGGTCAAGGAGAAAACACTGCAACCAGTCAGGAAGAAATAATTTGAATATTGTGGAAACACAATCAGGATGATACAAAACCTAGCAGCTTCTACATTAAGGGATCAAAGTACTTGGAATATGACATTCTGGAGGTCAAAGGAGCTAGGACTAAAACCAAGAATCACCTACCTAACAAAACTGAGAATAATGCTTCAGGGGAAAATATAGTCATTCCGTGAAATAGAGGATTTTCAAGCAATCTTGGTTAAAAAAAAAAAACAGAGCTGAACAGAAAATTTGACCTTCAAATACAAGAAGCAAGAGAAGCATGAGGAGGTAAACAGGAAAAAGAAAACATAAGGAACTTATTAAAGTTGAACTATTCACATTCCTACATGGAAAAATGATAATTGTAACTCATAAGACTTTTCTCAGTATGAACACAGTGGAGAGAATATATAAGTATGTATATATGTATACATACAAATATATGTATGTGTAGGAGTGTGTATGTGTATATACATATAAATGTGACTGTGGGCATATTTATGTTCATTTATACATAGACAGAGGGCACAGGATGAATTGAATATGAAGGAATTATATCTAAAAGAATAAAATTAAGAGGTGAGTGAGGAATTTATTGGGAGAATGAGAAAGGGAGAGATAGATTAGGGTAAAATATCTCATGTGAAATAGGCAAGGGAAAACTGTTACAATGAAGGTAAAGATCAGGATGGTGAAAAGGAATGGGACAACCTTACTCTCATTGAATTTGATTAAGGAGGGAATAACATAAACCCTTGATTGGGTATCATACCGTATAGGAAAATAGGGGTGGTAGGGGATAAAAGGGTAGATGCTAGAAAGGAGGGCAGAATGGGGGAGAGGGTAGTTAGAAGCTAACATTTTTGAAAAGGGATAGTGTGAAAGGAGTAAATTAGAATACATGAGGGGCAGGACAGGATGGAGGAAAATATAGTTAGTCTTTCACAATATAACAATTATGGAAATAATTTGGTTAACTACACATATAAAACCTTTATTAAATTGCTGATCTTGCCAGTGGAGGTCAGTAAGGAGAGAATAAGGGAAAAAATTCTGAAACTCAAAGTTTTAAAAACAAATTAAAAAATGCTTTTTATGTGCAACTGGGAAGTAAGATATACAGGCACTGGGTATAGAAATCCATCTTGCCCTACTAGAGGGTTGGGGGGGGGGAGATGATGGGGAAGGATGTAAAAGAGAACAGTTTGAGGGAAGGGGTTTTCAGTAGACTTGATATATTGGGGTGGGGTAGGGGAAAATGAGAAGAAAAAATGAAACTCAAAATTTTGTGTAAAAGAATGTTGAAAACTAAAAAAAATAATTAATTAAAAAAGGAATGAGTTTGTCATAAAAAATTTATAGAAACAATCAGCAACTTCATTCAAGAAAACATCAGTAATGAGACAATATACCAAAACTTGTGGGATGCAGGAAAATGAGTTCTTAGAGGAAGTTTTATATTGCTGAATGCATACATAAATAAAATAGAAAATACTGGAGGTCGATAAATTGGGCATGCAACTGAAAAAGCTAGAAAAAGAAGAAATTGAAATTCCCCAATTAAATACTAAATAAGAAATAATGAAGACCAAAGGAGAGATTAATAAAATTGAACTTAAGAAAATATTGAATTAATAAATAAAAATAAGAACTCGTTTTATGGAAAAAAATGAAAAAAAACAATAAAATTGATAGACCTTTAAATCTAATATGATTAAAAAAAGAAGAAAAATAAATTATGAGTATCAAAAATGAAAAGGGTAAATCTACCTCCACTGAAGAGGAAATTAAAACAATAATTAGGAACTATTTTGCCCAACTGTATGAACATGAATTTCACAATCTTAGTGAAATGGATGAATGTTTACAAAAATATATGTTGCCCAGATTAACTGAAGAGGAAGTAAATTAATTAAATAACCCCATCTCAGAAAAAGAATTTGAACCTGTCATCAATGAACTATTTAGGAAAAAAATATTCAAAGACAGATGGATTTACTAGCAAATACTATCAAACATTAAAACAACAATTGATTCCGATACAAACTATTTGGGAAAACTGGAGAAGAAGGAGTCTTACCAAATTCTTTTTATGACACAAATATGGTACTGATACAAAATTTGGAAGAGATAAAATGGAAGAAGACAATTATAGACCAATTTCCCTCATGAATATAGATAGAAAAAATTTAAATAAAATATTAGCAAAAAAACTACAGCAACTTATTTTTTTTATTCTTCTAAATTACATAGGTTTAATCAATAATTAGCATACTAACACTGTCATTAACACAAAGTGCCAGGTTTTCAACTCAATAACCATACAAGATTGCCCCTTATTTCTAAGGCAGTATTGAACAGGATTATAGAGTTGTTTTAGAAAATGATGGTTCCAATTCCTTTCAATGCCCTGGCATGAAATGTTGTATTCAGGGATGGAGACATACATACGCATACACACGCATACCACAGCTACTAAAAGGAGTAGGTCCACTCTATATCCACTTTTAAAATCCTTATTCATAGACCCAGTCATGAGCACAAGACTTAAAATCAACCAGTTCTTCTGGCTTAAATCACAGGCTGATCTCCTCAGCACTTTTTACAGAATCACTGCCATGAATGATATTCCTGCCAACTTGAATGTAGAAGTCCCCACGAATGGTACCTGGCTTAGAATCAGCTGGGTTGCTCTTTCCCAGCATCACTCTCCCTGTCTTCACCACATTCAAGCCCTCCCAAACCATGGATACAACAGGCCCGGAGTTCATATATTTCACAAGCCCAGCAAAAAATGGACTGTCCTTCAGGTCAACATAGTGCTGTTTCAGATGTTCCTTTGAGGCCCTAAGGAACTTCATGCCCACGAGGTGGAATCCCTTCTGCTCAAAGTGTTTGATGATGTCCCCAATCAAGCCCCACTGGATGCCATCTGGCTTGATGGCAATAAAGGTGCACTTGGTGTGGGCCATGGTCCAGGGATGCTTGGGCTGGAGCAGGAGAAAGAGAAGTCTGTGGATGTGGTGGAGAAGGAGGCTGGAGCCACAGGAGTCTGCATTTAAGGAAACCTAGAACACCCCTACAGCAACTTATTGCAAGAATAATACTCTTTGATCAGGTACTCTTTATTCCAGGAATGCAAGGATGGTTTAATATTAGGAAAACCATCAGTATAATTGATCATGTCAACAATAAAACTAGCAGAAACCACATGATTATCTCAATAGATGTAGAAAAGGCTTTTGACAAAATAGAACATGCATTCCTATTAAAAACACTAGGAAGTATAGGAATGGATCAGCAATGCTATATTCACAATGCCTATGGAAATTACAGATATGCTGATGTAATTATCCATCACAAAATGTGTCAGGCTTGCTATATGGGGGAATTAGCTAGAAAATTTATTAAAATACCAAAAGACTGAGTCCCAAAACCAGAAAGTGAAAGCCATCAGAGTAGTTATGAAATTGGCACAGGTAGATAAAGTAGAAAGCACCCACATTCTCAAGCCTTTAAAACAGAACAGGCTACCTCAGGCAAAGGTCCTCCTCTCCCCACTCACAGCAACCACCCAGTGTCCAGGAAGCGTGCTCCCAGCAGCTCCGGCCCCTGGCAGTCCTCAGCAGGAGTCCTTAGCAGAAATTCTGGCTGATTCAAAAAGGGCTTAGCGCTGCCGCTGCCTCTGCTGCTGCTGCTATCGTCCCGCCACTGCTAGCCACCGCAGGAACTCTAGCTTAGCTTCCACTTCCTCTTGCTCCTCCCCTTCCTGCTACATCAGCAAGTCCAATGGGGCATGGAAGATCTTTAAATCCCATAACCCTTACAAGGAATAAATGCAGTCTTCCTTAAAATAATAAGGAGCATCTATCTAAAACCATCAGCAAGTATTACATGTAAGGGGAATAAGCTAGAAGCATTTTCCATAAGATCATGGGTGAAACAGGGATGTACACTATCACTCCTCTTATTCAATTTGCTATTAGAAATGTTATCATTAGCAATGAGAGAAGAAAAAGGAATTGAAAGAATCAAATTTGGCAAAGAAGAAACTAAGCTATTAAACTTTGCAGGTGATATGATGATATACTTAGAGAATCCTAGAGACTCAAGTAAAAAAAACTCCTTGAGATAATAAATACATTTGGAAAATTTGCAGAATATACAATAAACCCACATAAATCCTCAGCATTCCTATATATCTCTAACAAAATCCAGTAGCAAGAGATAGCAAGAAAAATTCCATTTAAACTTTCTCGAGACATCAAATCTTGGTGAATCTACCTACCAAAACAAACCTAGGCCCTATATGAACACAAATACAAAACACTTTTCACACAAATAAAGTCATATCTAACTTATTGGCAAAACATCAATTGCTTGTGGCTAGGTCAAGGTAATATAATGACAATTTTAGCTAAATTAAATTACGTATTTAGTGCTGTACCAAACAATCTACCAAACAATTAGTTTATAGAGCTAGAAAAAAAATAATAGCAAAATTAATTGGGAAGAACAAAAGGTCCAGAATATAAAGAGAATTAATGAAGAGAAATTCTAGGGAAGTTTGCCTAGCCATACCAGATATTCATCTCTATTATAAAGCAGCAGTCATCGAAAGTATTTGGTACTGGCTGAGGAATACAGTAGCGGATCAATGGACTAGATTGGGTACATGAGACTCAACATCCATTGACTATAGTAGTCTACTGTTTGATAAATCCAAAGTTCCTAGCTTATGGAATAAGAACTCACTATTTGACAAAAACTGCTGGGAAAACTTGAACATAGTATGGCTGAAATCAGGCATAGACGACTATTTAACACTGTGTACCAAAATAAAGTTGAAATGGGTTTTCCCGGTCAATATGGTGGAGTAGAAACAGGACTGCTTTGGGGCTCTGGCTTCCACCTGCCCCAATTCATGTAAAAGGGGATTCTGAATAAACTTTGGAGCTACAGAACCCACAAAATGACAAAGACAAGCTAACCTCCCACTGAAGACAGCTCGGCAGGACAGCAGGAATTGGCCAGTGCAGCACTCTGGGAGCCAAGCCCAGATGGGCAGGAGCCAGAGGTTTTAGCCCCAGGGCGGGCATGACCAACCACCTGCTGGGTGGACTTCAGATCACCAGCAGCTATGGAAGTTTCCAGAATTATCAACACATAGAGGCTAAGGACACAGTGAGAGGTCAGCGCAGTGTGGTCTTTGGGATCCAGTACTTGGTAGTGAGGTCAATCTTTGCCCCCAGGATAAGAAGCCACAGAGGCACTGCGGCCAGCTTTAGCTCCTGGCCTGCAGAGTGTACGGGGACCAAGCAACCAGTCTGAGGGATAATCACTCTAGCTTTAACCTGGATGGATCTGGATTGTGGTCTAGGATGGAGGTCCTGGTTTGTGACAGAACATGTGGAGGCTTCAGAGAGGGCACCCAACTAATATCTTTGACAGCTGAGTAAACTGTAGAGATTGGGATGAAGGTTCCCTGTCTGGTGGCAGAGTCCTATTGTGGCAAAAAGCCAAGGGGTCAAGTGATTGAGTGGTGACATGAGGAGGCAAAGGAAACAAAATAAAAAGAGGACCCAACTTAACACTTCTATTTTGGGGACAAAAAGGATCAAAGCATGGAACAGGAGGAAGACAGTGAAGTCAGAATTCCAGCACCAAAAGCTTCAAAGAAAAGTATGAGCTGGTTACAGGCCATCGAGTACCTTAAGAAGCAAATAAAAGAATTGGAGTAAAAATTGAGAAGAGAAATGAGAATCAAGCAAGAAAATTATGAAATGAGAGTCAACAGCCTGAGGAAAATAATACCTTAAATAATAGACTAACTCAAATGGCAAAAGGGGCTCAAAAGGCAATGAGGAGAAGAATACCTTAAAAAAGCCGAATTTGGCAGATGGAAAAAGTATCTTGAAAGCTCACTGAGAAGAATTATTTCTTCTGAATTAGATTGGAGCAAATGGAAGCTAGTGACATTATGAGAAATCAAGATGCTGTTAAACAGATTGAAACAAATGAAAGAATAGAAGGCAATGTGAAATATTTCATGGGAAAAACCACTGACCTGGAAAATAGATCCAGTAGAGATAATTTAAAAAATTATTGGACTACCTGAAAGCCATGATCGAAGAAAGAACCTAGAAATCATCCTTCAAGAAATTCTCAAGAAAAATTGCCCTGATATTTTAGAACCAGAGGGTAACATACAGTTTGAAAGAATCCACTTTTGAAAAGGAACAGGATCAAAGAAGACAATAGAATAAATGGGAGGGGAGTGGGATGGGATGGAGGGAAATATAGTCAGTCTTCCACAATATATCTACTATGGTAAAGTTTTGCGTAGCTACTCATGTACATCCTATACTGGAAAAATTGAAGGTGGTATGGGAGAACATATGGGAAAGAGCAGATTGGAGGAGTGCATATCCTGCAGGACTGCTATTTTGTTGGGTTTGTAGGGGAAAAATGGGGAGAAAATTTGTAACTCAAAATCTGGTGGAAATGAATGGTGTAAACCAGAATTTAATAAAGCATTTGAAAAAAAAAGTTGAAATGGGTGCACAATCTAGATATAAAGATCGATGGTGTAAGCAATCCTGGGAGACCAAGGAATAGTGTATCTGTCAGATCTATGGAGAAGGGAAGATGTTATAATGAAACAAGAGTTAAAGGGCAGTAAAAAATACAAAATGGACAATTTTGATTATATGAAATTGAAAAGTTTCTGTACAAATAAAGCCAATGTCACCAAGATTAAGAGGGAAGTGGAAAATTGGTAAAGAATTTTTATAATCAAACATATTTTAAAATAAAAATAGATTAAATCTTTAAAATAATTTAAATTATTATTTAAATATTATTATTTAAATGATAAATTTCCTAATATTTATTATTTAGAAAAAAAATATATATATATATATTTATTTCTAAAATATACAGAGAATTGACTTAAATATATGAGAATACAAGTAATTCCCCAATTGAAATGGTCAAAGGATTTGGACAGGTGGTTTCCAGAAGATGAAATTAAAGATAACTATAAGCATATAAAAATATTCTAAATCACTATTGATTAAAAAATGCAAATGTAAACAACTTTGAAGTACCACATCTCACTGGCCATATTGGCTAAGATGACAAAACAGGAAAATGATAAATGATGGACAGGAAGTTGAAAAATTGGAACACCAATGCATTATTGGTAGAGTTGTGAACTGATCCAGCCATTCTGCATAGCAATCTGGAACTATGGCCAAAGGGCTATAAATAAGTGCATACCTTTTGAACCAACAATACCACTTCTAGGGTTGTATCCCAAAGAGATCAGAGAAGTGGGAAAAGGACCCGTATGTACAAAAAAATATTTATAGCAGCTCTTTTTGTGGTGACAAAGAACTGGAAATCAAGGAGATACCCTTCAATTGGGGAATGACCAAACAAGTTGTAGTATATGATTGCAATGGAATACTATTGTGCTATAAGAAATGAGGAGCAGACAGATTTCAAAATAATCTGGAGAGACTTCTATAAACTGATGCTGAGCAAGAAGAGCAGAACCAGGAGGAATCAGTACACAAACACAGATACAACATATGGGTGATGATTAACTTAGATAGACTGGGCTCCTCTCAGTAATGTAAGGTTATAAGACAACTCAAAAAAAAAAAAAACAACCTCATGATCAAAAGAGATATCCCCATCCAGAGAAAGAGCTACAGATTCTGAATGCAGATTGAAGCAAACGACTTCCTCTCTTTCTTTTTCTTGTTCTGTTTTGTTTCCTCTTTCCCCCTGATCATTCCATCAGTTATAATCCTTCTTTACAACCTGAGTAATGTTTAAAGTGAAGATATATGTAGATCCTATATTTGATTGCATGCTGCCATTATGGGCGGGGGGGGGGAAGTGGGGTAGAGATTTTGAAATTCAAGAGACTTTTAAACAAATTAATAAAAAAATTAAAATATCATATGGGAGGGCAGGGAAGAATTAACTTTTAATGAAACAGCGAGCTTCAAAGTGTTGATGATGAAAAAGCTAGAACTATAGTTAAAGTTTTAAGTTCAATCCCAGGAGTTCAGAGAAAGCTAAAAAGGCAAGCAAACATGAACAACAATAAAGGATAATTTATTTACATTCTAGTATGGGAAGATTATGCGTGTGTCTACTCTCAATACTCTTATCAAAATTCATTGAGAAAGTCTTATTAGACAGAAAACCTGGGCATGGTCCAGTTATCTTAATGAAATTACAAAGAATGGAAAAGAAGGTGAAAATATTAAGGGAGGAAAGGGGAATAAATAATGAAAAAATCCCCACATAATAGTTTTGCACAATTTGAAATCCCTAAAAATATCAAGGAAGAAATGGGTTAGTGATCGACACATGAATATCTCTAAACTTGTCAAAGAAAATAAAAGAATATACACAGTCAGGTACACAAATAAGTTTTACTCTAATGAAAGGAGGAAAATGTGAGAAGGAAAACTGGGGGATTAGAAGAAGAATATGAGTAAGCGATGGATTAATCATAAGTGGAACAAGATCTAATTAAAGATGTACAAAATATTTTTGAGGTAGCAAAAAATTAGAATGTGAGGTTGTCTCCATAAATTGGGTAATATCCGAAAAAGTTTTGATATATAGATGTGATGAAATGCCATTGTGCTTTAAAAAATAATGAAGGGGTGTTTTCAGAGAAACCTGGGAAGACTGCATGAACTGGTACAAAGTGATGTAAACAGAACCAGCTTAACATTTTATATATTGACAACAATATTAAAAATACAAATTGCTTTAACAAGCATGTGTTATGATGGAACTCTTCCTACAATCTTCCCTGTCAATGACCCCTTTTCTATTCAGGATGGTCATTGATTCTCTTCCCCAAACTCCCTCAGGATGGAACACAGAACTCCCTGTTTTTACTCTTGATCTTGGACCCATTCCCTTCCTACTTTGAGTTTTTGTGGTTCAACATGGGCAATGAAATCAATTACATAAACAGGGAATCAACAATTGTAATCCTTCTAGGAAAGAGTGTCACCATCTATTCAATGAAAATATTTTTTTTATCTCAGTCATATCTTATATATCCCAGTGATTCTGGCCATCATCCAAATAAAACCCCATCCTCCACCAACCTATTATTTTATTCCATTCTCCTCAATCCTCTTCAATCCAAAGTTCCAACTAAATATAATTCACCCCTTTCACTGAACCCTCTTGAATGTCCTTTCCATAGACAACAAATAAAGAAATGAGCACAAACATATTGCTTCTCAGTAAAGTTCCAGATTTATTTAAATGTCTTCCCTGAATACATTTTACATTCTAGCATAACTGAACTACTGATCTTCTCATCTTTCAGGTCCACCAACTTAACATGTCTTCCTTCTCTAGAATATACTTTCTTTTCATCTCTTATCTGTTGATAAACTTTTCTTCCAATAACGTTTAAGCCAAAGCAAGCTCTACTATTAAGGCTTCATTGATCCCACCTACTCCCAGTTGCTATCTCTCATTCATTGCACAAATGTTTCTAGAAAACTGTCACCTTTGTCCTTGTTACATTTTGCTTTTTGTTGATCTTATTTGTGTAGCTGTAAACTCCCTGCGGTCAGGGGTTTTGTTTTTATTGTCATTGTTGCTGTTGCTATGTTTAATTTTACTATCATGAGTGTGTGTGTATGTTTTGTGTGTGTTTAAGTGTATGTGTGTGAATTTATTTTTTTTTCATCCTGATTAACTTACAACCTTCAACAATGTTTGTTCCATAGCTGGTGTTTTATAAATAAAGGTTGGTGGAATATAATTAAAAAGGAGAGACTGAGAAGATGTTTTCAACAACAATATATCTGTTTGCCTCATTGCTCACTTTATCTTATAACAAATTCATCATTTTAACCTGAAAGCTTTGAGGAGACTAAGTGGGGTTCCAGGATAAATAAAACATATGTGAAGTTGACTTTGGAAATAGTGTCTGAGGCCAAAGAAGTTATTTGGCCATTTCTGATGGCCCTAGTAGTAGTGTCCTAGGTATGTTTCACCTTTAAGGAAAATACAATATTGAGGATAATGGATCTGAGAAGACAGGGTAAGGCTTGGATATAAAAGAGTTAACCTATGCCTTCCTCCAGTTATTCTGTTTTTGTTTTTGCTTATTTTGTTTTTCCTTATACAAATTCATTAAGAATGATAAAATGATATATTATTCTAGCTTCAGATAATGATTCCTTTTCATCCCACACTGGCATTTTTTTTAATGGCGCTACTAGCATCCCAGAGAATGACAAGTTGTATATTCTTAAGTATTTGTAGATAAAAAAAAACTGACATTATTAACTTCTTTTTTATTTGATTCTTGACAGTCATCCCATGCCATTTTCTAGAGATCATTTTAAAATTGTGGTTGTTGTTTTTGTTGTCAATAGGTCTGAGAGGTTAGGTCTCACAGATATGAAGTAATGTTATTCACTGGGGCAGAGATATTTGTGAACAGGACTGATACAGATATAAGTGCCTACACAATGTAATATGCTGTTGTATTTGAAATGATCTTTGTACTTGAAAAACCTCTCACATCTTCCCAAAGCAGTGAGAATAATATGATTAAACTTTACTTTATTAATTAGCATGTGTTTATATTTAATCCATATGAAAAACAGCACCATCATTTGTATTTTTCGAGAAACAGTCTATGTTCATATGTAGTTTATCAATGTAAAGATAATTAATGTCATTGCATAAACATAAATAACTGTTACATGTAATTTTTATATAAACACACAATAGGTGTACAACAGTCATCTCCTCTTAGATACTTTATGGCTGTTGCCCTAAATTATTTAAAGTATTTTATTTCCAAAGTAGAAATCTTAATTATACAATAATTTCTCTTCTAGTAAAATCCTGTCCAAAAGCTTTACCTTGGGGATTTTTGGTCTCCAGGACAACTTGCAATAGAACCAGAACTATCAGTCACTGAGACAGGATGTTTAAGACCACCTCCTATGAAATACCTGCCAAATGATTCAATCGTTGAAGTAGTAAAAGTAGTATTACCAGTTCTTTTCTCAAGGAAATTCTTGAGTAAAATTGATTCTTTTTATCTTCCCTCTGAGCAAGCTAACACCCATAAAACATAAATGTTTTAATTAATTCTAATAGAATGTCCTTCCAAGTATCTGAATCTCTGTGGTACAGATATTCATTAGTATTTAGAGCTACACAAAAATAAAAGAAGGCAGAAACTTATTCAGCATGGGGAAAATTGGGCTTTCCTCCAGGATGTTGACATTGTGTGTTTGTGTGTGTGTGTGTGTGTGTGTTTTCTGATGATCTCACCCATACCCCAGGAAGGCAAACTTCTTATTTACCACAACTGCCATATTTGAAATTCACTTAATTGTTTCATATTTCTTCTCTGCCTCCAAGAAGTTACCTTAGGGACTATAGACAAAATTCTCTTTTTTTTATGGCCCATTTTCAGAACTGCATAAGGACCAAAAGACATGTCACAGATTTTACTGCCCTTTGCCCATGAACAGATTATCCTCTTTATTTGTACCTCAACCTACCAATTGTTTTTACCTCAGGTCAAAAATTTCTCAGTGAATTTCCCACTGAATGTATTTTTCTCATACTCATATTTATAAGAATAAAACAACACTTTGACCAGGAAGAAACTGATTCAGCACAGTTGGAATTACTGTTTCATCCCAATATTTTTCTCTTCTGACAGTGCTTCGCCCAATGAGAGAATTGTTACTTCTTGAGAAAATATTTTAATATTTCCAGAATTCAGACCTTTTATTGAACTCTAAACTCAAGAAAAGTGAGAATTCATACAGCCTATTCTGTAGAACATAAATCACATTTCCTTTGGGATACACTGAGGAAAGGAATGGAAGGAAGATAATAACAAGAGGTTTAGTGAGTTCACTCCATCTCTTTCTGCATAAAATTGCAGCATGCTAGACATTTTGCTTTCCCCACTTGGGGAAATCCAACGACATAGTTCTGATGCTAGCCTGTAATTGGAATTTTCTAATAGAACACAATTTTTATTAAGTAAGACTTGTTTAGATTTAAGACCACATGAGGGGAAACATGTGGGACTTAATACACATAAAATCTCAGTTGCATTCATGCTTCATAGCCATAAGAAGATCACTTAACCAAGGATAGCTAAATTACCTTCTCTGATCTTCAGGGGTTTTTTTTATCCTTAAAATGGAGATAATAGCATGTATCTCAATGTTTTTTTTTTTTTTTGCTGAATCTTACATGAAATGGTACATGTAAAAGTATTTCTAAACATTAAAATAAATGTCATCATTATGTTATTTTCAATAGAGTTCAAAGAGGAAGAACTCTCAGACAAATTACTGCAAGAAAAAAAATATTTTCTTAATCTCTGCTCAGATGGGTTTGTAATTCAGTAAAAATGTTATGTCACATAATCTCTACATTAATTTAAACATCTTCAGAAGAATTCCACTAGGAGACAATATGAAGGGAATAATGAATACTTCAGTGTATTCTCACATGTTTTCAACCTATCCTAGTGTATCAGCAAGCACCCCAGTGTCCTCAGGGTGTCTGCCAACACAGGTTCTTGGATCTGCTTTGATAAAGGAAAGCAACTCAAAGGAAAGCAACTTACTTTAATCAGTCAAACATATGTATCATTTACCTAGTTCAGGGGAAAAAGGTCAGCACCCGGAACTTCAGGATATACAGACAGAATTATCAAGACAGAGAAACAGATCAAGTAGACAGTTTCCAAACTGTTCAACCATTACATCCATACCCAATCAATATCTGGGTTTCAACATCTGAGTTTTCCAAAGGGGGGGGGGGGGCTCTTAACCACGGCTTCCCAGAATCCAGATCAAATCACAAAACACTTCTCAAAGTGAGCCCCAAAACAAAGCTATACATCAGGGCTTATATAGCCTTCTCCTGGCTCAGAGAATATAACAACCTCATTGACTCACTGCCCAATCAAAAAGTATCTATTGAAAAACAAGCCTCCCACCCCAGGCCCCAGGTGCACTTTAGCCTAGGGGCAGGGAAGATCTTACAAATTTACATTCCCATTACACCTAGTAAGCAACTATATTTGGAGAGCTTTTCATACTACTTTTGGGAAGGTTTTTAGTTTTTTTATGGCAGCAATCTATTACAATGTCTGAAGTTGGGGGGTGAGCCAAAGATGGCAGAGAAAAGCCAGGAAGTTGTCTGGCCTCTCCCTAAGTTTCCCTCAGAAACAATATTAAATAAAACCTATAAATATATTATGGGGTGACAGAAACTACAAAAAGATAGAATGAAACGATGTTTCTACCTTAAGAAAACTTAGAAAGTCTTCTGGAAAGGTCTCTCTCATTTGACTAAAATGGGAGTGAAACTCAAAAGAGACAGTCTGGGAAAGCCAGTGGGAGGCTTTCAGCCAAAGAGAACTTTAGGAACTGAGCCCACTCAGTCCTGGATCAGCAGGCTAGTGGAAGAGCAGGGTAGGTAAGAGACCTCCAGCCCCAGTGCAGAAAGAAAATTGCCAGCCCCAGAAAAGAGACAACTGGTACAGTGAACAAGCTACCAGAATCCACAGCCCCAAGGCACAAAACCAATATGAGGTCCAGCATCCCAACAAAAGAAGCTCAGAACTGTGCCCCTTGTGCCCTACCAGAAGAGATCAACACTGAAGTTAAGGAGGTATATAGAATTTTAGAAAAGTTAAATATGACAGATTTTGGAAGAAAAACGAATGGTGATGGAAAGGAATATAACTTTTCTCTGTGGTAAATGGCACGCAAAAATTGACTGTGGATTAATGCAGACACACACAAATACACACACAAAAACAACAACAGGAAAAAAAACAACTTTGCATTGCTGAGAAGAGTCCAGTCTAGCAAAGTTAATCATCACACATATAATGTGTCTGCAATTGTGTAGAAAATTTTCCTGGATCTATTCTCCTCACTTAGCATCAGTTAATGTGAGTCTCTCCAGGTTATTATGAAGTCCATCTTATCCTCATTTCTTACAGCACAATAGCATTCCATTACATTCATATACGATAACTTGTATAGTCATTTCCCAATTGAAGATCATTCCCTTGATTTCCAATCCTTAGCCAACACAAAAAGAGCTGCTATAAATATTTTTGTACATATGGGTCATCCTCCCACTTGTATGATCTCTTTGTGATATAGTTCTAGAAGTGGTATCCCTGGGTGAAAGGGAATGTACTTTAAATGGCCCTTTGGGTATAGTTCCAAATTTCCCCCCAGAATGGGTGGATCAGTTCACAACTCCACCACTGTTATTCAATATTTATTAGAAATGTTAACTTTAGCAATAAAAGAAGACAAAGAAATCGAAGGAATTAGAATAGGCAATGAAGAAACAAATCAATCACTTTTTGCAGACAATATGATGGTGTATTTTGAAAAT
This sequence comes from Petaurus breviceps papuanus, assembly GCF_028583685.1. Taxonomy (NCBI): domain Eukaryota; kingdom Metazoa; phylum Chordata; class Mammalia; order Diprotodontia; family Petauridae; genus Petaurus; species Petaurus breviceps. Next base: position 19,430,481 of record NW_027187351.1, on the reverse strand, counting down.
CCTAGAGAATCAAGTAAAAAAAAGTCAGATCTGAATAACTGGAAAAATATAATTTGCTCATGGGTAGTGACAAATAATATAATAAAAATGATCATTCTATTTAAATTAATTTATTTATTCAGTTTCATACCAATCAAGATATCCAAAAATTATTTTTCAGAGCTATAAAATATTTTTATAAATTTTCTATAAGAAAAAATATCAAGAAAATAAAAGAAATTAATTTTTTAAAATGCAAGGAAGGCAGTCTAACTATACCAGATTTAAAACTGTAGTATTAGATGACAAGCATCAAAATTATTTTTGGTAATGACTAAGAAATTACGTCATGAATCAGTGGAGTGGGTTAGGCACACAAGACATAATAGTCAATTATTAGAGTATTCTATTATTTGATAAACCCAAGGACTCTGGCTTCTGGGAAAAGAATGCAATATATGAAAAATACTCCTGGAAAAAAAATGGAAAATAGTATAACAGAAACTTGGAATGGCCCAACATCTTACAGAGTATACCAAGATAAGTTCAAAATGGGTACATAGCATAAATATAAAAAATGATAAGTAAACTATGAGAGCTAGGAATGGGTTGTCATAAAATCTATGGAGAAGGGAAGATTTTATGACCAAAGAAGAGATAGAGAAATTATGAAATGCAAAATGGATGATTTTGTTTACATTAAATTTTTTAAAGTTGTACATAAAGAAAACAAATGCTTTCAAAATTATAAGAGAACTGGACATTGGTGAAAAGATTTTTTTTTTACTGACAGTCTTTCTGATAAAGTTGTCATTTCTAAAATATATAAAGAACTAAGCCAAATTTAAAAGAATACAAATCATTCCCCAATTGATAAATGATCAAATGATCTGAACAGTTTTCAGAGTAAGAAATTAAAGCTATCATTAGTTATATAAAATGCTCTAAATTGATACTGATTAGAGAAAAATAAATTAAACCAACTCTGAGGACCACCTCAAACCTATCAGGTTGGGTAACAGAAAAGGGAAATGAAAAATGTTGCAGAAGATGTGGGAAAATCAGGGATCTTTATGGAGTTCTGAGCTGATCCAATCATTCTGGAGAGCAATTTGGAACTATGACCAAAAGACTAAAACTGGGTATGCTCTAGGGGTGGCTAGGTGGTGAAGTGAATAGAGTACTAGACCTGGAGTCAGGAGAATCTGATTTGAAATCCAGCCTCAGATATTTAACAATTACTAGCTGTGTGACCTTGGGCAAGTCACTTAACCCCAATTGCCCTGCTTTCCCCCTCCAAAAAGCAAACAAACTGGGTGTGCTCTTTGATCCCACTACTAACTCTGTACCCCAAAGAAATCATGATAAAGGAATAGAATCTACATGTACAAAAATATTTATAACAACTCTTTTTGTGATGAGCAAGAATTGAAAATTGATGGGATGCTTCTCAATTGGGGAATGGCTGAACTAACTGTGGTACATGAATGTAATGGAACACTATTCTTCTATAAAAATGAGGAGCAGGTGGATTTCAGAAAAAAAAGTCTGGAAAGATTTACATGAATGATGCTGAGTGAAGAAGTCAGAAGAACAGCAGCATTATGTGATAATCATTTTTAATCATTGTTATGTTCTTGGTCCTCTTCTCTTATTTCTCTGCATTGTTTCACTTGATGATCTCAATTCCCATGAATTTAATTACGCTTATATTTCTCACATCTACCTAAAAGCATGCTTTCACTTTTCTGATAATCTCCAATCTTACATCTCCTACTACCATTCAGACACTTTGACCTGGATATCTAGTAGAAATCTGAAACCCCATATAACCAAAACCAAACCCATGATCTTTCTTCCTAAACCCTCCTCCTCAACCCTCAGTTTCATTATGAAAAGGGAAGGCAACAACATTTTTCCAGTCCCTCAGTCCCACAAACTAGATATAATCCTCAGTTCCTATCTCTAAAACCTTCTTGGTTTGCCAACATGCTGCCAAGTCATTTTTATTTCATCTTCACAACATCTCTCAAATACACCCATTCACATTGAAACATTTAAACCTCTGACATTGAAACTTCTTTGGTGCGGACCTTCTTCTTCTCACACCTGTATTATTGCAATAGTCCACAGGTGGTGTTGCCTGTCTCTCCCCATTCCAAGCCATCCTCCATTCGGCCACCAAAACAATTTTCCTAAAGTATAATTCTGACCATGTCACTTCCTTATTCAATAAACTTTAGTACCTTGCTGTGACCTATATGACAAAATAAAATTTCTTTGACTCAGTGTTCAGAGTCCTTCATAATCTAGTCCCCTCATATTTTTATAGTCTTCTTACGCTTTACTGTTTGCCACGCACTCTTCAATGCAGTAACATTGACCTCTTTCTTTTTCCACAAACAAGACACTAATATTTCTAGGCTTCTGGCATTTTCTCTGGATGTGCTCTATTCTTAGAATGCTCTTCTTCCTTATCTCTGCCTACCGCTTTGTTGCTTCCTTTAAGTACCAATTAAAAACTCATCTGCTAATCCCGCTTAATTTTAGTGTTTTGCTTCACTTAATTAGTTTCTTTTTATACTAGGGGGAAAATGTCTTGATATTTCATCTAGAACTTGAAGGAAGGCAAAGAAAGTAAGGAGTTGAGATAAATGGGGAAAGTTTTCCAGGCATGGAGAAAGGCAGTGAAAATGCATGGTTGAGAGATGAATTTTGTTATTCAAGCAACAGAAAAAGGGTCAGTGTAAGCAGATCAAAGAATATCTTAGTGGTGGGTGTGTAGGAGGGAGGGAGGGTTGACATATATGAAGATAAGAAGGTAAAGGTAGGAAGTGGCCAGGTTATAAAGGATTTTATATGTGTGTGTACATAAATATGTGTATATATATATATATATATATATATATATATATATATATATATATATATATAGAGAGAGAGAGAGAGAGAGAGAGAGAGAGAAATATTGATTGATACAAATATTTATCTAAATATAACTATAAAAATATACATTAGATAGATAGACAGACAGACAGACATATAGATAGATAGATAGAATACTGGAGAAAATAGGGAGCCATTAGAGTAGATTTAATATGTTAGTCTTCTTGGTATCTATTATTAAATTGACTACGTAAAGGAGGTAGGAGTATTAACCCTGTCTCATGGCTTCTTTATGGTGATGGCATTGAATCTCATTTAGTTTCATAAAATAAACTCAATTAACAAATCATTTTTGAATATATTACAAGAGGAATTAATTGTGTATTCATGTTGCTTTTCCTAAGGAAACCTCTTTGACTCTGAATACATTAAACTTCATGTACTTCACATCCAGACTGCAAGTTTTAAGACATCTTTTGCTGAGCTTTGTCATTTATAATATTTGAAACAATACCCTGATAAAATAGTGTCCACGATGACCTCTCTTCACCAAATACATCATCAGTGTGAATTAAAATTCTATATAATTATTCCCATTGGTGCAAGAGGGAAAATACTAAATAAATCATACTCTTATGCTTGCCAGCTTATAAAAAAAAAAAAAAAACCTTCCAAGTGGAGAATTCTGCTTTAGGCTGAGAAATGTGCCTTCTGGGAAAGAACTATAGAGTGACTTGCCTCAATTTCTAAAACATGCGTTTCTAATATGCTGCTGAAGGGTAAAATATGTCTCCCAGTGGAACATGACATGATTCTCCTCACTTTATTTTATGCTTCCAATCTACTACTCCACAGATGGTTCAGAATGGACCCATGTCGAAATTTATGATTTCCCTCACCTGCAATTTTAATAAACTAAATGTGTGAGGAAACTCATCAAAGCATGAACAAATATCTAATACAGGAGAATTTCTATAAGCAAAGAAGTGATAAACACATAAAATGTTGACTTACGAATGTTATGGGAATCTGCCCACAATAAATTTCTTGACTTTTCAATACAAGAATGTAATGGCAAAATATTGCTATCAGAACATTAAAATGGCTTTCTGTAAGAAGGAAGACACTCTGGTGACAGATATACTTAAATGACAAATGATTATTGATTCAATATTTAACTTTCCAAACAATAATAAACAATAATAATTATGTAAAAACATATACATATTCACACATATATAAATGACCAAGGAATGGTGGGTTATTTATACTTTCATATGTGTATAACATATGGGGGAACTCATGTATTAAGATGTGCAAATATACTCATTTGTATATATCTGTATCTATACCTATAAACACACACATATATGTATGTATGTATGTGTTTTATGTTTATAATGGGTGGTGTGCATGTTTGTACACAAATAAACATTTGAACATGTTTGCATTATCACACAAGTGTATTATTGGATAGACAGCTGGCCTCTGTGTTAGAAAGATTGACTCATTCTTAAGGCAATTCAAGTCCTCCCTCTGTTATATTCTGTTTATATGGCCATAGTCACATTATAAACAACTCTCTAGCTCCAAGTGACAGAGAAAGTTATGATTTTCACAGGTAGAAAGAGTTTCCTCATGGGGCAATTCCTACACCTCTGAAATCATAGGTATAGTCATGAAAAAATCCAGTTCTTTGTAGGATCATGCTACTTCTGTAATTCTCATTGATTACATTTATGCTGATACCTTTATTTTGTTAAAACAATGCAAAGTGCTCTAATAAGGAAAGAAAGGAAGGGAAGGAGGGAGAAAGGGAGGAAAGAAGGAAGGAAGGAAGGAAGGAAGGAAGGAAGGGATGGAGAGAAGAAAGGAATATAGAATTTCTAAGACCCAAAGGAAAATCAATTAAAATGTAGAATTAGATGAACACATGGACTCAGTAAGGTCATTCTGATTTCATTCTCTTATTGAGTAATTTAACTTTTATGTCAACAATTTTTCATCTATAAAAAGAAAAGTCTATTTGACAGTAAGTCGTCATGTCTTCTAGTCTTGTTTAAGTTAAATTAAAATTTCAAATCTATCATGAAAGTAAGTATGTATAATAGATATCTTATGTTAACTAGAGCCCATTTTTAAGCTATGCTTATTTTTTTAGTTGTTTATTAGCACCTTTGTTATTGTTAGATGGTTTTACTGATGATCTGGAAGCCTTATCTTCCAGTAGACCAAACACAGGGTCAAACAATTAGCTGTACCACCACTTGGCCCCTACCCTAATTCCAAACTCAACAATTTTATTATCCAGGGGAAATATCCCTGGTCATAGCTATATATATTTTAGTAGGGATGTGTAATGTAATGCCAAGGAAAGGCAACTTCCCAAGGTTCAAAATACCAGCATAGGTGCTCTCCATTTTATTCAGTGACAAATTAAGAACAGAGAAGATCAAAATATGACATCATTCAAAATACAGCATTTACTAAGTTCGATTAAATAATTTCCAAGTACTGCCCACCCCAGGACCTTCTGGTGCATTCAATTCAATCAATTACAAAGTCCCTGTTCTAAATACTACTCTACCCCTAGGCTGTACCTTCATTTAGTCCATCACAAAACCCCTCTTCTCAAATGGAGATAAATTTTCAATCATAAGTAAAGTACATTCATTTGTTCAATCATAGTACACAAAAAGGTCAAAAGTTCCCCACCCCTGGATCACAATTGAATCTACCCCAGAGTTACAAGTTTAAGCACAGCACTTAATACCCAAATGGAGGTCTTTTCTTCATCTTGACATGAGGCAAGTTCTCAGCAATCTTTGTTCCTGGGGAGACAAAGCTTAGCAAGGCCACAAGATACATTGCCAGTCTCTTCATTAATTCATCCTCTGTCTGCAGAACAGTCTCAGTAGTTCTGAACCAACAGAAAGGTTCCCAGACCCCTGCAACAACAGCACTGTCCTTCACCAGTGGACAGTATTCACTCTGTCTGCAGGACAGTCTCAGTAGCTCTGAACCAACAGCCAGGCTCCAGGACTTCTTCCACAACAGGACTGTCTTTCACCAGTAGACAAATCTGGCAAAGCAACATCAAAACAGACAGACAAAGTACCAGCAAAACATCCATGTCTCCTCAGTCCTTGGCAGCTCTGGGGGAAGGTCTCAAAAGTCCAGGGCAATTCAAAGTGGCCCTCAGCAATCCTCTCTCTGCCTCCACAAGGGTGCTGCTTCCAAAAAGTTCTTCTGCCTCTCTCTTGTGTCTCTCCCAATCTACCTCACCAGCTTCTCCCAGTTCAGGACTTTCTTTTCACGTCAACAAGTCCATCCCACAGGTGGGATTAACAAACTCTGGGTTTTAACACAATCAAACCAAAAACCAAGCCAATACAGGGGAATCTTTGGGTTTTAACACAATCAAACCAAAAACCAAGCCAATACAGGGAATCTTTAAAAGCCATTACTATCACAGGATGTAACAGTTTTCTTGGTAGTGGAGAAATTAGGATTCTCTTCTTGTTTCTTCCACTAACTATGTGTGTGCTTCTGGGCAAGTCACTTCCCTGTTCTAGGTATGAGTTTTGTTTATATAACGATTGGGTTTGACTAGATAACCCCTCAAGCCACTACTTCCCCTAAAAACATAATGTTGTTTAAGGGCTCCTACTAAGCCCCTGAGTCATAATATGTCTAATGAAACAGCTGAAGCCCAGTAGACTAGTTAGAACGTGGAAGCAAAAGCCATGAGGTTGGTTTTTTTTTTCCTTGAAAGGGTGATTTGAATTCTCTGTAAAGTGTTTAAATCTTGAACATGTCTTATGTGTGCGGTGAGAAACACAAGTATTCTGAACATTGTTCTCAACACACAAACACATGACCAATACTTTATTCAAATATTATAAGTGATCAGGTGAGGTGCCACATACCTGCAATCCCTGACTGGATTAAACTCAATCTGGTAAATCCATTGAGTTTGGAAGTTCTGAGCTGTAGTAGGTAGATCTAAAAATAACTAGACATGGAGACCAAGTCTGGCACTGATATATAAGTAACGGAGTAGAACAGACTGCTTACAGAGGAGACAAAATGACTCAGGGTAGAAAAATGGAATAGATAAAAGCTTACATACTAATTAGCAGTAGGATCAGTCTGAATGAGACAGAAAGACTGTCTTAAAAAAAAGAGGAGTACATATTTCTTGGTGATTTTTTTTTAAATGATGGTGTCTCTAATTAAACTAAAAAAAATCTCCTGGAAAACAATAGCAAAACAAAATTCTAAAGGTTTTTTTTTTGTTCATTTTTTTTTAAATAGATATATATATATATATATATATATTTAAAAAAATAATATATATATATATATATATATATATATATATTTCTGCTTTTCAGAGACTTCAAAAATCAGTTCTTCACAAGTTAAATACTTGGAGAATGGTTTTAGTCTCATAATATTTTTTACTGAGTTTTAACAAGGAGTGCACACAAAATTAGTCCTTATATAAGGTAGACTATAAAGTGTATATTAACACTAACCCATCTCATACTGAGACTGATTAATTCTATCACAATGGAAATAGTGCAATGCATTTACATTCCCCTTAATATATCCTTGAAAGTTATTTATATTTTGTCTAATGACTATGGCAGCCATAAACGGTGGCTATATTCTTTTTCCAAAAAATTATTTGATGTTTCTAAATTGTATACTTTATTAAGCAGCTGAGCATCAAATTAGTCTTTTTCTGTGGCAGATTAAATTTGTGTCTGAAATATTTTAAGAACATCTTTTTCTCCTCCCTTTTTATTTTATCTATTTACATTTTGACCACTTCTACATGTTTCAATTGCTTTTGGCAATAAGTATTCACAGCAGTATTTTTTTTTATAATGGAAAGTCAAGTTGGAATTACAGGCTACCATGAATTAGAACTGAGTTACTTAAGTAGGACTCCTGTGGAGAAGAGTATTAAAGTTCAGTTTTGTGATTCGAGACATAATCAGCTTTGTGCAATATGTCCTGAACTTTTTTTTTACTCCTGAATAATCGAATCATGAAAGTCTGAACTACAGATATAGAACAAATTGGGGATTTAGTCACATTTAATAAATGTTTGTTGATTTGATTTGAATTTCAGGAGGATGATGTCCAGTGCTTCATTTCTTTCAGGCAGTCCACACAGGCATAAAGAATTTCATGTAGTATTGTCTGCTAGCAGTCATTACCAGGAATAGTTTGTATTATAAATTTGAGCATGAACCAAATGTCAGATATATATATATATATATATATATATATATATATATATATATATATATATATATATGTTTTTTTTTTTTTCCCTTCGCTTGACCTTGTGTTGAAAGGTCTCTCCTTTTAACAATGATTTCTGGAGTGAAGGGTGCATTTGAGATCAATTTTACAATGTGACTATGTGTGTGTATATATATATATATATATATATATGTATGTGTTTGTATGTATAAGTTAATGTGTATGTGTATATATATATACATACTGTATGTGTGTTTACATACATACATATACACACATATTTTGATTTAATTTAGCATCATGTTCTACTTATTATTTATATATTTAATCATGAAATAAATAATATAACCATAAAATAAGCTGTAAAATAACAGCTTTATTTATCTTCCTCAATCCCAAGTTAACTCACTTTTTGTATAAGGGTAACTACCTTATCTCACATTGCCTGAAAGTCACATGTGTTCAACCCTCTTTCCTCTGGTATACCTGATATTTTCTTAGGTTTTCATTAATTGTTGTGTCCTCACTTTGAGTTATACTTCACCCCAGTTTCATTTAATCACTTAAGAGTCAGATTAAATTTTAGAAAAGTATATTAACTTCCAGTGTTAGCAAATGCAGATACATAGTCATTTCCTTCCATAGTTGGACAGGATAATTCCCCTTACACTATTTCAGTCCCTGAGGAAGAGAAGGGGATCAGGTCCACACTTTAGCTAAGATCCTATTTAGCATGGTGCCACCAAATTCCATATTCAAATCCCTGTGAACTTACATATAAGCACCCTGACTTCTGAGGGCTTCACTATTAAACTGACAGTAGCATCAGTCCTAGAATCCTACCTCTAAGGCTGTTGAAGCTCTAGCTCACAAGTCTAAGGACTGTATTAACTGTGTTTGGTTCTGACAAAGACAAAAAAAAACCCAAATTAATATCCCAAGCTCAAGCTCAATTCTCAGGATTATATTGCCTAGTGGGGAGGCTATGGATGAGAAGGTAGTTCTTTGCCTTCCATCTAGATCAATGCTTGGCTCCTAAATTTTACTGAAATAATAACTTTACCCCCTGAATGCTACTGCCAGAAAGAGATTGATCATGTATAAGTCAAGTAGGTTTAAAGACATAAACAGTTCTGGTTATACAGTCAATGTAAAGAGGCTACTCCCAACCACATGCTAGGAAAACACAGAATGTCTTCCCCCAGAAGAAGATTCCTGCCATTTCCCACATGAATGACTACCTCTTGGGTCATCTGTGCAAGTCCAAAATACATTTAAATCTCAATATTCTAGGCTGTGTGATTTTGGTGTTGTATGACAGGAAAGTTATTCAGATATATAACAAATTCTCCATGATTTGAAAAAAAGAAAGAAAAGGAAGGAAGGAAGGAAGGAAGGAAGGAAGGAAGGAAGGAAGGAAG
>NW_027187351.1:19381085-19420905 GCF_028583685.1 Petaurus breviceps papuanus | reverse complement strand
GAAGGAAGGAAGGAAGGAAGGAAGGAAGGAAGGAAGGAAGGAAGGAAAGAAGGAAGGAAAGGAGGGAGGAATGAAAGGAGGGAGGGAGGGAGGAGATGGATAGAGAGAAAAAAAGGGAGAGCAGGGAGACAGAGGGATAGAGGGAGAGACAAAGTGAGAGACAGAGATAACAAAAAAATTCATAACCAACCAATTTTTATCTCTTCTGGATTTAGCTATGCTAGTTCTCAGGCAACACTCATGTGCATGCATGTGTGCATGTGCACACACAAATATTACAATATTTTCTTGAATCACCATCTTACAAAAGTAGGATGGGGACAGCCTGAGCACATTCAGATTGTTTCACAAGGAAAAAGACTGACAGCAACAACAAGGTAAAGGAAGGTCTATGAAGACAAAATTTTCTATGGAAATATTTGTTCAGGTCTGACTCTGGTTAAAACATACAAAGCATACTTAGAACATTCATAGTCTAAGAGATTACATCCTACTTAACATTATATGATATAGATTCAAGGTAACTAAGTAGTGAAATGGGTAGAGCACTGGGTCTGGAGTCAGGAAGATTTGAGTTCAAATCCAGCTTCAGATTCTGTGTGACCCTGAGCAAGTCACTCAACCCTATTTGCCTCATTTGTCTCATCTGCAACAAGAGCTGGAGAAGGAAGTGGTAGACCACTTCAGTAACTTATTCCCCTGAAAAAATGTGGTCAGGAACAGTCATATACAACCAAAATGTGACTGGAAAATTACACAACTTCAATGAAATCCTTTCTTTTTTTTCTTTGTGGGAGGGATCATGGTATTGTGAGAAAAGCAAAGAGATCAGGAGAACTATTTATTAACTGGCTAATTAAAAAAAACATTTTGAGTCTAATTTCTCATTTTAAATGGAGTTTCTTAAACCTTTTCAACTCCCAACCCTTTTAGCATTTCTTAAACTCTGGGTCATGACTCCATATAGAGTCACATCCCAGAGATAAAGAAGTGCTGTTCTAGAAAATAAGGATGATTTCTGTATACATTATATTGCTGTCATGGCTCTGGTAAGGAAAATTGCTTGTAGTTGTTTTAAAGGTGTGAGAATTTATCAAATAAAATCTTCTACTCAAAATTGTTTTAAATGGTAAATCAAAATTTCTTCTTTTTAAATTTTCCATTTCACTATGTTCCTGATTATTTAGTCGTTGTTACAAGAATAAGAAGAATGAAGTTGGATAGTCTTCTTTATCTGAGTGAAATCTAATACCCAATCATAGTTTAACAACTCCTTTTGTTTTTCTTGTTTTCGTAAAGACATTTTAATCAGAAAACAATTGTAATTGGAGGAGGAAATTTCTAGCGTATGTACAGACACCATCAATTTACTAAGATGACATCCTCTCGTGGAAGAAAGTAGGAATTTCCCTCCAGGAGACTCTTGATGATGTATAAGGGAAGTACCTGGGAGAAATTGAAACAACTGGGAGATCAGAGACAAGGTGGCAGAGAAAAGGCATCAACTAGACTGAGTTTTCCTCAAAACCCCTTCTAAAACCCTTAAAATCAATGCCATAAAATAATTCCTAGAGCAGCAGAATACAAATGCAGGAGAGGGTAAAGTAGTTTTCCAGTCAATGACAATTTAGAAGGTTAGTAGGAAGGTCTGCTGCAACATTGGTATAGTCTAGCATGGACCACACCCATGCAGACCACACCCAGAAAAGCAGAAGCAGTTCATAGGAGACACTGAGTCTGCAGTGGAAGCAGATGCTTCTGGAGCTCTCAGCCCACAGATTGTGGGAACAACTGCTCAGAAGGAGATTTCAGGGGTCTCTTTGCTAGCACAGTAATATAACTCAGTTGCTTTGCCCATACTCAGATCTGGGTCACAGCCCTAATAGCAGTCCCAGCGTGAAGAGTAACACTAGCATAGCAGAGCTTGCAGCCACAAGAGGGGGGGATTCTCTTCCTAATTCCAGGACAGAAAAGAATGTTTGTGGTCACTCATAGACCAGTAATGTAGTAAACATATCTCTCCTTACATTATACCACCTTGAGAAGAATTGACAATTTATAGGTCCTTAGAAGTATCTCTGAAAACAGAAGTACAAAACCCCTGAAATTTGGGACAGTTCACCTCTACACTGGAAGCAGAACCTTACCTTAATAAAGAGTTAAAAAATCAAGCAATAAGCTGTAAAATTTAGCAAACAAAAGAGAAAAGAAATTCTAAATATATGGTGACAAGGAAGATCAAATCACTCAGAAGAAGATAACAAAGTAAAATTTCCTATCTCCAAAGCATTGAAGAAGAACATGATTTGGTTTCAGGGCATGAAAAACTTCAAAAAGGATTTTAAAAATCAAGTAAGAGAAGTAAAGGAAAAAATTGGGAAGAGAAATAAGAGTGATGTAAAAAAAAATGAAAAATGAATCATAAGCTTTTTAAAGGACCCACACACAGACACAGACACACACACATAAATTCTGAAGAAAATAACACCTTAAAAAAAAGAATAGTGAAAATGGTAAAAGAGGTATAAAAAGCAAGCGAGAAGAAGAATGCCTTAAAAAGTCAAATTGACTAAATGGGAAAAAAGCTACAAACGTTCTCTGAAGAAAAACAAAACTCCGTCCAATGATAGAATTGGCCAAATGGCAAATGAGGTACAAAACCTTATCGAAACTCATTGAAGAAAATAATTCTTTAAAAATTCTAATTGACAAAGGATTATGGGGAAATGATAGAGTAGGTCAGAAGGTTCAAAACCCTCCAGATTTTCCCCATCAAGATAAAATAGCACCTCAGGGTAGCAGTAAAAATATAGAAGAGGGGCGGCCAGGTAGCACAGCGAGTAAGAGCACCGGCTCCAGTGTTAGGATGACCTGGGGATTGAATCCAGGGCTGAGACACTTAGCACCCACCCAGAAACACCTGGCCGTGTAACCTTGAACAAGTTACTTAACCCCAATTGCTTAGGGGTGGCCAGGTGGCTCAGCGAGTAAGAGCACTGGCCCCAGTGTCGGGATGAGCTGGGGATCAAATCTGGGCTCAGATAGTAAGCACCACACCCAGAAATAACTGACTATGTAACCTTGAGCAAGTTACTTAACCCCCATTGCTTTTAAAAAATAAAGAAAGAAAGAAGAGTTGGTTCAGAAAAGTAGTCCCCCAGGAAAAACCAGAGAAGAAGTTAAATAAATCCCAGGGCTGAGGTTTGGTCTCTGTGTAGTATAAACACCTCCAGGCTAGTTCCACTGAAAGAGCAAGAGGTGAGCCCTTGGCCTAGTTGGGTTATGAGATAGCTTTGGCCACAGCCACAGGAATTTTAATCTTCCAGATAGTGTGGGCAGTCAGAAGGGGATGCCTTGCTATGGACACATACAGCAGGGCAGAGTTTTTGGTTACCAGTTATAGTCCAGAAGGGAAAAAACAAAGGAGGACTTGAGCCCAGAGTCACTATTCCCAATACCCCAAGCTTAGACATAATTACAAGAAGTTGCTGTAAACAAAAAGAAGTTGCTGCAAAGGAGAAAAAAATCAAACCATAGAAAGATACTATGGGAATAGAGAAGACCAGGGTTGACTTTCAGAGGAGGATACTGAAGCAAAAAATGAAAAAAAGTTATCCTACCCCAAAGAGTAAAGTAAAATGTTCAGCTGCTCAAATAGAATTAAAGGAACTTTAAAGAATCAAATGAAAGACTTTGAAGGAGAAAAAAAAAATTAAAAATAAGAACAATCCAAGAAAAAAAACACACAAAGATTAAGAAAATAAACTTAACCAGATAGAAAAGATTAGAATCTTTTTTTAATACTATTTTATTTTCTTCCAATTATATGTAAAGATTGTTTTCAACATTCATTTTTCTAAGATTTTGAGTCCCAAATTGTTTATCCAATCAAACTACCAAAATAATTTCATAGAATTAGAAAAAAAAACTAATAAAGAAATTTATCTGGAAGAACAAAAGGCCAAATATCTCACGGGAATTAATGGAAAAAAATGCAAAGGAAGGTGGCCTAGCTGTACTACATATAAAACTATATTACAAAGAGGCAATCATCAAAACTATTTTGTGCTGGCTAAGAAATAGAGTGATGGATGAGTGCAATAGGTTCCTCCTCTTTATCCCCTTCCCCTTACCCATGACAGAAAGCAATCTAATATAGGTTACACATGTATAATCATTTTAAACATATTTGCACACTAGTCATGCTGTGAAAGAAGAATCAGACCAAAAGGAAAAAAATAAAAAACTAGAAAGAAAAAAATAGTGAAAATAATGTGCTTTTCTCCCAATTCATAGTCCATAGTTCTTTCTCTGGATGTGGTTAGCATTTTACATCGTGAGTATTTTAGAATTATCTTGGATCATTGTATTGCTGAGAAGAGGTAAGTCTGTTATAGCTGATCATCATACAATGCTGTTGCTACTGTGGACAATGTTCTTCTGACTCTTCTTACTTCACTAATGTTATGGGAATGGGAATCTAAGATCTTTCCTTCAACTTGGCCCTTTGATAGGCTTAAGTGACTCTGAGAACCTTCCTTGGTTTGAAAAGATACTCTGCCCCCTAATAGGCTGAATATTGTCACATGGAGCCTGTGGTGAGAGGCTTTTTTGTCATGAATACCCACACCTTGTTACTTTGTGATTTGGCATTGGTTCAAGAGAGCTGTAACGGTCTCTAATCCAGGAGAAGGCTATATATATCCCGATGTGAGGTTTTGCTTTGGGTCTCACTTTGAGAAGAATTGTGTGATTTGACCAGACAAGACTCTGCACAGCCATTGAGCCCCATGGCTTTAAAAACCCAGAGGTTGGTGCTTCCCTCTCTGCTAACTGACTAGGTATGGATATAATGGTCAGACAGTTGGAAGCCTGTCAGCTGATGATTCTCTGTGTTTGTTGTCTGCTTTTAATTGTTTGTATTCTCTGAAGTTCGAAGTGCTCATCTGTTTCCCCTGAACTAGGCAAATGACATAGGTTTGATTAAAGTGATATTGTTTACCCATTTTGAATTGCTTTCCTTTAGAAAAGCAGATCTAAGAACCTGGGTTGGCAGCCTTCCTGGGTATGCTAGGGTGCTTGCTGCTAAAAATCAACATCACGTCATGTGAGTCTTTGCAGGTTTTTCTGGGATCCACCAGCTTATCATTTCTCATATCAAAGTAGCATCCCATTACTCTTATAAACAACAAATATACAGCCATTTCCCAATTGTTTGATGGGCATCCCCTCACTTTCCATTTCTTTACCAAAACAAAAAGAGTTGCTATAAATATTTTTGTACATGTGGGTCCTTTTCCAATTTTGTAAATCTCTTTTGGATATAGAACTAATAGTTGTATTGTTGGGTCAAAGGGCATGTCAAATTTTACAGACATTGAGAATATTTTCTTGCTCTCCTAATTTACTTATGGTATCACCTTTATGTCCAAACCATGTACCCATTTTGACCTCATCTTCAGATAGAGTGTGGGATGGTGGTCTATGCCTAGTTTCAGTCATACTATTTTCTACTTTCCCCAGCAATTTTTACTATTGCAAGTTCTTATCCCAGAAGCTATGGTCTTTGGATTTATGAAGTAGTAGATTATTATAGGCATTGACTACTATGCCAAGTATACCTAACCTAGTTCATTGATCCACCAATCTATTTCTTAGCCAGTACAAAATAGTTTTGATTAATGCCTCTTTGTAATATAATTTTAGATCTGCTACAGCTAGGTGTAAAACCAAGCATGAGCAGCTCTCCTGAGGACTGCTGCTATGGATAGCTTTCAGGTTCTGATTGCATAGTATAGCAAAGTCTCTAATCAACAATGAACTAAAGCAAAACATTCACAGAAATCAAAGTACAACATTCACAATGATATAGCATAACTTGTTACTCAAGTGGCCACATAGTCTTAAACAAAAGATGTAATTCAGGAAGTAAGAATCTGAATCAATCAATACAAAGTCCCCACCTAAAGTTTTTCATCTTGACTGGACACTGGCTTCCAATCATCCTTAACTCAATCATCCTTAAGGAGCAATGATCCTTAAGGGCTGCAAAGTACAAAGATCTCCCACCCTCCCACCACATCTCTGAGTCAGCATGAAGCACTCAAGTGAAGATCCTTTCATCTTGACTCCAGATTCACTTCCAAACTCCATGCTTCTTTTTTCATGCTACCATGTCTTGCCTGAATTCACCCAACTGTCACCTGGATTCAGCTTCCAGTTGCCATTCCAGCTCCCATTCTGGCTCAAAACTCACAGTCACAAGTCCACCTCAAGCCCTTCACAGTTTCTGTTTCTTTGAAGATAAAGCTTAATATATTCACAACAATATCTACACACACCAGTCTCAGCAGTATTACAACAGTATTCACACATATTGCTGGCACTATCTTCTCAATTCACTTTCTGTCTCAAATCAACACAAGTCAACAAACAGGGTGATTCTGTCTGAAAAAGTATACAAATCAACAGATAGAATCTTTCTATGTGACAAAGTAACACAATCAATAGACAGATACTTCTCTCTGACAAAGTAACACAATCACAAGTCAACAAAGTGCTTCTATCTGATAAAATATACAAATCAACAGACAGAATGTTCTGTCTGACAAAGTAACACACACAAATCAACACAGACAGAATAGATGGAGAGAGTGCCTACACTCAAAGAGTTCTCTCAGTTTTGCTTGGTAGTAGCTGATGTTTGTGGTTTTTGTTTTGTTTTGCTTTGTTTTTTAAAGCAATCAGGATTAAGTAACTTGCTCAAGGTGACACGGCCAGGTATTTCTGGGTGGGTGCTAAGTGTCTGAGCCCGGATTCGATGCCCAGGTCATCCCCACACTGGAGCCAGTGCTCTTACTGGCTGTGCCACCGGGCCGTCCCGATATTTTGGTTTTTATATTCCCTTTGGGCAATTTCCTCCCACTGTGGGCTCCATGTGATGATGTTAGTATCCAACAAAGAGTTGGCACAGTCAAAGGCAGGCTCAAAGACACTTGAGTAGCTGAAACAAGTATCAGAGTACCATTTTGCTTGCCATTACACTAGGCCACTTTCCTTTTTTAAAATAATTACCTTGAGATACTTGGCCTTTTCTTCTTCCAGATAAATTTCTTTTCCATTTTTCTAGTTCTATAAAATAATTTTTTGGTAGTTTGATTGGTATGACACTCAATAAGTAAATTAATTTAGGTAAAATTGTCATTTGTATTATATTAACTTGGTCTACTCATGAACAATTGATATTTTCCCAATTGTTTGTATCTGACTTTATTTGTGTGAAACATATTTTTTAATTGTGTACATACAGTTCCTGAGTGATCCTGGAAGTTATACTCTCAAATATGTTATAGTCTCTTCAATTATTTAAAATGGAATTTCTCTTTCTATATCTTACTCCTGGACTTTGTTGGTTCATCCCATTCACATTCAGAGTCATGATTACTAACTGTGTATTCCTCCATCTTCTTTTTAACCCTGCTTATAGTGTTCTCCATCCTTTCACGCATCCCTCCTCACAAGTGTTTTGTTTCTGACCATCACCTCTGCAAATTTGCCTGCCCTTATAGCAGTCTTGCCCATTTACTATTCCCTTTCTCCTCCTACTTCACATAGAGTAAAATAATTTTTATAAACACCTGAGTGTATATGTTATTCCCTCTTTCTGCCAAATCTTATGAGTGCAGGGTTCAAACCTCCGCCCCTCTTCATTCTTTGCCTCTAGTGTAATCAGTCTTCTATACCTCTTCATGTGATGTAATTTGCCCTATTTTCCTTCTCCCTTTTCCCTCCTCTCAGTAAATTCCTTTTCTCACCACTTAATTTTTTCATATCATTACTACAAAGCCAACTTATAGCTACCCCCTCTATGTGTATGCCATATAATTTCCCTAATACAGATACAGTTTTCAGGAATTACAAATATCATCTTCCCATGTAGCGATCTAAGCAATTTATCTTATGGAATAAGTTGTTGTTGTTGTTGTTTTCTTTCCTGTTTATTATTTTATGCTTCTCTTGGTTCTTTTCTTTGAAGACTGAATTTTCTCTTAAATTCTGATCCTTTCATCAGTAAAAGTCTGAATACCCATCTCCTCCCCTTAAATATTATTCTTAGATGTGTTGGTTAGCTGATTCTTAGCAGTAATCCAAGATCATTTGTCTTCTGGAATATCATATCCCAAGCCATCTCATCCTTTAATGTAGAAGCTACTAAGTCCTGTGCAATCCTGACTCCAGCTATTTGATATTTGGTATTTGATTTGATTTGTAAGGGGGATGAGAAGAAAATAAATGGACATGGGTGGATGGGAAGAAAAGAATTGAGGGAAATACAGTCAACACTATTACCTGCTCAAAAATTTTGAAAGAAGTTTCTCTGATAAAGGTTTCATTTCTCAAACTGAATCAAATTGATATTGAGAGGATGCCCATTAACTGGGGAATGGCTGAACAAATTGTGGTATGTGATTATGAAAGAATACTATTGTAGTATAAGAAATTATGGGGGTGGCTAGGTTGCACAGTGAATAGAGTGCCGGCCATGGAGTCAGGAGGACCTGTGTTCAAATCCAGCCTCTGACACTTAACACAAAAACTACCCATGAGACCTTGGGCAAGTCACTTAACCTCATTTGCCCTCCCCAAAAAAGCAAAAATAAAATCACTGTAAAAAATGAAAGACATAAATCCAACTTTAAAAATTAAATAATGTCTAAGTTTGGCACATTAAAAAAAAAGAAATTATGAACAGCATACTCTTTGAACAAAATTAAAAGACTTACATGAGCTAATGGAAAGTGAAATGTACTTTGTATAAAATACCAGCAATAATGTGAACTTATCAACTATGAATGACTTAGCTATTTTCAGCAATATAATGATCCAAGAAAATTGATAAGGACTTATGATGAAAAATCTATCCATCCTCAGAGAAAGAACTGGAAGTTTATGAATACATATTTAAGCATATTTTTTTTTAATTTCCTTATTTTTCTTCAGTTTTTTTGTCGATGTTTTTTCACAGAATGAATATTATGGATATGTATTTCATGACTCTACAAGAATCTGCTATATGGAGTTACTTGCTTTCTCAATGAGGAGGGGATTGGGAGGAAGGTGAGAAAATTTGGAACTCAGTTTTAAAAACTAACACTAAAACCTGGTTTTACATGTAACTTTGGTAAATACATATAAATAAAAGAAAAGAAAATATGAAATAAAAGAAGCAATTTCAACCCATCATTTCTATTTTTACAATCTGGTGCCAAATAGAGGGGGAATACTCCCCTTAAATAGTCTTTCCTTTTTGATTTTTGAAGACAGGAGAGAACCAAGATAGAGTAAAAGGAGCTGAGCTCAAATTCCCGCTGAAATAACCTTAAATAGTACCTCAAAACTAATTATGGAGTGGAAGAATACACAAAAGGATGTGGTGAAGCAATTTTCTAACCCAACCTAATTTACCAGGTTGACCAGAAATATTTGTCCACCAGGGTGAGAGTTGAACATAGTTCAGTTCAGGATACACCAGTGTAGAATAGGTCCCAGCAGAACACACAGAGGCTTTGAAAGTGACTGAATTAATAGCAGCAATGGCTGCTTGTGGAGCTCTCAAACAACAGACAGTAAGAGGGTTAGACAACTGGTCAGAAGGAGATTACAGGTATTTCTTTGCTGGTAGTGGGGAATCACTTGGTTGCATTACCTATACTCAGATCCAGTTCACAGTCCCAGTATAAGAAGAAGCAGTAGCACAACAGAACTTGTAGAAATAGGGGAGCTGGGGCCCTGTTCATGGTTGCAGGGTGGAAAAGAGTGGATGCGGTTATTCAAAGACCAGAGCACAGCACAGGAGAGTAGTAAACACTCATTTCCTTAGATCATAACACCTTGGAAGAGCTAAAAACTTACAGGTCCTTAGTTGAAAATAGCTGCACAAAACCCCTGAAGTTTGGGACAGTGAGCCCTCTGACCTGGAAGTAAAGTCCCACTTTAGCAATTAATTAAAACTTAAGAAATAAGTTGAAACATGAGCAAATAATAGAAATATAATTCAGACTATAGAAAGCTAATATGATGATAAGGAAGATCAACACACAAATTCAGAAGAAGACAACAAATTTGAAGCTGTTACTTTCAAAGTCTCAGAGAAAAATATGAACTGACCTCAGGCCATAGAAGAGCTCAAAAAGCATTTAAAAATCAATCAAGAGAAAAATTGGCAAAAGAAATCAGAGTGACTCAAAAAGTTTTGGAAAGTGATTCAACAGCTTGGTAAAGGAGAAGCAAAAAATACTGAAGAAAATAATGCCTTACAAGCAGAATAAGGTAAATATTGAGACAGACAAAAATACAGCGAGAAGAAGAATGATTTGAAAAGCAGAATTGGTCAAGTGAAAAAAGAGATACAAAAATTCACTAAAGAAAAGAACTCCTTACATAGTAGAATTGACAGTGTCCAGTCCACCTTAAATCCTTCACAGTCTCTGTTCCTGGGAAGTCAAAGCTTAACAAAGCCACCAAGAGATTCTTGAAAAGTGCCAGCATCACAGTCATGCTTCCTCAGTCTTCAGCAGCTCTGGCTGGCCTTCAGAAATCCTCAGCAGCCTCAGCAACTTTGGCTGGCCCTCAGAAATCCTCAAGAGCCTCAGCAGCTCCAGCTGGCCCTTGGACTCAGCAGAAGTTTCAGCTGGTTCCCAGCATCAAAATCACTTCATCCAAGTTTTCCAAATAAAAATAATTCTCTTCTGCCTGGGGAGCCTTTCCTCTTTAGCCTCCCTGGTGACAGCAGCTTCTGCCTCCATGAAACTTGCTCCAAGTAGATCTCTCTGACCCAGCAGGGAGTTCTCCTTAGATAGACACACACACACACACACACACACACACACACACACACACACACAGCATTAGCTCCTGCCTTTCAGCCAACCCCTTCCTGTTATGTCAGCAATAGGGGTTTATACCTTCTGTTTGTTTAACAGAGGCTTGATTAATTACTAAGTTCTAAGTACCTCTCAGCTTAGCAATACAAAAGTAACTTCACATTTCATTTGGTTACATATCGCAAAAGAATTAAAATAATGCAGAAAGGAAAAAAAATCTATATGTAAAAAATATTTTAGCAGGTCTTTTTTAGTGGTAAAGAGTTAGAAATTGAGAGGATCTCCATCAACTGGGAAATGGCAGAACAAGTTGTGGTACATAATTGTGATAAGATACTGTTGTACTATAAGAAATGATGAGCAGAATGCCCTCAGAAATATCTGGAAAGACTTACATGAACTGATACTGAGTGAAATGAGCACAACCAGGAGTACGTTATACATAGCAGCAGCGATGTTTTATGATCTAAGACAAGTCTGAAGGATTTATAATGAAAAAAATGTTATTCATTTATAAAGAAAAAAGTGATGAGCTCTGAATACAAGTAAAGCATGCTTAAAAATTAATATTTTTTGTGATTTTTTTACATGTCCAATATGAAAACTTTTTGTATGAATACACATGTGTAATATATATCAAATTGCTTGTCTTTTCAATGGCGTGTGAGGGGAAGGAGGGAGAGAATTTGGAACTGGAGATTTTTAAAACAAATTTAAAAAAATATATTTTTACATGTATTTGTAGAAAAATAAAAATACTAAATTAATCATTTAAAAAATAAATATTTGAAGACTCCTGTCATGTAGTTTATGAGGCATCTCTTTTTCAGGATAAATACTAATCCCTTCAAATAATCTTAACATCTCAAGAGCATGAGAATCTGCATGCCTATGTTTGCCTTCCTTTGGACACTCTTCACTTAATAAAAATCCTTGTTAAACTTTTGTTCCTAGAATAAAATTACCAAGCAATGAAAACATTACCATCATCATCATCAACAACAATAATTAAATTATGCAGTGCTTTAAAGGTGTAAAACACTTTGCCTATATCATCTTAACACAGTACCCAATGAGGTAAGTGCTATTAGTGCCTCAATTGTATAGATGGGCAAATTCTTACAAATACTGAGAGAAGTTAAATAATTTGTTCAAGGTCAGACAACTTCTCTGAAGCAAGACTCAAAATCTCCCTTTCCTAATTGTATGTACAATGCTCTCTCCACTTATAGAATCTAGCTGCCTTCAGCACCTAAATACAGATCAACAGATAAAATTTAGTATGACCAGAGTAAAATATCAACTATCTCAACTGACTATTCCTTAAAGATATGGCCTGATTTAGGCAGCCCAAGATTATATAAGAATTTTTCAAGTAGCTCTTTTTGGTGGTGATAAAGAATTGGAAATTGAGGGGATATCCATCAATTTGAAATAGCTAAAAAGATGTATTATGTAATTGTGATGGAATATTATTTTGACATAAGAAATGACAACCAGAATGGCTTAAGAAAAAGATCAGAAGACAAATAAATGGATACAAAGTAAAGTGAGCACAGCTAGGAAAACATTGCACAAAGTAACAGCAATATAAGTATGAAAAACTGTGAAAGACATTCCATTGATCAAGACAATTCTATCTACCTCCAGAGAGAGAACTAATGAACTCTTAATGCAGTGAAGCATACTTAAAAAAACAAAAACAAACAAAAACTTCCATTATTTTTTATTGTTGTTGTCACTGTTTTTGTTTTGTTTTCTTTGTTTATTTTTCAACATGGCTAGAATGGAAAAGTTTTGCTTAGCTTCAAATCCAATATCACTATAAATATGCTTGTCTTTTCAAGGATGAAGAAACAGCTAGACTGAGAGAGAAAACTTGGAACTTGAAATAAAAATGATTTGTTTAATTTTTACATGAAATTGAGAGATATATGATGAAATATATAAATATATTTTAAAATGAAAAGAAAGAAATGCTGCACTTTTTTCACATTATGAATATATGCTGGCTCAAGACTGGACATTTGCTTGAGATTTTCCTGAAATGTGCAGAGAGTGATCTCTCAGTGCTCTGATCCTGGGCAAGCAAAAAAAAAAATGGTCACAGCTAAGGATAGAGCTAACATTTTCTAGTTCCTAGCTTTCATAGAGCTTGAAACATTCTGTGTCCTTTTTCCAATTTAAAACAAAAAAGAAAACTCTTAACAACTCTTTCCCTTCCTCTGCCATGAAGCTTTGAGTAATAATTCTCTCCACCAATGAGAAAATTCATAAGCAATTATTGAGACATGAACTCAAGGTCACATGGGAGAATGCAGAATTTATGTCAAGCCTTTTTTTTAATAGTTCTTTGTGTCATGGAAATTTATGTAAGTATAACAATGAATATATAAGGATGATTTTTAGTGTAAATTGTCATCAAAGACATATATCTACAAAGCTGTCTTTAAAATAACAACAAAAAAACAAAGAGCTGGTTTCATTTTTTTTCAAGGATATTTTTTAATTGATTCCAAACAATAGAGAAATAGATTGTAACGGACTGCTATTTGCTTAGGGAAATATATATATATATATATAACAGTTAGAAAAAGAAGGAATGACTCATTTGCCTTTCTGAAACTATGGTGAATAAGTCTATTGAGAAAATGTTAAGTGTAAAGCTACATGAATGAAGAAAAAAAATTTAATGTAATGATAAAATTGGCATTAGGGTTTTGAAATGATAGAGTTCCACATACAAAAAGTATTCCCTATTGTAGAATGATTTATGAGGAGAAATTACTACTAAAGGAAACAGAGGTATTGTTGCAATTATCAAAGGACTCTTTTACCTTATTAATCTTCAAAGTGAAAATAAGCTATTAATTCTAAAACCCCATATGGATTTGGGTTATCTTACATTTAGGAAATATATTTTCATCGTGAGGTTTTATAAAGAACACTTTCTCTTATTCTGTGCACTAATTAATGCTTTATTATATTCTCAAGTAATTGCATGTTCTTCATTAGCATGAATATCAATTAAGATTTTTTCCCCATAGGAAATAATATCCATGCTACTGCTACACAGGTCACTTGACACAGAAATGGTGGTAATTATGAAACCTGAGCTTCATAGACACAGGGTCTCAGCAGTGTTATGTACTTTCAAAAAATATGGAAGACATCACGCTTAATTTCACAGTCTTTAATAAAAGAAAAGATATAATTATATAGATCATAAAAATATTTGATGATAGTAATGCTTCACTGCACTTTTTGTATGAACACCAAAAAACAATTAATTTTACTTTAACCCCCTATGCCATTTTATACTTGAATTGTTTTATGATAACTGATAGTTTATAGTTTTTAAACTGTTTTTTTTATTATGATCTGTAGAACATTAGGGTTCTGTGAGACAAGAATAGTAGATTCTTGGAAATGTACAACTACATCAGGTATTAAAATTAAATACTACTTCATTAGGAATGATATAACACAAACATGAGGGGGGAGGAGTCAAGATGGCAGGGTAGAAGCAGGAAAACTCCTTGTGCTCCCCACATAACCACTGCAAATACCTATAAAAATGACTTGAAATGAACCTTAGGGCTACAGAACCCACAAAGTGACAGAGAGAATCAAACCTCCCCCTGAAGAGAGCCCAGCCAGCAGACAGAAAGGGTTCATCACAGAACAATGGAAGCAGAGGCCAGTCCAGTGTGAGCACTAGGTTTTAGCCTCAGGACAGACCAACCAGCCACAGCTAGAGGGACTTCAGAAGAGTGGATCACCAGCAGCTGTGGCACTTTCCAGAATTATCAAGCCATAAATGCCAAAGAAAAAGTGAAAGGTTAGTGGACTTTGGGAACAGGGCATCCAGAAGTGCTGTCTGGACCCTGCCCCCTGGAGGGAGAAGCAAATGAAACGGGGCAGGCATGCAGACCCATAGTTGCCTCAGAGCTCCTGTCCTGCAGATTGTAGGAGTCCCAAGAAACCATTCTGAGGGGTAATTGCTCTTGCTTTAACCTGCTTGGGTCTGGATTGCCGTCTAGAGTAGAGGACATGGGGTGGGTGACCAGGTGCCAGAGCCAGTGGCAGCTTCAGAGAGGGCAGTAAAAAAAAAAAAGGTGTGGCATCTGTGAAAAGCCCAGCAATTTAGGACAAGGGTCTTCTCTATGGAAGCAGAGTTGTACTGTGGCAAAAAGCTCAAAAGTCAAGTAATTGAGTGGCAACATGAGTAAGCAAAGGAAGCAAAGAAAACACAGAAATCTGACTTTGAACTCCTTATTTGGGGACAAAAATGATCAAAACATGGAACAGAAGGAAGAAAACAAAGTTAGAACTCTTGCATCAGAAGGTTCCAAGAATAATATGAAATGGTTACAGATTATAGAGGAACTTAAGAAGAATTTTGAAAACCAAATGAGAGAAGTGAAGGAAAATTGGGAATAGAAATGAAAATTAAGGCAGAAAATCATGAAAAGTGAGTCAACACGGGGCGGCCAGGTAACACAGCAAGTAAGAGCACCGGCTCCATTGTTGAGAAGACCTGGAGATCAAATCCCAGGCTCAGACACTTAGCACCCACCCAGAAACACCTGGCCGTGTAACCTAGAGCAAGTTACTTAACCCCAATTGCTTAGGGGCGGCCAGGTGGCTCAGCGAGTAAGAGCGCCAGCTCCAGTGTCAGGATGACCTGGATCAGGTCTGGGCTCAGATACTCAGCACCACACCCAGAAATAACTGGCCGTGTAACATTGAGCGGGTTACTTAACCCCAATTGCTTTATTAAAAAAAAAAAGTGAGTCAACAAACTTATTGAAGAAAATAACACCTTAAAAAATAGATTAACTCAAATGGCAAAAGAGGCTCAAACAGCTAGCTAATGAGGGGAAGAATGCCTTAAAAATCAAATTTGTCAGATGGAAAAAGAATTTCAAAAGCTCACTGAAGACAATTCTTCCTTCAGAATTAGATTGGAGCAAATGGAAGCTAGTGACTTGATGAGAAATCAAGATACTATTAAACAGATCCAAAGAAATAAAAAAAAATAGAAGGCAATGTGAAATATCTCATGGGAAAAACCACTAACCTGGAAAATATATCCAGGAGGGATAATTTTAAAATTATTGGAATACCTGAAAGCCATGATAAAAAAAAAAAGAAGCTAGAAATCATCCTTCAAGAAATTCTCAAGGAAAATTGCCCTGATGTTTTAGAAACAGAGAGTAAAATAGAGTTTGAAAGAATCCACCAATCACCTCTTTAAAATGATCTGAAAAAGAAAACTCCCAGGTATATTATAGCTAGATTCCAGATTTCCCACATCAAGGATAAAATATTGCACGGAGCCAAGAAGAAACAGCTTGAATATTCTGGAGATGCAATCAGGATAACCCAGGATCTGGCAGCTTCCACACTGAGGGATTGAAGGACTTGGAATATGATATTCCAGAGGTCAGAGGAGCTGGGATTAAAACCAAGAACCACATGCCCAGCAAAACTGAGTATCATGTTTCAGGGGAAAATATGGTCATTCATTGGAATAGAGGACTTTCAAATATTCTTGCTGAAAAAACCAGAGTTGAATAGAAAATTTGACATGCAGTTACCAGAAGCAAGAGAAACATTAGAACAGGGAGAAGAAATCATAAGTAACTTATCAAAGTTGAACTATTAATATTCCTACATGGAAAAACAATAATTGCAACTTATGAAAATTTTTCAGTAGTTGAAGGGAATAGAAATATATATGTCTATATATGAGGGTGTATGGGCATATGAATACATATGTGAATGTATATATGTTTACATGTATACATAGATAGAGGGCACAGGACCAATTTAACAGGAAGGGATGATACTTAAAAGGTGAAATTAAGAGGTAAGAGAGGAATATAATGAGAGGAGATGGGGAGAGACAGAGTGGGGTAAACTATCTCATATAGAAGAGGCAAGGGAAAATGGTTACAATGGAGGGGAAGAATAGGAAGGCAAACGGGAATGGATCAACCTTATTTCCATTGAATTTGGCTTGAGGAAGGAATGAAATACACACTAAATAGGGTATCTCACCCTCCAGGAGAGTGGGGGGAAGGGGATGAGAGGGGGCATGATGGAAAGGATGGCAGGGTTGGGGGGGGAGGGAAGTTTTAAGCACCCACTTTTGAAAATTGATGGGATCAAAGTAGAGAATAGAACAAGTGGGAGATGGGATAGGGGGGAGGGAAATATAGTCAGTCTTTTACAATGTATCTACTGAGTTATTGTTTTGCATTAGCCACACATGTACAACCAATACTGAACTGCTTATATTCCCAGTAAGGGTGGGTGACAAGGGAGGAAAGGAATGAATCTAAAATTCAAAGTTTTAAAATCAAATACTCAAATATATATATATATATATATATATATATATATATATATGTGTGTGTGTGTGTGTGTGTGTGTTCGTGTGTGTGTGCATATACTATTATTAATACTATTTTACATGTAATTGGGAAATAAGATATACAGGAAAAGATGAAAGGGGTATGGGAGAAAATATGGGGGAGAGAAAATTGGAGGAGAGGATATCGTGTGGGGCTGCTATTTTGGGGCAGTGAGTAGGGGAAAAACGGGGGGAGAAAATTTGTAACTCAAAATCTGGGGGAAATGAATGATGTAAATCAGAAGTTAATAAAGCATTTAGAAAAAAAAAAGAATCCCCTACCCAGCAAAACTGAGTATATCATGTTTCAGGGGAAAATATGGTCATTCAATGAAATAGAGGACTTTCAAGCATTCTTGATGAAAAACCAGTGTTTAATAGAAAATTTGACATTCAATTACAAGAAGCAAGAGAAGCATGAGAAGGTAAACAGGGAAAAGAATTTATAAAGAAATTATCAAAGTTGAAATATTTACCTTCCTACATGGAAAAACAATAATTGTAACTTATGAAACTTGTCATTATGAGAATAGTTGAAGAGAATACGTGTGTGTGTATACATACATATATCTATATAGGAGGGGAGAAGGTTATATGGTCATATGAAAACATATGTGAGTGTGGGTATATATGTGTACAGGTATACTTAGACAGAGGGCACAGGTCCATTTGAATAGGAAGGGATGATACTTAAAAAGTGAAATTGAGAGGTGAGATAAGAATATACTGAGAAGTGATGGGGAGAGACAGAATGGGGAAAATTATCTCATATCAGAGGTAAGAGAAAACTATTACAATGGAGGAGAAGAGGAAGGCAAAAGGGAATTGGTCAATGTTACTCTCCTTGAATTTGGCTTAGGGAGGGAATGACACTAAACTAAATAGGGTATCTCACCCTATAGTGAGTAGGGGGAAAAGGGATGACAGTGGGTATGATGTGGAGGAGGGAAGGTTGGGGGTGAGGGAATTTGGAAGCACACACTTTTGAAAAGGACATGGTCAAAGTAGAGAATATAACAAGTGGGGGGCAGGTAGGATAGAGGGAAATACAGTCAATCTTTCACAATATATGCACTAGGGAAATGTTTTGCATAACTACACACTGGAACAACCTATACTGATTTTCTTGTCTTCCCAGTAGAAGTGGGTGATGAGGGAGGAATAGAAAGAATATGTACTTCAAAGTTTTTTTTTCAAAGCAATAGGGGTTAAGTAACTTGCTCAAGGTTACATGGCCAGTTATTTCTGGGTGTGGTGCTGTGTATCTGAGCCCGGATTTGATCCAGGTCATCCCGACACTGGAGCCGGTGCTCTTACTCGCTGAGCCACCTGGCCACCCCTGTACTTCAAAGTTTTAAAAATAAAATGTTTAAAAAAGGCATATTTTTTACATGCAACTGGGAAAAAAAGATGTACAGACACTAGGGTATGGAGATCAATCTTGCCCTACTGGAAAGTTGGAGAGGAGATGGGTAAGGATATAAGCAAGAGCACACTGGGGGAAGGGGTATATAGTGGGATTGCTGTTTTGGGGTCGTGGGTGGGGAAGAGATAGGGAGAAAATTTGTAACTCAAAATGTTATGGAAATGATTGATATAAACTAAAAATAAACATAACAATTGAAAAATACAATAATGAAAGAACAAATTGGTCAGTCAACAAACATTTATGGAGCACTGATTATTGCCAGGTACTGTAACAATAATCAGGAATACAAAGAGAGAGGGGAGTGGACTCCTGGGCATTCCCTCAAAGAATTCACATGTTCACATGTTGATGGGGGAGAGAATAATTAAAAATAATGTACATAGAACATAGATACAGTGTAAATGGAAACTTTTCTTCACACTAGAGGAGAATTGGGCTGCTTAGAATATTGCATCAGACATTAACATGCACTGTGTTTCCTTCTTCTTGTGCAGGGAAAAGCCAGCAGTCCAGTTGGGCTGAAACTTCTAATGTGTAAAGAAGAAGAATGTGCAGTCTGGAAAGGTAGTCTGGAGCCATGTAATGAATGGCTTTAAATGCCAAATGAGTTTCTATATATCTTGATGAGAACTGGAAAGTACTTAAACGTCTTTAAGAAAATGACATGTTTAGACATGTACTTTAGGAATATAGAATGGCATCTCTGTGTAAAATGGATTAAAACGAATAAGGTAATGGAGAGACTAATTTAGACAATTATTCCAATAGTCCAGATAAGAGATGATGAAAGGCTAGGCATTATGGTACATGCCTATAAAATTTGCTAGAGAGGAGTCTGAGACTAGAGGATCTCTTGTACTCTAAAGGTTTGAACTGCAATGGGTTAAGTCTGTGGTGTAAAATCACGTAGATATATATCCCTATAGGCCACATACTGGTGTACAAAATGAATTAATAGCATTGTCTATGTTTTATTGTATTTCTGTTAATTTTCCTAAACATTTACTAATAACATTTTTAAACTAGTTTCACTCAGGAGATCTGTGAGCTATTACCAAGAGTTTGACACTTCTGACAGACAATGAAGTGTCAGTATTAAGTCTGTCACAAATGTGTTGAATTGTGAGAGCAGGGGTCACAAGGATGCTTAAGGAGAAATAAACTGCCTTAGGTCAGAAATGGAGCAGGTTTAATATTTTGTGATGAGTAGTTTAGGCCTAAACAATGATTTTAGTGAGAAGGGTACAGATGTAAAAAATGGTGGAGTCTTAACAAAACTGATTTTGTATAGGTGGAAAGAATGAATAAGGGAAGAGTTCGATACAATCCCAAGGATGTAAAGCTAAATGACATGAA
Organism: Petaurus breviceps papuanus; assembly: GCF_028583685.1. Taxonomy (NCBI): domain Eukaryota; kingdom Metazoa; phylum Chordata; class Mammalia; order Diprotodontia; family Petauridae; genus Petaurus; species Petaurus breviceps. The sequence goes on along the minus strand of NW_027187351.1, from coordinate 19,400,816 downwards.
GAATGGTGATACTCTCAACAGAGAAAAGGATATTCAAAAAGGGTGGAAGGGAAGTCTTTTTTTTTTTCCAGATAGGAGGGAAAGCTGAGTTCTGTATTTCACATGTTGAGTTTAAGATAGCTGTGAGATATCTAGTTTGAAATGTCCAATGTGTGGTTGCTGAAGCTAGAACTTGGGTTTAATGCAGAGATGAAGTTTTTGGAGATATCTGCATACAGACTAATGAATACATGGTAGCTGAAGTAAAATTTACTCTCCTTTTTACCTGCATTTAAGGTCTTCCTGTTACATGGCTATATTTCTAGTCTTATCTTACATTATTGCCCTTCATATATCTTTTATACAACCAAAACTAGACCAGTTTCCAAATATCCTTAGCACTTTATTTTTTCTACACTTTGATTTGGCCATCCTCTCTGGTTAAAATCCCTTCCCTACAATCTTGGCCTCTCAAAATATCAGATATATTGAATAATAATTATAACTACCTTAAAAATAAGAGTTGCAATTACTGTTTTAGGTTTTTAAGTGCAGATGCTTAAAGAAACCCTGGTTCAAAAAGTATATTCCGTATAGTGTTAATCTGTGCTTAAAGGAATATTCTTCTCCATCCAATGAAGTGGTTTCTTTAGAACTGGGATTAGGCATTGTTCTTCCAATATTCTGTGGAATGGAATCCTCTCCTAGAATTCCAATGTCCATAGAGGAATACCTAATATTTGCTGCCAGGCTTCCTGACTTTCAGTCTAAACCTCTACTATGTTTTACTGATACCAGATAGACTCTACTTGTTCATTCTTCTATCCATTTTCCAAGACTCATCTAGTACCTTCAAAGGGCTTTTTCAAGGTGAGATAAAGCTGCAGGACTTCTTATCATCTGCTTCCACATTTTTTCTGAAATATTGTCTAACTATTGAGAATTGCAGGAATGATCTTTTCTCATTTCATCCTGCATTCAGCTAGGGTTGTCTGGTTCTGGTCCCAGGTTATGTCATCTTCATCCTGTACACCCAATTGAGCCTGAACATTCTAAGAAGAGAAATATTTTATTTCATGTCCACCCTTACACTAGATCATATTTTATTGGCTTTTTTTTGGCAGGATGACATGGGAATGGGGTGTCATGGAGAGGAATTGGATAACAGTTGTAAGTAATTTAATTGTAGATTTATAAAGTAATTGGCAACCTTTTCTTATCCCAGATTGTGCTGTGCTGAGTGTTCTTCTTTCCCCCTTTCCTGGAAGTGAAAAAAAAATATGTCAAGGTAATTTGAATAACCATAGCCAGTTAAACATGATATGCAAGTTGAGGGATAAATCAAAGAAAGGTGAGGTATTTGTTCAGGTTTCTAAGCCTTTCATTGGTGCAGGGAGTGGGATTGCTGCAGAATTAGTAGAAAAGAAACACTATACTCAATGCACTCTGACTCAAAACATAATCAATGTGAGCATTAACCTATGTAAAAATAAGGGGGGGGTGTTTGTTTACCCAATAAATGGAAAGTACTTTTATGTAATTCTAAAAGATTGCTGTAAATCATAATGTAAGAAAGAGAATGCATAATGGACTCATTGAGTTTCAGTCTGACATTTGCACAGTAACAGCTCCCCAAATAGGAACATTGTGATACCTCTCAATGATAATGAAATTTATATACAACAGAAAAGAAGCATTTTCTTTGGGAAAAGAGCTAGTGATTCCATTGATTGGCTCCAAAAAATTACAAACAGAATAACTTGGTAAAGCTGGTGAACTACAAGAGAGTGATAGATATTGTTATGTTATATCTCATCCACCATAAACATGATCCCTCCACCACCGATGAAAACTGGTCCACATGTTCTCGTAAAAATGAGAAGAAAGTAATATGGTATGGTTTTGTTTGACTAGAGAGAGTCAAGAAAAGGTAGTCAATAAGTTTAGGTGAGTGGAGGAGAAGCAAAGGCAGTTAAGTTGAGACCATAGAGCTTTAAGGTCAAAGCAAGAGACCATTGATATCTAACAGAAGGATTTGTAGAAAATTATAAATGAGTATATTCAGGAGAGATAAGGGAGAAAAAAAGGAAAGTTCTGGAAACAAAGGAAGGAGCTAACACAACAAACATCCATATAAGGAAATATCTGGAATTGGAACTGTAGAGAAAAAATGGTTTTTCATGTCACATCATTTAGCTTTTGAAAACATACTATTTTGATTTTGTAATAAGGAAATAATAACCTATTACAATAAATCAAAGTGTTTTTATCATCAAGAAAAACTAATGGTCTTCTTAAAAAGAAGCAACGATTTGTGCAGATGCATTATTTTAATTTATTTCTAAGTGACCTTTGTAGTTAGGAACATGTGCATTCCTTCCTACATCAGTTATACAATTAATTGGCAAAAACTGGATAGATTGTGATCTAAATTTTGGAGTGAATATCCTTGATCAATGGTCACCATTAATCAATGAGATCATAGTCATAATTGAAAGGACATCAAAACAGACATAAAAATACCAAAAATTCTATCCTAGTTTTGAGATACATTGTGGATATGACTTACGTAAACCCAAGACAATGTGTCACATGACCCAACTCTTACTTTCCTTTTACCCATTAGAGGATACATCAGAAGCAGTTTGGTTTCCTTCTATGGAGCTAGTATGCTCTCTAAGTTTCACAGTCATATAACAATGAGGTCAGCACAATGGCTTTGTAGACATTCAGCTTGGTAGGCAGTCCAATACTTCTTTTCTCCCTCACTTTGTTTTAGAGTCTACCAACTACTGAGTTACCTCTGGCAATGTGTGCATCAACTATTTTATACGTAATTCATGTAAGACAGGTGTTTGCAGGTGGTGAGAAGTGACACAAAGACACTCTCAAGGTCTTTCCAAAGAAGTTTGGGACTGATTGTGTAACATGAGAGACAATGACAATACCTACATCAAAAATGTGCTGTCTTCTATGAGCAAAAAATTACAATAGTTCAAAGGAAAATGAGATGTGCAGATTTAGAGACATCTCCACTCTCAATGTTCATGTGGACTATTTGTGCCTGAACTGTGGTAAAACATTTCCAGATCCTATTGATTTTTTAGTCACAGATGGACACACTGTACTTAGATTCCAACATAGAGATGCAATGTTGGTCTTCTTCGACAATGAAGGACAACAATCAGAATAGACATTACAGAGTGCAAAGGTATATTTTAAGTAGAGAATGCTTAATCAGGGTGTTCTAAAAATCTTGGTGCAATTAAAAAAATACACTAAGAAGTTTGGGACACTGTATACATACATGCATAAATATATTTACATACACACATGTGTATATACAATATAGGTATGTGTACACACATATATGTACAGTTTTGTTTATACATATATGCACATACATACATATACATATATTGCTGGGTATGTACATATAGGAGTCCTTTCTTTTTCTAGTCACCGACTTAAGTTAGATAGGTATTAAATGTGTATATATATGTATTATATTATATGTACATATGCATAACAATTGACTACAAAGATTACTCATGCATTTGCATATATTACTCATATATGCACATATATATACACACACTATGAGCAATCTTAGTAGTCACTTCTATTACTAAGTTTTTAAAGTATCTATCTCTCTATCTATCATCTCTATCTATCTATCTATCTATCTATCTATCTATCTATCTATCTATCTATCTATCTCACATTCTAACTCCAAATTTTACCTGCACTAGGAGATGGAATAGATAAGGAAAAATGTTGACCATGGAATGTACATTGCAGCTCATATGTGTAAAGAGACAACTGAGATAGAGCTAAAACCTAGGTCTTCTGACTCCAATTTCTATGATAGGTCATGCCCTTGTCTCTAAAATCTAATATTCTTATGCTGTCTTCAATAAGGAGTGTCACTCAAGACAACATGGCTAATTTTTTTTCTCCTCAATGCCCTTTCAATAAAATTACCCATGTTCTACTGAGTTAGTGTTAACAAAGTAATTAAGGGGGATGAGTGTAAATCAAATACAATGTAGTAAAAAAGAAAATGGCTTTTTTTGTAGAGTGGGAGATGTTCAGGAAAGGGTTTATGAAGAAGATTATGCTTTAACTGAGTCTTGAAGGGAATCAGAAATTATGTAGGAATATATAGTAGAGAAATACTATGTTTCACTTTTATTCTATATGTATACAGTTCTTACTGTTTTTCTACATATGACAAAGTAAAACATAAATATTAGCAAATACTTTATAATTATATTTCAACTTCAACAAAATATTATTGATATCTGAATTAATCTTAGGCATACACCAAATAACTATCCTATATTTTTTTTGATAAAAATTCTAGTCCTGTCATATTGCAGTTAATGGGAAGAATAAGCAAGGTCAATTAAACCAAACACTGGTAGTGATTTTTCATTATATACCCCAAAATAAATTCATCTTACTTGTAATTTCCAATATTTTTGGTCCCCCTAAGTGATATTGGGATTATGCAAAGTGGAGTAAGAAGCTAAACTAAGCCATTTCAATAGAAGAAATTGGCTTCTTCCTCTTTCTGCACATGGTGATTCAAATGGTCAGATTGTCAATTTATTATAACTACAGTTTATATCCCACCATGCTTTGACTAGTTCCTGAATTTTTTTTTCCTTAAAGCTCTTTTAGGAGTTGCATGCTTTCATTTTGAACCAAAAAAACATTTCTTTGAAAATGGTGATTTCAAACTTTGAAAGGAAGAATCTGGATCATTATGTCTAACTTGGATTTTAACTTACAAGGAAAAAAAATGGCTAAATATTACAACCATATGAGAAAGGGAGATATCTGAAAATAGCACACCCCAGAGCAAGCATTTTATAAATAAAATAACTTCTTTGCTATCAAAGCATATTAGTTTTTTTCAAAAAAAAATATTTTCCTCATGAAGCTTTTTTGAAATAGCATTAAAAGTTTCAATTATTTTTTTTCACATTTATTAAACAAATCCAAACTTTTATTTCCATTGTAGGATTAGAAAAGAACCAAATTTTAGGGAAATCTGTCCTAAATCTTTCATGAACAAGCAAGGGAAAAACTTCCAGAAATGTATCAGTAGTGGTTGGAGAAAAATAGAGAAGGTGGATTATTCAAACAGAGCATGGTGACATCAATAACTTAATTTGCTAATTCCAATGAAAATGAGGAAGAGGAAAACATCAGTTCTTTGACCTAAAAAGAACTGCAGGAATTAATCTTTCAAAATGAACCTAGTCATGAGGACAAAACTGGCTTAGTTTGATTTTCTCAATTTGCGTTAATTCTCAACCAGACTTTACAGGCAGATCAGGCCCAACCTTTCAACAAGCACTTCCTTTCTGAACAGTTTCACCCAGAATGCATTAGGGAAAGGGAAAGCACTTGAGGCAGCCTTGTGCCCCCAAGGAATAAACCACTCTACTTCGGTCTGGGGTTCTCTCCTATCTGAAGTCTTTGTCAGCTTGAAGGTGGCAGTTGTCAACAAAATACCATTAATACACATATACCTTCCTATTCATACATACAAATACACACCCACACACAGATATATATATATATATATATATATATATATATATATATATATATATATATGCATACACATATATTCCCTTCAACTATCTTCATACTGAGAAAATTCTTATGAGTTGCAATTATGTTTTTCCATGTAGGAATGTAAATAATTTAATTTTCATATGTTCCTTATGATTTCTTTCTCCTGTTTACTGTCTCATGCTTCTATTGCTTTTTGTATTTGAAAGTCAAATTTTCTCTTCACCTCTGTTGTTTTCATCAAGAATACTTGAAATTTGGGGCAGCCAGGTAGCACAGCAAGTAAGAACACCGGCTCCAGTGTCAGGATGACCTGGGGATCGAATCCGGGCTCCAACACTTAGCACCCACCCAGAAACACCTGGCCATGTAACTTTCAGCAAGTTATTTAACCCTGATTGCTTAAAAAAAAAGAATACTTGAAAGTCCTCTATTTCATTGAATAACGATATTTTTTCCCTGTAGCATTATACTCTTTTTTTGGTTAGTAGATGATTCTTGGTTTTAGTCCTACCTCCTTTGACCTCCAGAATATCATATTCCAAGACCTTTGATCCCTTAATATAGAATCTGCTAGGTCTTGTGTTGTCCTGATTGTGTTTCCAGAATACTCAAATTGTTTCTTCCTTACTGCTTTGCAGTACTTTCTCATTGACCTGGAAACTCTGGAATTTGGCTATAATATTCCGAGGGGTTTTCTTTTTGGGATATTTTTTCAAGAGGTGATCAGTGAATTCTTTCAATTTATATTTTGCCCTTTGGTTTTAGAATATCAGGGCAATTTTCCTTGAGAATTTCTTGAAGGATGGTGTCTAGGCTCTTTTTTTGATCATACCTTTCAAGTAGTTCAATAATTTTTAAATTATCTCTCCTGGGTCTATTTTCCAGGTCAGTGGTTTTTCAATGAGATATTTCTCATTGCCTTCTCTTTTTTCATTTGTTTGAATCTCTTTTATAGGATCTTGATTTCTCATAAAGTCATTAGCTTGCAATTGCTCCAATCTAATTTTGAAGGAGTTATTCTCTTCAGTGCCTTTTTGAAATTCCTTTTCTTTCTAGCAAATTTGACTTTTTAAGGCATTCTTCTCCTCATTGATTTTTTGGGCCTCTTTTGTCATATGAGTTAGTATATTTTTAAGGTGTTAATTTCTTCAATGTATTTTTGGGTATCCTTTAGCAGGTTGTTGACCTGTTTTTCCTGACTTTATTGCATCATTCTCATTTCTCTTCCCTTTTTTTTCTCCACTTCTCTTACTTAATTTTCAAAATCCTTCTTGAGCTCCACCATGGCCTCTAAGCAGTTCATATTTTACTTGGATGTTTTTGATGCAGAAGTTCTGACTTGGCTGTCTTCTTCCTACTCTATTTTAAAGAACTTTCAGGAGTTCCCCATCTCAGCTAATGAAATATTCCCCTCCCCTATATTATTACCTGAAAGGTTACAGGGCAGATAAGCAGGAGGATGTATAAACTTATTTGGACATAGAGAATTTTGGGGGTCCCTTGGCCCTGCTAAAGGAATATTACCCTGCCCTATATAGTTACCTGCAAGCTTACAGGACAGATAAGCAAGAGGGTGTGTAACCTCTTTTTTGTTTATGCCACTGGATATTGTCCCATGATATTACCCTAATAAATAACCTTAGGCAAGGGTAAATAGTAAACAAGATTAAGGGAGGGTCCTTATACATTGTCTTCATTCCTTTGGGTCACATAGAGGGAGGGTCCTTGTGAAGAGGTTACCCACTAAGAGGGTTAGGGTTGCTTTCGAGACCACAAAACACCAATACACTGGGTCCTGACAAATGAATTTGACTCAAGTCTTCTCAGCCCAAGATAAGTAACATTTATTAAAAGTCTGCTTGCTTTAGACACAGAGTAAGTTTGTGTTAGGTCATTCTATGGTGCTTTCAGTATTCTATGGCATTCTATGGCACTCTCACTCTTCTATAGCTCCCTCACTCTTCTATGGAATCCTATGGTGCTCTTATATAGAGAAGGTTGTGGGAGGAATCTAGAGATGATCTAGAGGAGGAGTTAATGAGGTCAATGAGTGATTAATGATGGGAGACCTGGAGACCACAAACAATGGTGGGTTAGACCAATTCAAGGGTGGGAGGTCTAGTAACAGACTTGTCTCATCAAATGGGATGATTTAATCAAGGGTCCAAGGGAGGTTCCCAGAGTCTGTACCTCAAGGAGAGCTTGAGGGGGCTCCCAGATGCCATACCTCATCATTTCCCCCAAACAAATGGGACCCAAATTCCTTTGGGGTAAAGGGTAAAGGTCTCAGCTTCTGAAACTGCTTTCTGCATAGAGCTGTCCCTGCCTTTCTGGATCCCGTTCAAGGGGGTCAGACTTCACATTCAAGATGTCAGACAGTAATGTGAATGATACCAAGTCCAGTGGGCTGGAGAACTTGGATTCAGTCAGAGATTTGCATAGCCTTAGTGGTCATCCAGAGGTTGATGGCTTGAACCCTGGAGGAGACAAACCTGGCAAGTAGGTTAAGCAAGCAAAAACCAAACAGGCACCCCCCCCCAAAAAAAAAAATAACTAGATGAAGGAAAATCTCCCTGGTAGAAAGTAAAGATGATTGTGGCAAGGCCAAAATGCTGTCAGATATCCCTTTTGCTTTCTAAATTGATCCATGGACACATAGCACATAGAAAACAATAGAAGGCCGAGAATCTAATAGTTTTCGAAAACAGGAAACAGCTCCCAAACTCCTTCCAGCATCACAGAGAGTAAAAGGTTTCTTCTAGATTGGGCAATGCTGGAGTGGTGCTCAATTTAGTTTTCAAATTCTCAGAAGCTTTCACCTGGTGGTCTGGGCTTTGAATAGCAATTAACTTGATTGCAGTCCCTCCCGGGCATTGGGCTTAATTGGATATAAACCATTCTGTGGGAACACTTTAAGATCTAGGAGTCAAACAAAGGCTGGCATGGAAGAAGTAGCTCACCCAGGAATTTCCTGATCCCAAATAATTGACTCAACTATTTCCCATATTCTTGAGGGAACATGGGGAGATCTGGGAGGCTTAACTAGAGAAAACTGGCTTCCTAATTTCACCAACAGGTCCCTTCCGAAGGGGACAGGATAGGAGAGCATAAGGAAGGAGTCTTCAAACAACAGCTCCTCAAGTAGGCAGGAGACTTGGTATGTCTGGAGACATCCCTTAGTTTTCCCTTCCATGCCCCTGAGCTGACTAGTCAAGGGGAGGGTAGAACTAATTAATTAGAACAGAGAACTTAGCCATAATAAATTGGGTAACCTTACATTCAGCCTTGATGCTTTCCCAGGGCTCAGCAAGGGAAATGGAGAAGGTGGTAGCACTGCCAAGCTCCAGGTTTCCCTGTCATTCATAGTCTTGAGAAGACTAGAGGACAGGGTACTGGGAGGTGGCTCTACCACTTTTACCTCAGTGACCATCCTTCCTCCAATGTCCCTCCTAGTAAGATGGGCACAGTTCTAGAGGCTTTGTTTCCTGGGGCTTCCTCCAAGGGGGTTCCTTGGAGGGGCACTCCTTGGATAAGTGACCCTGTTTGTGGCACTGAATGCAGGTTATCCCCCTGCCCAAGTGACTAGGTTTCCTCCAAGGGGGTCCCCTGGAAGGGTTTTTCCTGGACATGGCAGCAGCCAAGAATCGAGCATGTTCTCTGTCTCTGGTTCTTTCTCTGTGTTCTTGTTCCTCTGCTGCAACCAGGTCTCTGTTATTAAAGACTCCAAAGGCTATCTCCAGTAATTGGTCCTGAGGTTTTTGGCATCCCAATGCCAATTTCTGTAGTTTCCTCCTAATATTTGGGCAGACTGACTAATAAAATACATGTTAAGGATTGCTTTCACTTCTATAGAGTCAGGATCTAAACTTGTATACTTTTTAATAGCTTCTACAAGTCTATCTAGGAAAAGGGCAGGATTTTCTTGATTTGTCTGAGAAATTTCTATGACTTTCGATTATTCACTTGTTTTGAAATGCAGTTCATATGCCTTCTATCAGGCAAAGTACCATATGGTCTCTCTTCTCCCTGTCCTCCTGGATTTGATAATTCCATCCTGGGTCACTAGTGGTAACAGCAACTGTTCCTGGGAAGTATTTTATGGGGTCATTGTTAGCCAAACAATCCCCAAATTTTTGAGCTCGTTCCCAGATTCTCCTTCTGCTCCTCAGTGGAACAACAGGTAGAGAAGGGGCAAAGACCTTCTGTTGGGGGTCATATAAACTTTCCCCTTGCATCTTTGGCTCTGCATGAAATGGTCCTGTAATAAAGAGACTATTGATTACACCCCCATCTCATTATTCTCACCTCTCGTTAGACCACCAACTGCACTGGCCACAGTACTCCATGCCTTGATCCTTTTTGTCCCCCCAAAATCATTCTATTGTCAGTGCTTCCTCTGCTTGCTCATATTGCCAGCCAATTATTTGACTTTTGAGCTATTTGCCATGATAGAACTCTGCTTCCAGAATGGAGAGAGAGGTCTTTGTCCCAAATCACTGGAGTTTTCACAACTGCTGGAGCTATTATGAGGGCACCCTCTATATATACCCTCCAAGTTCTGGCACCTGGCCACACAGCCCAGGACTCCCACCCAAGACCATGATAAAGATTCAAGTAGGTCAAAGCAAAAGTGATTACCCTCTGAATGGTCACTTGGTCCCCCTAAAATTTGCAGGCCATGATGTCCTGAGGTATCTGCCAGGCCTCCACTGCTTCTCACCCCAGACGGCAGTGGCTGGCCCATGCTCTTCCCTCCCACCTGTTCCAACAGAGCTCCAAACTGTCCTTTTACTTTGTCTTTGCCATTTATAGGTTGAGAAGTCTGGAAACCACCACTGCTGCTGGTGATTCACTCTCTTGATGTCTGCTCTGGCCACTGCTGTTTGGGGCCACCCTGGGACCAGAAGCAGGGCTCAGGCAGAACTGCACTCAGCTCCCAGCCCAGTGTGGTAGATCATCCTTGTCTGCCTGGCAGGCTGCCTTCAGCAGGTGATTTGTTTCTCTCTATCTCTTTCTGGGTTTTGTAGCTCGAAAAATTTGTTTAGAGTTATTTTTTTACATGTATTAGAACTGATTGAAGTGGGAGTTCTCACCAAGTTTGTGTTTCTACTGCACCACCTTGGCTCTGCTCTCTCATCATTTTTTAGGGAACAGTAGTATTCCCTTACATTTATATGCCATAACTTGTTCAGTCATTCCCCAATTGATAGACGTCACCTCAATTTTCAATTCATGGCCACCATAGAAGAGCTACTATAAATATTTTTATACATGTGGGTCCTTTTGCTGTTTTGATAATTTATTTGGGATACAGTCCTAGAATTGTTATTGCTGGGTCAAAGGATATGCAAAGTTTTATAGTCCTCTGTGCATAGCTACAAATTGCTCTTTAGAAGAGTTGAATTAGATTACAACTTCACCAGCAATGCATTAGTATTCCAATTTTCCCACATATTATCCAATATTTATCATTTTTCTGTTTTATGATTTTAGACAATCTGATAGGTGTGATGTGGTACCTCAAAGTTGTTTTGATTTACATTTCTCTAATCAATAGTGATTTAGAGCATTTATTTTTCATATGCCTACAGATAGCTTTAATTTCCTCCTCTGAAAACTTCTTGTTCATGTCCTTTGACTATCAATGGAAGAATGATATGTAAAGAAATGAATCATTTTACTTCTTACTGTTTTTCCCTGTAGCACTCTCTGTCCTAGGTTGGATTCCTCCTTTTGTCAATACACCCTGGTGAGAATCCATGACATGTCCCAGCTAGCTTTCAAAATTTAAACACGCTCAACAATTACATTTGGTCTCACAATGAAATATTTTACTCAGTTTTCCACATATGCATAGGGATGGCTGTTGGAAGAAGCTTGAATGGCTCATTTACTATCAAATATGCATAATCACTTCACTTATCAGTATCTAAATGTTAGGTGGAAATTGTATGACAGTTTTGAATCTTTCTATTCAAATAGATTTCTTGATTTTTTTTTACTTTTAAATACACAATCAATCTGCCTAAGTGTTTTCATTGGGTAAGAGAAAAACATTTTCTTTTTAGTTATAGATCTCCCCTTTCCACCAATTTCTTCCCACCCACAGGGGAGATAAGAAACAAATACAAAATTCATTACAAATACAAAATCATACAAAATAAATTTCCACATGATCAATGTTCTGGAAAAATAAAAATAAGAAAGAGAAAAAAAGTATAGGCTTTAATCTTCCTTCAGAGAGTACTTTAGAATTATGATTTATTATTAGATTAATCATAGTTACTGTATTTTGCATGCAAATATTTACAAAATTGCTGTTACAGTTTATTTTTTCTCCTAGTTCTGTTTCTGTTACTTTGGATCATTTCATATGTCTACCACAGTAGATTCCCAACACTTTCATATACCATAACTTGTTCAACCATTCCTCAATTAATAGGCTTCCTCTAAGTTTCCGGTTCTTTGCTGCCACTTACACAAAGTGCCTCTATTGTACAAATTGGTCTTTCTCTTTTTTTTATCTTTCATCTCTTTGCAGTATGCCTATGGTAGCACTATTGCTGGGCCAAAGGGTATGCAAAGTTTCATCGTTTTTTGGACATAGTTCCAAAATACTTTCCTGAATGGTTAGATTAATTTATTACTCCACCAAAAGTGAATTGGGAAACATACCTTCTTAAACCTCCTGCCGTATTTGTCATTTTCCATTTTCTGTCATCTTATCTAATTAATGGCTTTGAGGCAAAAACTCAGTATTTTTAAAAATTTACATTTTGTTAATTAACAATTTAAAGAATTTTTCTCATGACTATGGATAACTTTAATTTCTTCCTCTGAAATCTGCCTGCCAATATGACTTGATCTTCATAAATTAGAGAAAGACTTTTAATCTTATAAATTTGGCTCAATTCCCTATACATTTTTGAAATAAGACTTTTATCAATGAAACTTGCTGCAAAGTCTATCCTATTCTACCTCCCACCAGTTTACTTGTTTTCTTCTAATTTTAATTATATTGGTTTAGTTTGTATAAAAACTTTTCAACTTTTTAGAAACAAAATTGCACAGTTTTTCCTCTTGTGAATTTCTATGCCTATAGTTTTGGTAATTGTTCTTTTTCTTATTCATAAAACTGTCAAATGATTTTCCCATATTCTACTATTTTATATGTCCATCTGTGTCTAAAACATAGATCCATTTTTAGTTTATCATTGCATATAGTATTAGATATTGGTCTATGCCCAGTTTCTGCCAGTCTCTTTTCCAGTTTTATTAAGTTTTTTTTTTGTTAAATAATGACCTTTTGTCCTAATAACTGGGATCTAAGCATTTGTCAAATATTAGGGTACTTTGCTCATTTTTTATCTAATATGGACCATTGATGAATCACTATTTTTTGAGTGCAAAATAGTGTTGATAATGGAGGAGCCAAGATGGAGGTGTAGAAGCAGGAAGATTTCCTGTGCTCCCCCAACAACCACCTCAAATACCTATAAAAATGAATGTAAACAAACTTTATGGCTACAGTACCCACAAAGTGAGATAGAGAAACAAACCTCCTGCTGAAGACAGACCGGCAGACTGCCAGGAAGGGCCAGAACTCCTGCACCAAAAGCTTCCAAGAAAAATAGAAATTGGTTACAGGTCATAGAGGAGATTAAAAAGAATTTGGAACACCAAATAAGAAAAGTGGAGGAAAAATTGGGAAGTGAATTGAGAATTTTACAAGAAAATCATAAAAAGCAAGTGAACAACCTGATGGAAGAAAATAATGCCTTAAAAAATAGACTAGTTCAAATAGTAAGAGGCTCAAAAAGACAATGAGGAGAAGAATGCCTTAAAAAAACAAATTTGCAGATGGAAAAAGAATCTCAAAAGCTCACTGAAGAAAAATAATTCCTTCAGAATTAGACTGGAGCAAATGAAAGCTTGTGACTTCATGAAATGTGTCCAAACAAAAGAAAGAAAAAAGAAGGCAATGTGAAATATCACATTGGAAAAATGACTGACCTAGAAAATCAATCCAGGAGAAATAATTTTAAAGTTATTTTACTGCCTGAAAGTCATGATCAAAAAAGGAACCTAGAAATCATTCTTCAAGAAATTCTCAAGGAAAATTGAAAGAATCCACCAAACACCTCTTTATAAAGATCCAAAAAAGAAAACTCCTAGGAATATTATGGCCTGATTCCAGAGTTCCCAGATCAAGGAGAAAATATTGCAAGCATCCAAGGAGAAACAATTTGAATATTATGGAAACACAATTAGGAAACACAGGATATGGCAGCTTCTACATTGAGGGATTAAAGGGCTTGGAATATAATATTCCAGAGGTCAAAGGAGCTGGGATTAAAACCAAGAGTCACATACCCAGGAAAACTGAATATCATGTTTCATGGGAAAAAATGACTATTTAATGAAATAGAGGACTTTCAAGCATTCTTGATGAAAAAATCAATGTTGAATAGAAAATTTGACATTCAGATACAAGAAGTAAGAGAAGCATGAGAAGGTAAACATGGAAAAGAAATCATAAGGAATTTATCAAAGTTGAACAATTTGCATTCTTACATGGAAAAGTGATAATTATAACTTATGAATCCTTTCTCTGTATGTGAATAGTTGAAGGGAATATAAATGTGTATGTATGTGTTTACCTGTGTATATATACATACATAAATATGTCTATATAGGAGGGTATATGTATATATGTGTACATATGTAAATGTGCATATATATGTGTCCAAGTTTACATACACAGAGGCACAGGATCTATTGAATAGGAAGGGATGATACTTAAAAGGAGAAATTGAGAGGTGGCAGATTAAAATAATGAGAGGAGATGGGGAGAGCCAGAATGGGGTAAATTATCCCATATAGAAGAGGCAAGGGAAAACTGTTCCAATGGAGGGGAAGAACAGGAAGGCAAAAGCAAATTGGTCAACCTTACTCTCATTGAATTTGGCTTAGGGAGGGAATGACATATACTCTAAATAGGGTATCTCACCCTATGGTACAGTAGGAGGGAAAGGGATGAGATGGGGGATGATGGAGGGGAGGGCAGTTTGGTGGGGGGAAAGAAGTTGGAAGCACACACTTTTGAAGAGGGACAGGATCACAGAAGAGAATAGAACAAGTTGGGGGTGGGATAGGATGGAGGGTAATATTGTCAATCTTTTACAATCTATCCACTATGGAAAAGTTTTGGGCAGCTACACATGTACAATCTATATTGAATTACTTATCTTCCCTGTAAGTGTGGGTGATGAGTGTGGAAAGTAAAGAATCTTGAACCCAAAGTTTTAAATTCAAAGTCTAAAATATTTTTGTATATAATGATAATAACTATTATTATTATTTTACAAGGAACAGAGAAATAATATATAAAGGCACTGGTGTACAGAGATCCATCTTGCCCCTACTAGAAAGTTTGAGGGGAAATGGGGGACGATATAATAGAGAGCAGATTGAGGAATGGGGTATACAGTGGGATAGCTGTTTTGGGGTGGTGGGTAGGGGAACGACAGGGAGAAAATTTGTAACTCAAAATCTTGTGGAAATGAATGAGGTAAACTAAAAATAAACAAAATTTAATTAAAAATTAAAAAAAGAAAAACATTTAATTAAATTGTGTAGTTTTACTTTATTTCCTGAATTTTTTTGAAGTTCTTACCTTTTTTTTTTCCCACTAGGTTTATAGTTGACCCTCTAGAAAACCCTGGGTAAATTTCCTAAATTAAAAAAAAAAAAGTCTATCATCCGCATATAGTGAGTTATGTTTTCTCATTGGTTGACTTACTCCTTTGATCCCCTTTTGTCTTGTGGTAATATTAGAACAACATTTATTAAAAATGGTGAGGATGGATATCCTCACTTCACCCTTGATGTTATTGAAAAAGGCTTCTAATTTATCTCCATTACAAAAAAACGCTTGCTCTTCAATTTAGACACTAGTTATCTTGTAAGAAAATACTTTGCAGTATTTTTAAAAGAAAAGAGTATGGCATTTTGTCAAAATCTTTTTTCCTACATTTTTGATGCAATTATATGATGTTTGTTGTTTTTGTTACTAAATTGCTTAATTAATTATGTTTATAGTTTTCCTAATATTGAATGGGTCCTGTATGTATGATATTTGTGATATAGTTTTGTAAACTCCTTGCTACTATTTTATTTAATTTTTTCATCAATATTCATTAGGTAAATTGGTCTATATGATTTTCTGTCTGCTTTGTCTCTCCCTAGTGTAGGAATCAAGAGCACCTATGTGTTATAGAAGGAATCTGGTGGGCCCCTTTTTGTTTTTCAAATAGCTTGAGTAGTATTGCAATTAATCATTATTTATAAAATCAATAGAACAATTAAGCAAATATATCTATGCTTGTGTTTTTATCTAAGAAATTCCACAAATAATTTTAAATTTTTTAAATTATGGTTATTAATTAAGGGTATTCCATTTACTCCTATATATCTGGGAAAATTATGCCTTCATTTTCTTTATATTATCAGTTTCATTCACATATACTTGGAAAAAATATCTCCTGATAATCGCTTTTATTCCATCTTTATTTGTTGTGACTGTATTCATTTCATTTTCAATACTGGTAATTTGATTTTCCTCTCTTTCTAAATCAAATTACTCAAATTTGGACTAAATTAGTTTATTGACTTTTTCAATAAAGAAATGTTTAGTCTTATGTAATAATATTTTAATGTTAATTTTATCAATATTGTCTTATTTTCTGTATTTATATTTTGATATTTAATTGTTAATTTTTAATGTGTTGTTTTTTTATTTCTTTCACTGAATGGTTAATTCATTCACCTGATCTTTTTCACTTTTAATGATGTGAAGGTTTATAGATGTAATATTTTCCTTACCTACTACTTTGGCCACATCCTACTGATTTTAGCATATTGTCTCATTGTTACCATAATATTTATTTAAATTATTGACTGTTTCTATTATTCATTATTAGATCCACTCATTCTTTAAAATTAGATATTATTTTCAAATTAATTTAAAATCTGTGCTTAAATACCTTCTACTGAATATAATTTTTATTTCATTATGCTCAGAAAATATATATATATATTACTTCTTTATTCATTAATTTTTGCCTCAGTAGACGAGCAATTTCTGTGAAAGTGTCATGAAAAGATAAGAAATATACTTCTTCCCATTCCTATTCAATATTCTTCCTACTATATAGTTTTTCTAAAATGTCATTCATGTTTTTAACTTCACTCATGTTTGTTTTATGGTTAGATTTATCTACCTTCTTTTTAATGGTAATGTAATTTGACCCCGTTGTATTGTCAAGTAAACAGGCATTTAGCATTTAGTAATTGATTAAGCCTCTGTTGGGAAAACAGAAGGTATGAATTCCAGTCTTCTGTTGCTGACATAACAGAAGGGGTTGGTTGAAGCAGGAAGCTAATGCTGTGTGTACATATGAAAAGCCCCAGAGAGGAACAGTCAGAATTTCTTGGGACAAGAAATTGGAGGCAGGGCAGCTACAGAAGAGAGAATAGAGAACTGAGCCAGAAATTCCTGAGAACTTGTGGTGGTGGTTCTTCTTCTGAACAGTAGCCCAGGAGCCCTGGAGCCCAGGAACCTAGGAGCCCCCACTCCCCAGGCTTGATAAGGTGATTCTGATTCTTTGAAAGTGCTGCAGAAGACTGAGAAAGCATGACCTGGACACAGGAGTCAGACTGGAGTGAGACTCGAGTATTGACAATTCCCCTATTTTCTCTATTTAATTAATTCTTCCTTTAGAGCTCTTTGTGAGAAAAAAAAATTCCCATTCTTCCTCTCCCTTCTTTCTCTTCCAGTGTATTTCTTTTTCTCACTCTTCTTTTATTCCTTTGAGAACATCCTCATATAATAGAGTCATATCTATGCGCTCAATCTAAGTCGACTCCCTTTAACTTTCTAACTTCTCTTAAGGGCATTCAGGTGGTGTGGTACATAGCAGATGGACAGTGGAGTCAGGAAGACTCATCTTCCTTATTTTAAATATGAACTCAAACCTTTGCTAATTTGTGACCTGGGAAAGTCACATAACCCTGTTTGTTTCAGTTTCTTCATTTTTAAAATGAGCTGGCAAAGGAAATATCATACATTACAGTATCTTTGCCAAGAAAACACCAAAAGGGATCACACAAAGTATTAGACATGACTGAAAAAGTGACTGAGTAACAACAATAAACAGTGTAACTTTATTTTGTCTGTTATGATTTCTCACTCATGTTTACCGTTTTAAATTTCTTTTGAGTCTTGTATTGGAATGTCAGATTTTCTATTCAACTCTGATCTTTTCATCAGAAATGCTTGAAAATCCTCTCATTAAATTCCCATTTCCCTCCCCTCCATAGAACTGAGAGTTGGTTTTGTTGGAAAAAGATAATTTTTGTAGTAATTCTAGATCGTTTAATTTTTGTGATATCATAATCCAAGCCCTCCATTTCATTAAAGTGGTAGCTTCAGAATCTTCTGTGATCCTGACCATGTCTCCACAGTATTTTAATGTTTTCTTCCTGAGTAATTCTAGTATTTTCTACTTGACTTGGAGGTTTTGGATTTTGACTATAATGTTCCTGAGAGTTTTTATTTTAAGATTCCTTTCAGAATGTGATCACTTGATTTTATTTATTTTAAGTTTCTACTTTCCCTTCAGGTTGCAAGAAATTTGGACAATTTCCCTTTATAATTGCTTTAAATATCATATTTAGGTTCTTGTTTTGTTTGTTGTTTTAAGGTAGCCCAATAATTTTAAAATTATCTCTCATCAATCTATTTTCCAGGTCATTTTTTTCTATAAAATAATTAATATTTTCTTTTTTCAGTCTTCTGATTAGTTTTTTTATTGCTTGATATTTCAAGGAATCATTAATCATTATTTAATCTGTCAATGCTAGTTATTTTCTCCATGATTTTTTGCAGCTTTTTTATTGAGCTGTTAATTCTCTTTTCATAATTTTCTTTCACAGTTCTCATTTCCCTTATCAATTTATCCACTAACCCCCTTACTTGATTTCTAAAAACACTTTTTCCCTCTTTCTTAAATCTTTGACTCTTCTTGGAAATGTTTTTTCCTTGTCTTCAATCTGCATTTTTCTTGATATTTTACTTGTAGATTTTTATGAGTATTTTCTTATAAGTCTGTGGCTTACACTTCCTTTTCCCTATATTACATTTTTATGTCAAGCTTTTTTTTTGGCTCATTTTTCTATTCATTTTCTTGACTTTGAATTTTACATTTTATTGGGATTTGTTCATCTCTTGCAGTGGGGAGGCTTTCTGACTCATGCTTCTTTCTTCTATGTCCTTCTACTTTCATGGTTCAGTTTGGGGTCCTGAAAGTTTTTTGATGCTTCCAAAGTGTTGTTATCTGGGAAAAGATGTGCTGAGTGCTTTCCTGGTCTATGTTCTGCACAATTTGACCTGGTTCATATGTTGGCTTATTCAGAATGACTAAATAATTGACTTTCCCTCTGTAGTGGTATCATTTCATGACTCATTCCAGGGGTGGGCAAACTGTAGCTTCAACACCGCCTGTGGCCTTCTATGCACCTGTGATCTTCTATATCCTTGGGTGCAGCCTTTTGAATGAGTCTAAGTTTTATAGAACAAATCTTTTTATTAAAGGGATTTGTTCTGTGGAGTTTATATTCAGTCAAAGGGCCACACTAAAAAACCTAGAGGGTCATGTGTGGCCTCAGGGCCATAGAAGCCCCATGCCAGGATTCCATTACAGGCTTTTTGGAATTACTAAATGTTCAGATTGAGTCCCCAGTCTGTTTTTTGGCTCAAAACCATACAACTTCATTTCTGGAACATGTTCCTTTCTCTTTAATGGTAGATCCTCTGATTGATCCTACCAATGTTGCATTTCCATCCTGGAAATGTGACTCTGAACTTGATAATGGGTGATGGAGCTTAGTTTCTACTCCCATTGCTAGTTACAGTGGTTCCCTCACATCTCTCGGTCTCTGTCTCTGTCTCTCTCTGTCTCTCTGTCTCGCTCTCTCTCTCTCTGTCTCTCTCCCTGTCTCTCTCTCTGTCTCTCTGTCTCTCTCTGTCTCTGTCTCTGTCTCTGTCTCTGTCTCTCTCTCTCTCTGTCTGTCTCTGTCTCTGTCTCTCTCTCTCTCTCT
>NW_027187351.1:19371556-19380985 GCF_028583685.1 Petaurus breviceps papuanus | reverse complement strand
TCTCTCTCTCTCTCTCTCTCTCTCTCTCTCTCTCTCTCTCTGTTTAAGTGATTAGTAGTCCTACCATCCTGGTTGCTAGGCTGCTCCTCTCTACTGCTATCACCTCCACTACCATCTGCTGCCTGTTCAGCTGCTTTGGACAGCTGTTGCTTTACTGCTATTTCTGCTGCTGATCTACTGTGTTATGCTTTTGGCCAGCCACTGCACCAATTTCCCCAGACATCCCTGTCTGTCTTCCTAAACTTCTCTGGGATAAAAACATATTTTGAATTTTTCTTGACTTCTCTAGTCAAAATTTGTTCAGACACATTTTCTAGTTTTTTGTGAAGGTAGTATATTTAGAAGAGCTAGGCAAAAATGCCAAATATCACTCCACCATCTTGACTACTCAGATAAATTGTTTTGGAAGCGAAACATTTCAATGAAGCATAATCTACCTGAATTCTTCCAAAGCCAATTTTCATCTTGAATATTATGTTCATATCTCTGCACCACATTTTAGAAAATAATCTGATAAGCTCTAGATCAGGGGTGGGGAACCTGTGGCATTGAGGCCCTCTGGCCCTCTAGGTCCTCAAGTATGAACCTTTGATTAAATCCAAGTTTGGAGGAACAAATGCCATTAATAAAAGAATTAATTCTGTAAAATTTGGACTCAATGAAAAGACCCTGCCCAAAGACCTAAAGGGCCACAAGTGGCGCCAAGGTTGCAGGTTCTCCACCCCTCTTCTAGATACTTGGAGGAAGGCGATCAAGTTGGTAATAGGTCCAGGCTCACACTGAATAAGAAACAGTTTAAAGAACTGGAAATATTTACCGTGTACTGCAGAATGTTTGGCTGGGGGGAGGAAAGTGAGCTAGCTTGGCATTTTAAGTGGATGAAAATCTTCCCTCTGGGGAACATATTAGATTTCTTCTTTTTGACTCCAATGGTCAGAATTACAAATAAACAATTCTAATTATAAAGGAAATTTTATCCTTGATATAAGGAAAAATAAAATAAAATAACCCCTGACCCCCCAAAAGAAACTACTCTAAATCCAAAATACTTTACTAACAATTAGAACAAATTCAAAAGTGGAATTATCTGATTGGTGACACACTAGATTCACACTTGTTGGAGGAATTTGAGCAAATGCCAGATATCTATTTGATTATATTGTAGGTATTTTTCATTTTATGAATGAAGAAACCCTTATCCAGCATTCCAGTATTCATATATGTGAGGAATTATGCTAGGTTCTAGGGACAAATACAAAGGAGAAGGACTCCCTAACACCAGAGAGCTTACATAATAGTAATTAATAATAATAGTTATAGATTTATAATCATGATTTTCTATACATATACGTATACATACACATGTGCATGTATGATGTACATATACATTCATGTATACATACACACATATAAAAACACATGTATATATATTTATGTTTCAGGAAAAGGGAAGGAAATAAGTACTAATTGGGCATTTACTATGTATCAGGCCCTATAGAAATATTATGTCACTTGATTCTCACAACTTCATGAGATAAAATCTATTATCCTAATCGAAGAAATTATAGATAGAAGTTAAATGACTTGCCCTTATCCAAACAGTTAGTAAGACTGATACTAGATACGATCTCAGATCTTCATTATTCCAGGCCCAGCATTCTAACTGCTATACAACCTAGCTAGAAAAGAGAATATTAGTGTCTGTGGTGGAGCAGGGGGTGATAAGGGTAGCAGGTCATGGGAATAATGGTTAGTGCTAAAGGACAGTTGGTTCTCATGCTCTTTTCTGGAAGCAATAGTATTTTATTTTTTCTAATTACATGTAAAAGTCAATTTTGCACATACATTTAATAAGGATTTTGAATTCCATTTTTTTCTCCCCCTTTTCTTTCCATCCCTCTTCCCTAAGACACTAAATAATTTGATAGAGGTTATATCTATGAAATCATGTAAAATAATTTTTCAGATCAGTCATGTTCTTAAAGAACAGAACCAAAGTGTGTGTGGGGGAACTATGAAAAAAATTAGTGAAAACACTATGCCTTAATCTGCATTCAGACTCCATCATTTCTTTACTTGAGATGGATAGCATTAATTCCATGAGTCTTTTTGGAATTGGTTTAGATAATTTTACTGCTGAGAAGAGCTAAGTCAATCATAGTTGATCACTGAATGCACAATGTTGTTATTGTTGTTTCTAATGGACTCCTTGTTCTTCTCACTTCACTCAGAATCAGTTCATGGAACTCCAGGTTTTTCTGAAATCTTGCTGCCCATTATTTCTTATGACACAATGGTATTCCATTACGTTCATATGCCACAGTTTGTTCAGTCATTCTTAAATTGATAATCATCTCCTCAAAATCAAATTCTTTACCAAAACAAAAAGAGCTGCTACAAATAGTTTTGTACGTGTACCTTGTTTTCCCTTTTTTAATGATCTCTTTGGGATACAGATCAAGCATTATAAGTATTGCTGGATCAAATGGTATGCAAATTTTCATTGCCCTTTGGGCATAGTTCCAAATTGATCTCCAGAATGGTTGGATCAGTTCACAACTTCTCTAATAGTGCATTAATTAAAATTAATTTTTTCCACATCATCTCCAACATTTGTCATTTTCCTTTACTGTCATATTAGTCAATCTGATAGGCATGAGGTAGTACCTCAGAGTTCTTTTAATGGCTACTTTGATTTGATCATTGTTCCCAAAGTGAGATGGTGAGTTTTCATCCAGGATTGACTGCATCCTTGTCATCTAAAGACCAGACTAGTTGAGTAAACAGAGTTCCACCCACATGCTGACTACTGAAGAAGGAATTTCTTAGGAACATGAATTCTCAAAGACCTTATTATTAACCAATTTTTCCCATTTATGCCAGTGGAATTACATATTTTTAAAATCAAATATCATGGAATAGGTTTAAGAAGTTCTTATTTAAGCAAATAAAGTTAACCTTTGATTAAACTGTTTAGAGAAAAGGGATGTTGGGATGAGCTGAAATTTTCATTTTTCTGATGAAAAGCAAATAAATAAATAAATTCTCTAGTTTTGAATTTTCCTAAAATGTATCACCACTGTTCTGAGACCAGAAATTAAGGGCAGCAGAAATAGTGTTATTTAGTTTGTGCCTTTGAAACCCTGGGGATGCTACATTTATTTATCTGTTTAACCTGGGGAGTGAGGGTTTAATGTGGTCTATTTTTGCCATTTATCTTTCATGAAAAGCTTAGTGCAGAGTAAATTCTGATATTTAGGGGATAAGGCTTTTGGTGTTCCATATGATTTCAGTTTTAAGGTATTAAAAGTAATTGTCCATTAATACCCATAGAGCTTCCTAAAGATGGAAACCTCAAAAACACATATTATTAAATACTAGTTATATATTGGACCTTGTTAAATTGGTTATTACATCTTCTTTCACAGTAAAAAGCTGTTATCATAACTTGTTTAAAGGAACAAAATGTAAATTTAGGTACTAATTAAATTTTCAATTATAAGGTAAACTCAAATACCTTCTGAGAGGAAAGGTAGAAACATTGTTTTATGGTAATTAACAAAATTTAAAATATTGACCATAAGCATTGAAAAAACATCTTGCTATTTAATCCCCCTTTTAAAACAACTGAGTTCTGGTCACTTTAATAAAATAGATCAATCTGTTTCCTCCCCTCCTCCTGTTTTTTTTACCAGCATCACTATTTGCTGCTTGGTTGCTTTGTGTCTGGAGATGATTGACACATGAGTTGATAGATGAAATGAAAATTAGAAAATATATTATGCATACCCTGCTGGGCCCACTTTTCCTAAACAGAATTGATAGGGATGCAAAATTTTCACTCCCTAAAAACATGTATCCAACTAACATTAATCTAGCACTGAAGTGTTTTCAAAGCATTGTATTTTGACCTCTCTAAATAGATTACAAAACCAAGTCAGAAATTGATACTCCCCTGAAAGAGCTTACAATATAATAGTGACATTGAATAGTGACATAGAAGAATAAATAATTGTTGGTCAAATATATAACATGAAAATCATGTAAGACAGTAAATATCAGGAATGAATGGGTGGTAAATGGTGTCACAGATTACAGAGAATTTAAGGGGGATAGAGTCTGAAAGAAAAGATATGAGTTTCAGAATATGAAAAAAAAGAGTAGATTTCGAAGACATGGGGCACCCATGTATGATATAAGAACAGGCAGAGTATGTACTATGTTTAGAGATCATAGTAGCAGCATTTTACAGGAAAGTTAGAATTACTTTTGAATGCAAATGACATGAGGTGCTACTTGGATAACAATAACAGTACACAACATGAAGCAAAAATAGATTCTGATCAAACTGAATTGAACTCAAAGGGGGTGAACATCATTCTGTGATTAGTTTAATGACAAATAAAAAAACATCTAACATAAGTCACCCAAGAGAGTAGATGTTGACATGTATCCAAAAGAATGTAAAAACAATGAGAAAGTTGATAACAAGGGTCAGGTACAATAACTACTTCCACCAAGGTAATTAGTTCCTAACACCAATAATTAGTAAGTGTTATATAAGATGGCATGGTATCTGATGCTGGCAATCTTAAAACCTGTTAGTTCAAGGAAAGTCAGAGTAATATGCTATATAAAAGAGGGAGATTTGACAGCCAGTAAAGCAAGACAGGTTCACAAAAACCATTTGGAGCTCCTGCACTCACAGTGATCTTAAGATTTTATCCCTTTCCACATGCAAAAGGCCTAACTATCATCCTCTAGGATTTTAATCCACAGGGTTTTGAATCCATGGATTAAGTTGGGAGATGGAATGTCTTGTGCAGGCATATCAAGGAGTTCAATGTCACTAGAATATAAAGTATATGGTATGTGTGGAGCAGTTGGGTATTGAATAAGAATAGAATGGTAGGAGAAGACTAGGCTATAAAGGGCTTTGCATGCCACTGAGAATTTTATACTTGATGTTAAAAGTGATAGTCACTGCACTTTAATGAATGGGGTGAGGGCAGATAGCCTGATCAAATCTGTGCTCTAGAAAGATGAATTTAACAACTGAGACTGGATGGATTGGAGGGGTCAGAGACTTGAGACAGAGAGATCAACTAAAAGAATATTGCTATAGTTCAATTGTGAGGAAGTAAGATTCTTCACTAGGCTGGTGGCAGAAAAGGGCATATATATAATATACATCTAAGGTAAAATTGATAGGTTTGGGAATTGAATGAATATGAGAACTGAGAGAGAGTGAGGAGGCGATGAAGAGACCTATGATGTGTGTGCAGATAATTGGAAAGATAATGTTGTTTCCTATAATAATAAAGATAGGAAGAATAAAGTGCTTGGGAGGTTTTTGGAGATAATGAATTCAATTTTGGATATGTTGAGTTAAAGATGCCTATGGAACATACAGCTTAAGTTGACCAATAAACATTAGAAAGGTGAATTTGGAAATTGGAATATATAGATTTGAGGATTATCAGAATAGACATGATATTTGGATACATGGAAGACTACGAAGAGAGCCTTGTGAGGCACCCAAAGTTAGTGGGCATGGCCTGGATGATGATCTGGCAAAGAAAACTGAGGAACAACCAGATACCTAGTGAGGAGAAGCCGCAGAAAACATTGTTGGAAAAGTCTAGAAATAAAGGAGTACCAAGAAGAAGAGGATTATTTGTCTTTACAAAGGCTATAGAGTAGCCAAGAATGATGATATCAACAAAAGACCACTAAATTTCATAATTAAGAATTCATTGGTAACTTGGTAAAGAGCATTTTCATTTGAATGATGAAGTCAGAAGACAGACAGTACAGCATCTTTCATGAAATCATCATTCTGGGAGCCAAGATAGTAAAGTAAGAAGTAAATTGCTATTGCTCTCCCATATTGACCTCAGAACAACCATAAAATATTGCCTCAGAACAAATCCTGGAACAGTGGAGACAATGGAAAGATGGAATGGAGCAGTCTTTTTTAGTCTGGAAGAATTGAAAGATATGCAAAATAATTTCCATCTTACTTGGGTAAAAGGAGAGTGCATTCTAGGACATGAAGTGTCTCATCAAGCCAATAGCAAGCCCCATCTCAACAAACCAGTGTGAGATCCCGTGCCCCAGGTCAACCACAAGTACCAGGCCCCCCACATGTCTTCGCATGGTCAGGGGAACCAGCAGACCCCGGATTAGAGAATCATCATGTGTTTCAGCATAGTGCAGGGAAGGCAGGTTTCATCCAGTGGCTGGACCTCCATTAGCTTTTGGGCACCAGAGAGTGAATGGCATCCTACAGTTGCTTAAGAAAAGCCCATGACAGGTGGACATCTTCTGACTGCAGACCACCAGGTACTTCAATGCATCTTAGGGCAAAAAGACCTCCTCCCAGGACGAAACCTCTAAGTGGTTCAGTGTGGCCCTGGAAAAACACAGAAAAACCCCACCTAGACAAAGTACATGCCAGATACCACCACTAGGACTCACCATGAAAGCTGCCAGACCCCTACAGTTTCTAACTGCCAGCACCTGAGACCCTATGGCACAGAGCCAAGCATGAAGCCCCTGGCTACCAGCACAAGAAGCTTGGGGCAGCGACCCCTGTATTCCAGCAGGAGAATTCTACTTTAAAAGCCAGAAAATAGCCAGATGAAAGAAGAATCTACTGATGAAAGTAACTCTTTAAAAAGTAGAATTAATCATATTAAAAGTAAATGTATATGCACTAAGCCTCAAATTTGTAGAGAAGTTAAGTGACTTACAAGAAGAAATAGACTAATGAGAAACCTCAACCCACCTGCAAAGGAAGGTGACCTACCTGTACAAGATCTAAAACTGTATTGTGAAGTGGCAATCATCAAAATTATCTGGTACTAAGTAAGAAATAGAGTGGTGGATCAGTGGAATAGGTTAGGTATACAAGACACAATAGTCAATAACTATAGTAATCTCTGATAATCCCAAAGACTCCAACTTCTGGTGTAAGAATTCAATCTTTGACAAAAATTACTGAGAAAACTGGAAAAATAGTATGGCAGACACTAGGCATAAGACCATCATCTCTTACCCAATAGAGAGACAAGGTCAAAATTGCTATATGTGGATATAAAAAGTGATACCATGAACAAACTAGGAAAAAAAAGATAATTTACATATCAGATCTAAGAAGAAGTGACAAATTTATGACCAAACAAGATATTGAGAAAATTATGAAATGTAAAATGTATAATTGTAATTACATTAAATTAAAAAAAAAGTTTTGCACAAACAAAACCAATGCAGCCAAGATTGGGAGGAAAGCAGAAAGCTGGGAACCAATGTTTGTAGCTGTAGATTCTAATAAAGGCTGCATTTCTAAAATTAAATAGTGAAATGTTATGAATAGGCAATTTTCAGAGGAAGAAATTAAAGCTATCTATATTCATAAAAAATCCTCTAATTAACTATGGATTAGAGAAATGCAAATTAAAACAACTCTGAGGTATATCCTGCCACCTATCTGATTAACTAATATAACAGAAAAGGAAAATGATAAATGTCAGTGTAGATGTGGGAAAACTGGGACACTAATGCACTATTAGTGGAGTTGTGAACTGATGCTACCATTCTGGAGAAGAACTTGGAACTTTGCCCAAAGGGCCATAAAACTTTGAATACCCTTTGATCCAGAAATCACACTACTGTGTCAATATCACAAAGAGATCATAGAAAATGGAAAGGGACCCAGAATCACAAACATATTCATAGCAACTATTTTTTCTGGTGGCAAAGAATTGGAAATTGAGGGAATTCCCATCAATCAGTTGGGGAATGTTTGAACAACCTGTGGCATATGAATGTAATGGAATACCTTTGGTCTATAAGAAATGATAAGCAGGAAGATTTCAGGGAAAAGGAGGAAGGCAGAAAAATTTTAAACTTAAAATATTTATAAAATAAATATTGATAAGTATCTTTATATGTAATTGAAAAAATACCAGTAAGGGGAAAAAAAAGAAAGAGAAAAAGGAAGGGAAACCATGGGAGATTTTAGGAGGGATAAAAAAAGTTTGGAAAAAGCACTATGGTAATAAAAGAGGAGCAAAATCATGTCCTTGCTACTGAGAGAGACTATTTTATGCGATAACATAGCATAAATTTTCAGTAGATGCAGCACAGTTTCTTGATTTTCCATATTTTTTTTTCCAGCAGTAAGTAGGTGCATTGGCAATGGATAATGGAAGTAAGCCAAAGCTGGGGTTTTTCTAGGCAAGATCAATAATAAGATAAAAGGTTAAGCATCTTGAGAGAAAAGCACTGTGTAGACTTTAACTGATTCACCAAGGCTTGAAAAAGAAATGAGGAGAGTATAACATGCCAGAGGAATGGCCTAGGAGAGAATTGAGCATTAGCTGTACTATAGGTCATGTTGAGAATGCAACATTGAGTTTAAGAGGACAAGGAAGAGGCAGGGGATGAATGATAATAGATTGTATTCATACAAAGGATTTTCAGAGTTCCTTAGTAGGGAGTATGAGTGAAAAGCATAGTGAATGCTAGAAACACTTGTGAGGGATACATTTTCATAAGGAAGCAGACAAGTTTCAGTGAAATACAGAATATGGAAGGAGTAGAAAAAGAAAAGTTTTAAGAAGAAAGCTATTTCGTTATTTATGAACCAAACATTCCAAAGAGAACAGGGATAAGGATGGATAGCTTTCTGGCCGATTTAGGGAATGGATAGTTTGAAGGGAATGGAAATAAGTGAGTGAGTGCTAGGGTATGGGGAGTAGGGTTTGAGTAATGACATCTACAGATTCAGAATTACTAGGATGGGGTGGGAATTTGTTAATCACTGAAAAATTAATTCAGATAGCTTTTTAATATTCTTATTTGTCCAATACATGACTGGAAGGGGAATGGTACTCTTGTTGAAGTAAGCATTGGCAAAGGATGAATAGGGTGACAGTGACAGAATGCTCTCTTTCTCTGTCTTTTCCTCTCTGTCTATCTCTGTCTCTCTCTCTGTTTTTCTCTATATCTGTCTCTCTGTGTCTCTGTCTGTGTCTCTGTCTCTTTTTCTCTCTCTGTCTCTTTCTCTGTCTCTCTCTGTCTCTGTCTGTCTCTCTGTCTCTCTTGCTGTCTGTCTCTTTCTCTCTGTCTCTCTCCTTAGCAAGCAGGCCCAGGTAGGTGACCCATGGAGGGAGCATGATACAGAATCATAATGGAGTGTCCTCTCACTCTTGACTAACCCAGTCAGGTTAGTACAGGGTCAGGTTGTCAGAGTGTAATTTATATTGTTTCTCTTCTTTCCATACAAGTATGCCAAGACAAAAGATCAGGAGACAATTTGGGATAAAATTGCACTTCTTCTCTGATCTTGGAGAGAGGGTTATAGAATCACGTTCTTCTCCTCTCCTTCCTAAGCCAGCAGGCCTAATTAAAATTTACAAATAT
>NW_027187351.1:19347305-19371156 GCF_028583685.1 Petaurus breviceps papuanus | reverse complement strand
ATAAATGCAAAATATCCTTTTCCCTTTGCTTCTTATTATTAGTCCAACAAAGCACATTCCCACATTGGCCATGTCTAAAATGTATGTCTCTGAATTTTAATTTTCTCACCCCTCTTTCAGAAGCTAAGTAATATAACACATTTTTTTTTTATTTTTAAGATTTCCTTTCTATCATGAATTTATCAAATTCTTGACATTTGAGTATACAAAAAACAAAAAAAAGGAAGAATTATATTTAAAATTGTATTTTGTTACATGCCGTCTTTTCATTATTTTGACAAGACAGTAAAAAATTTTTTCTCACAATTTTCATTATATTGTGGGAAAAGCTTATACAGACTTTAAAGTAGTATGTAAATGATAGTTATTATTACTGTAGAGAATACTTTTTCAGTTTATTTGTTTTAGAGTGGGGAGAGTACCCTATATAATTTTTTTTTTCAAATAGGTAAGAGAGATGTAAAATAAGACTGAAAATGTAAGAGAAGTAGTGGATAAATGATAAAATTGAATTCTCTTAGTCAGGAGGTAGTTAAATAAGGGGAATGGGCAGAGAGGTTAAACTTGGGTATGTCAAGAGATTGTGAGAAAGTATAGAAAGAGGAGAGAGAAAGGTTCCTGAAAATGAATTGGGGGAGCAGGGAGGTGAATGGCCTCAGGTCATCTGACCTTCATATTCTCGTTAAGGTCTCCTACTGAAGATTTAAATGGTTTAGAGTGCTTACTATGGAGAGTATATTAGGGATGGATGAAAAAATTATCAAAAGTATTTCTGAATAATAGGGAGAAGCTAGCTGATATTAAATAGCATGAAGATATTTCTATATTACTGCTTTGGGTACTGCAACTTATTTAAAATGTGCATTATGAAAACACTAAATCAAATGTGTTTCAGTTATACATGGAGCTAACAACAAAACTGTTACTTTTCTTTTGAAAACATAATTCTTCTGATGTATATTTAGGCATAGAAAATAACTAAATGCTTTTGGCTCAGATATTTGATGTGTTGGCACTGTGTAGGCATATTTTAAATGAATTGAATGAATGTTTTCAATATATTAAGTGGGAGATCCTGTCTCTGAAGATGGAGTTACTTCCAGAATGACATATATATGGATATTGATCTCCTTCCAGATATAGAAAAGATACATTTGAAAGTAAACTTAGTGGTCATTAACAGCTTATATTTATCCAGGATAAATATTCAGTCTCAATTTTTGGTTCTTTTGAGTTACCACTGGGAAAATAAAAATTATGGGTCACTATTTACTCAAAATTATAGTTCTTTAGGTCCTACAAAAATTTATTTATTTTGCAGACTTATCAAATGAAATCTAATTCAAAGAAAGGGGCATTTACCCATTATTAATAGTCAAATGATAGAAACAGGCAGTTTTCTGATGAATAATTTTATCTATCTAATGAATACATTATTGTCATATAAAATGCTCTAAATTATTATTGATTAGAGAATGCCACATAAAACAACCTTGAGATATCATTTTATACCTATAAGATTGGCTAAAAACAATTGAAGGGGAAAGTACAAATATTGGAGAGGATGTGTAGAAATTGGGACTCTAGTTCACTGTAGAAAAAACTGAACTGATCCAGTTATATTTGGAGAACAATCTGGAATTATGCCCAAAGTGTTATTAAGCAAACTGTACCTTTTAACCACGCAATAACACTACTAGATTTGTTTCCAAAGATGATGAGGAAAAAGAAAAAGAACCTATATGTTCTAAATCATTTATATCAAATCACTTTGTGGTTCCAAAGAACTAGAAATGAATTGCTAAATGCCAGTCAATTAAGGGATGACTGAACAAGTAGTGGTATATGATCATGATGGAATGCTACTGTGCTATAAGAAATGATGAACTCAATACTCTTAGAAAAATATGGCTAGATTTCTATGAAATAACAAAGAGTAAAATGAACAGAACCAACAGAACTTTGCATATAGTAAGAGCAATACTGATTTTTTTAGTTTTATTTTTTATTTTCTACCTTAATAATATTTTTATTTTTTTTTCCATTTAAAAGTAAGGATAGTTTTTAACATTCACTTTTATAAGATTTTGACTTTCAATTTTTTTTCTACCTCCCATGCAACTTGATAGAGGCTATACATGTTCAAGCACATTAAACGTATTTCCACATTAGCTATGTTGTGAAAAAATAATCAGAACAAAAGGGAAAATTCACCAGGAAGAAAAAAAATAGAGAGAAAGAAATAGTTTGCTTTGATCTCCATTCAGATTCCATAGTTCTTTTTCTGGATGCAGATAGCATTTTCCATCATGAGTCTTTTGTCATTGTATTAGAGCCTTGTATTGCATAGAAGAGATAAATGTCTCAAAGTTATTCTTCACAGTTGCTGTTATTGTGTACAATGTTCTTCTGGTTCTGCACATTTTACTCAGCATCAGTTCATGTAAGTCTTTACAGGTTTTTCTGACATCTTACTGTTAGTCAGTTCTTATAGCACAATAGTATTCCACTACATTCATATACCACAACTTGTTTAGTCATTCCCCAACTGATGGGCCATCCCCTCAATTTCCAATTCTTGGCCATCCAAAAAAGAGCAGTTATAAATATATTTGTACATATTGGTCCTTTATCATGTCTTTGCGGTACAGATCT
Organism: Petaurus breviceps papuanus; assembly: GCF_028583685.1. Lineage (NCBI taxonomy): Eukaryota > Metazoa > Chordata > Mammalia > Diprotodontia > Petauridae > Petaurus > Petaurus breviceps. The sequence goes on along the minus strand of NW_027187351.1, from coordinate 19,368,501 downwards.
CGAAGTGTCGTGGCTGGATCAAGGGTGTGCAGTTTTACAGCCCTGTGGACGTAGATCCAAATAAGTGTTCAGAATAGTTGGATAAGTTCACAACTCCACCAACAATGCATTAGTGTTACAAATCTCCCATATCTTCTCCAACATTTATCATTTTCCTTTTTGTCATATTATCCAATATTAGAGGTGTGAGGTGGTAATTAAAAGCTGTTCTAATTTGCAAAATTAATGACTGTAAAGGGCATGGCTTTTAGTCAAGTTAATGATTTGGATAATATTGAGAAGCACAGTATCTATTTCTGTTTTTTTTTAATATGTGCCTCTCAATAAATCATGCAGTAAGAGTGAAATTTTCATTGACACCATTTTTAAGTTTTCCTACAAATCCAACATTCTTGTCCATCATTGCTTCAGCACTATCTGTACAGATTTCAATGCAACCATCATTTGTGAAAAATCTACCAACTTTATGATATATATGTATTACGTGTGTATGTACATATACACACACAGTCATAAATACACATATACAAACACATATGTATACACACATGCATATATACACATATATGCATGCATGTAAGTGTGTATGTTGTGTGCATGTGTGTATATACATGCACATACATATGTGTATGTGTCCACTCACACACATACATATAAACATGCCTTCCCCTCTTATGTGCCCTTTCAAATGGGGCCAAAATAGTAATTCCTCATGTATGCTTCCTTCATGAACTTATATAAATACCTGTGCCATGTTAGAAATATCAGTTGTTGGGGGCTCACTTTGAGAAGTGTTGTGTGATTTGACCAGAGAGACTCTTGGGAAGCTGTTGAGACCCCCCCCCCCACCTGGCTTTGAAAAACTCAGATGTTGATGCCCCCGTCTCTGGAAACTGTGATTTGGTATGGATGTAATGGTTGGACAGCTGGGAGGCTTGTCTGTTGAAATGTTCTTGTAACTTATGCTTGTAACCTCTGTATACTCTGAAATTCGGGGTGCTGACCTTTTACCCCTGAACTAGGTAAACGATAAATATTTGACTGATTAAAGTAAGCTTGTTAACCCATTTTGAGTTGCTTTCCTTTAGCAAAGCAGATCTAAGAACATGTGTTAGCAGCCACCCTGGGGACGCTGGGGTGCTTGCTGTTACAAAATGGCGTCACGAACAGGATATACAGAGTAAAAGGAAAGTATGGGGGCTGGGATAATTGTTTGTTTCCCAGTTGTGGTAGCTGTGACTCTGTGGAGCCATGGACCAGGAGAGAAGTATGGCCTGCATGCTGACTTTGCTGAGCTGAGAGCAGGAATGGTGAGCTGCCTGCATGGTGACCTGGGCAGAAACCAGGATCTGCTGCTGCCTGCTGGAGGGGAAGGAAACCAGGAGTTTGGAATTCAGACACAGGAAAAGATAAGGACTATAAGGCAAAGCAGGGACACTGAATGTGTTTCCTTGCTGCATCCCACAGCTTGGGACCCAGGGGGATGATGGACTTGTGACTATGGTGGGCAGGGTGAAATGCTATGGACCCCCAAGGACCCCACCCTCTTGCTAAGCCTGCAAAGGCAGTGTGAGGGGAAGGATACCCCCTTCCCCCAAGAGGACTTTATTTGGACTCTTGTTTTGAATTGAGGTGATAATGCAATGTAATTTGTGTTTGTTTAAGGCCCTGTAGCCACTTTGGTAACTTTAGTTCTGTATCTTGAAAATGTGACCACAGACATATTTAGTGCTAAGTCAAATGTAAATGGACTATGCTATGGGCATGAAAGATCTTGGGGCCCAATGTAATGGGAATGTAAATTTTTAAGATCTTCTCTGCCCCTAGGCTTAAGTGCACCTGGAGCCTGTGTTGGGAGACTTGTTTCTCAGGAGATACTTTGTGATTAGGCAGTGGGTCAAGAAGGTTGCTACATTTTCTCAGCCAGGAAAAGGCAATATAAGCCCTGATGGGAGGCTTTGCTTTGGGGCTCACTTAGAGAAGTGTTGTGTGATTTGACCAGAAAGACTCTGGGAAGCCGTAGAGAGTCCCCTGGCTTTGAAAAACCCAGATGTTGATGCCCCCATCAATGGAAATGTGATTTGGTATAGAGGTAATGGTTGGACAGTTTGGAGGCCTGTCTGTTGGAATGTTCTTGTAACTTATGGTTGTAACCTCTGTATACTCTGAAGTTCAGGGTGCTGACATTTTTCTCCTGAACTAGGCAAATGATATATGTTTGACTGATTAAAGTAAGCTTGTTAACACCCCCCCCCAAAAAAAAAGAAATATCAATTGTTTCATCAAACTGAATAGGAAAATTTGGGTTGTCCTTAAGCCTGCTAATAAGCTAGAGGAATTGATAATTACTAATTAAAAAAAAAATGGAAAATGTATCATTCAATAAAGCAATTTTACAAATTTTATCCCCATAAGTTTTCCCATGAACTATTTCTAATTTTTTAATAGCAGCAGGTGCCACAAGATCTTCTCCTATCAGATATGACCTTTTTTACATTTTGCAATTAAAAATGAAGTTTCATAAGGTCCAAGGAAATACTGTTCATTGATAGTAATAGATTTTTCAAAACATTTTTTTTCTTTATTTGAATATTTTAATAGTAATTCAAATTATTGCTTTTGTTTATCATAGTACACTGCATGTTTGGTATTAAGATGTCTTTATTATGGCTGGTTTTATGCTGTCCACAGTCAAAACTTCATTACAGATTAAGCAAAAAGATTCTTCCCCACCACCATCATTATTAAAAGTAAAAATATATTGCAAAAATAATTTAACATCTTTTTTTTGTCAATTTAAATACACTACAACCTGGTAGCAAAGATTATATCACTCTGTCATCAATATTTTTACTTATTCTGTTTAAATTTAGCCACTTGTGCATAACAAAAAAATTTGTATGCCAAAACAAAAATACATATTAGCTTCAGTTTATTAAATTATATTATATTTATTGAATTAATTTAAAAAATTGCTGTTCATACTTACATAGACATACACTGGTGAGGATGAAGAAATATTATTATAGGACTTTTCTCTTTACTTGCTGCAATTAAACACTTATGTTTCTGTAAAAGGAAATAACAGCAATTTTAAAATGAAACATTCCAGTACAATGAAATACAAAGATATACTACTTAATTGCAACATTACATGTTCTGCTCCACTTTTTTACCTTTACTCAGTATGAATATCTGGCAACTGGGTTTCTTGTAAACAGCATATTATAGGATTATGCTTTTTAATCCACTCTACTATCCTCTTCCATTTTATGGAAGAGTTTGTCCCATTCATACTCACAGTTATGATTACTATATCTTTCTTTCCATCTTATTTTCCCCTCTGTTTATACTTTTCTCTCTCCTTTCACCCTGGCCCTACTCCCCGGTGTTTTCCTTCTGATCACTGCTTCCCTCCATATGCCCTCCCTTAAATTAGCCTCTCTCTCTTTTCTTTCCCCTTTTCCTTACTACTTCTTCCCTCCTTCTCTGCCTTCTATCCACCCCTCCCTTTCTTCTTCCACTTCCATATAGAATAAGACTTCTATTACCAACTGAATGCATATGTTATTCCTTCCTTGAGACAAATCTAATGATTATAAGGTTGAGACAAAGCCTGCCCCTTTCCCTTCTTTTCCTTCATTGTAATAGGGTCCTGTGCCTCTTGCTGTGATGTGATTTACCCTATTTTAACTCCACCTTTCCTCTTCTCCCAGTGCAGTTGATTTTTCCACCCCTTAATTAGTTATTTTTGTCATCATATCACATTCAACTTGTACCTACACCCTCTGCTGTGTATATCCATTCTAAATGATGTAATAAAGATATCGTTCTCAAGAGCTGTATCATCTTCCCATGTCTGGATGTAAATATTTTAACCTTATTAAATAAGATGTGGTGTTGGTTTTTTTTAAATCATGTTTACCTTTTTTATGTTTCTCTTGAATCTTTGAAATCAAACTGCCTTTGGCTGCCCTGAAGCAAGTAGAGGTCTGGTTGCTGGGGGACAGCTGCCTGTCCAAGGAATCCCTGAAGTACATGAAGGTTTTGCCATTGGAGGACACCTGCCAATCAGGGTTGTTCTGAAGCATCTGGTGGTTCTCCAACCTGGAGTCCACTGGTTCCCCTGGCTGTGCTAAAGCATGCGCCAGTCTTAGTGCTGGTATTTGCCTGCTCCACCATCTGGGGGATCAGTATCTCCCATTTGTTTACCAAAATGGGGTTTGCTGCTGACTTGCTGTAGCCACAAGCACCCCAAGCGTCCTCAGGGTTGCTTCCACCTCAGGTTCTTGGATCTGCTTTGACAAAGGAAAGCAACTCAAAATGGGTTAACAAGCTTACTTTAATCAGTCAGACATATATCGTTTACCTTGTTCAGGGGGAAAAGGTCAGCACCCCGAACTTCAAAGTATACAGGCAGAATTATCAAGACAGAAACAGATTAAATAGCAGCTTTCTGAACTGTCCAACCATTACATCCATACCAAATCAACATCTGGGTTTTTCAAAGGGTGGGGGGGCCCTCCGGACAACGGCTTCCCAGAATCCATATCAAATCACAGAACACTTCTCAAAGTGAGCCCCCAAAACAAAGCTACATGTCAGGGCTTATATAGCCTTATCCTGGCTCAGAGAATGTAACAACCTTATTGACTCACTGGCCAATCAAGAAGTATCTACTGAAAAACAAGTCTCCCACCCCAGGCTTCAGGTGCACTTCAGCCTAGGGGCAGGGAAAATCTTCCAAATTTGCATTCCCATTACACTTGCTGAAATGCTTCTTGTCCTGGATTTCCCTCCTGTTTTACATATGTAATAACAGAACTTTTTGTATTGTTTTTGGCCAATTTTCCAAGTCTCCCAGATTAAAAGACTCCTCCAACCTTTCTTTTCAATAGCTCTGCTGTTTCAGGATTTTTCTGGTGCTCTGCTTTATGGTTGGCCCAAGGTTATTATGGGAGAATGAGTGATTTTTTGCTTTCTTTGCCCTCTTGGCTCCCGGAAGTCTCAGCAATATTATTTTAAGAACAATTTTGGATGATTAAGTAATTTTTACTATTATATTTTATAATCCATTCATTCATTTACTACCTAATAAGACAACAGCTGGTAGCTAGATCATGCAACAGATAAGAGTGTCAGCCCTCGAGTTAGATAAACTTATGTTCCTCAGTTCAAATCTGGCCTCACACTTGCCACATGTGTGATCCTAGATAAATTACTTACCCTGTTTGCCTCATTTTTCTCATTTGTAAAATGAGCTGGAGAAGTAATGGCAATCCACTACAGCATCTCTGCCAATAAACGTTAACTGGGATAATAGTCAAACACGACTGGAAAAATATTGAACAACCACAGGGTATGAGCTGGGGATTGCTGCCTCAATTTATAAGGTCAATGGCAGATGGATGGTGTAATAAAGGCTTTTAGATTTATTCACATCACAATACCCCAGTAGATTTTTTTTTCTTGCCTTACTTACCCAAATTTTCATTCCAAGTCACACACATCACTTTCTTGTGTAAAACTAGCCTACTTGGTAGCGACAGCATCATTCATAATTCATCACCTTTAGTGAGTCCCAGTTCGCATTAATTTGAGAATGCTTGAAATTCTCACCAAAAATTTTAAGGTGTCAATTTGTAACACAAAAAGTTAGAAAACAATAAAGGAAATGAAACCTTCAATCTTTCTGGAGGGAGAAGATGAACAAAAGGATAACAATGAAGAGAAAAAAGCAGATTTCCTTTATATAAAGACAGCATGCCTTGGTGTTTAAGGGGGGAAAGGTCACCTACATCATTAAAAAAAAAAACCTTTTTAGAAAACATTTAACTAAAAAGCAAATGCTATTCTATTACCTGAGACTTTAACAATGGACCATAGGTGATCATACCATCTAATGTCTATGGGGAATAGACAAATATTATATTAGATAATTTACACATCCACAGGGAGTATCTGTAGACATATGGCTGGCAGAAACTGCAAACGGTAACTAAGCCTATATCCTGCCTTTAGGCAGGTTGATAACTGAATGATCACATATGAATATTTTATTTCTAAATAACTCCATGAAATTCAAAAACCTGAAGTCTTTCAGGTAATTTATTTTTACAAAAAAAAAAAACTATCTGAAAATACTTCCCTATTTCTATGTTAAATTTTTGTGCTTTTATTTAAAATCATTTTGAAGCCCTTAACAAAAACTTCAAGTAAATAGAATGAGTTTGGTTCATTGTTTAGTATTTTGATGTTCTCTTTATTTGCTTTAAAATATAAACAGATGAAGTGGCAATGTTAGTTAATGAGACAGTTATTAAGAGAAGAGAATCACAAATATCTGTGTGGTTAACATTTCATTAAAAGGATCTATAAATTCATTAGGGGGCTCAGACAATTAATAAAATTATTTCTGTTTTTGTATAAATGGAACCAGTTTATCTCCAATGCTAAATGTAAATCCCTTTCTATTTTCTGTAACAATTTCTGGATATTTTTTACCTCTATTCTATTAAGTCATCCCCTGGTTAAGGAATACTGTATATTTCAGTTTTACCAAACATGGTTTCACCTAGAAAAATCCATTGAAGATTGAAATTCTCTTCTCTAATCATAATCTTTGTTCTTTAATCTCTCCATCACTATGCTTCAGCCATACTCCTTCTTTCACCCTTATCATTTTATTGATTTATTTGTTTATTTGTTTTTATTTAAAGTGACCATCTGTTGAGTACTTAAAGAGGTCTGTTCACTGAATGGGCATTATCTCACTCACTGAATGGGCATTATCACACTCAAAGTGAGGACCTGAAAAGACCTTAGCCTAAAAGGGGCAGGGTCTCCCAATGCATCATGGGCCATCGCCACTCATCTTGATGAATATCTGGCCACCAGACCCAGATGGGTCTGGAGGAGAAAGTGAAGCTGATGATCTAGTACAGCCCTCCATCATTCAAATCAAAGTCAATTGCAAGTAATGTTATCACCTAATTGATGTCATGGTCCTCTTCAAGGATGAAGGACAAAACCACAACCCTAATCAAAACTCTCTGTCTCAATTCCTGTCAATAGTCTTTTGCTATCAACTTTGTTCTGAACTCACTTTTATCTGTTCGCTTCCCCTGACTGTGATCCTAAAATTAAATCCATAGATTAGGCCTTTCCCTCTACTTCTGCATCACTTTAACCCTTTGACATCCTGTGATTTTCATCTTGCTGTATGTACCTCAACCTTAGGAAATTCCTAACTTCTGTCTCTTCCATTGAAATGCCAAATTCTGCAAAAGAAAAGCAAATATTTGTGCTGTTTGGGTCCATTACAAATGTAAACTCTCTACCATGAACTGGGTTCTCATTACTACAGAATAACCTTTTTTTTTTCCTTTGGTTAATTTTTACTGACTGTCACACTCATCTGAATGGCTTTTTCAACACATGTTTTCTCTAGCAAATGCTTATCAATACATTTGAGGTTTGTTAAAACAACCTTTCTCTCACCTTACTTTCTAATCCACTGAGAAAATTGAATCTGTACACAATTGCTCAGCCATTCTCTTCACTTCTCAATGACCCCACCCAACTTCTCCTTTTAAATAGTCTCAAATGGAATTTTCCTTCTTCCTTGATAATCTTGCCAACTATAGTCGAGTCTTCTACTTTTACTTATTATTCTTCCTTGTTCCAAAAATTTTAGACCTTCTGATGACCTAAAAATGTTCCCTTTCTGTGTCACTTCCACTTCAGCTTATAAATCTACTATATGCCAAAAATCCCTTCACTTATCTGTTTCTCTTTTTTTTTATTTTACTGTATACTTTACTTCTCTGATCACCTTCAATGCTAAACTTCAAGAGAATATAGAATAGAGGGAGAGGATTCTGGGAAGATGACAGAGTAGGTCAGAAAAGTCTAAGCTCTCAAGATTTTCCTACAAAAAAGATAATATAGCACCCTAGGATGAATGAAATGTGGGTAAAAATAAATAAGAATAAGTGCACAACAGGGGTCTTCCTGGGACAATTTAAGAAAATCAGAAGAAAAATCACAGGATGTGGTTTGGTCCCTGTGAAGAGTAAACACATCCCGGCTACAGTCTTCGTTAACAACAAGCAGCAAGCCATGGGGTTAGTTGGCTTGCAAGTTTGCTACCACCCCAGCCACAGGAACTTTCCCTCCCCTTTCCATAGTGGGGGGATTTGAGTGTCTAAGAAGATTGAGGGAACTTCTGCTGACAAACTACACTAGACCCAGCTATGCTGCAAAGAACAATGAGGGGCTGGTGGCTGGGAGTGGGGTTTGAGGAGAAAAGAAGGCAAGCCCAGTGAATCCAGAAGCAGTAGAGCAGAAGAACCCTTGATGTGCACACTTTCAGGAGGCTAGAGCTTTGGCTTTCATTCCAGGCTAGAGGGGAGAACTGAAGATCTGGGCAAGAGGTGCCATTCTCTATACTCCAGGGCTAAAGGTGATTTAAAAAATTAAGATAATACCACAACAAATACATGGGCAAAGGAGAAATATTCCATCCATAGAAAGCTATTATGGGAATACAGAATACAAGAGTTGATCTTCAGAAGAGGATATTGAAGTAAACAGACCCCAATGACTATAATAAAGTGGTCACATACCCCCCCCAAATCATAGAAGAACTAACTTTAAAAATGTTTTTAAAACTCAAATGGCAGAGATGGAGAAAAAAAAAAACTTTAAAAATAACACAAGAAAAAGTATATTATGAAAGGAAAACAAACCAATTAGAAAAGAGGATACAGAAGCTAAAGAAAGAAAACTACAACTTGAAAATTAGAATTGGGCAAGATGAAGCCACCAAAATTATGAGATAAAAAAGAATAATTCAATAAAATACTAACAATGAAAAATAGAAGAGAAAGTGAAACATCTTATAAAAAAACAAGATATCTGGAGAATAGATCAAGAAAAAAAAACATGAAAATAACCAAATCTATATACCAAAATCTATGAACAAAAAAAATAATATTGATACAATAATACAAGAAATAATCCTAGAAAATTATCCTTAAGCATTAGAACAAGGGGGAAAAGTTGAAATTGAAAAAAATCTATCAATCACTACATGAAAAAGATATTGTGAAATCGCAAAACCACCCTCTCAGGGATAAATTATTAAAAGCAATAGGAATAAAATAATTTATATATGATAGTGCTACAATAAGAATTATACAAGACCTGGCAGTGGAGACATTAAAGGAATTTAGGTCTTGGAAAATTATATTTTTAAGAGTAAAATAACTGGGGCTCTGGATGGAAATATCATACCCAACAAACTTAAGTGTAATCCTGAATGAAAAAAAAATCCCAGAAATTTCATGAATTGTCAGATTTTCAATTTTCTATTTAAAAAAGAAAAAAACAAAAGAAAACAAAAAAAAAACTTGAACTTAATAGAAAATTTGACATAAAAGAACCAAGAGAAACACAAGATACATACCAAAGATTGATTACAAGGAATTAAACCAGGAGAGTTTACTTTTTACATACATAAAATGCAAAACATAGGTCTAAGATTCTTATTAAAAATAATTGGGTAGCTCATAAGAAAGATTGGCATAAATCTAAGTATATAAATTTTAAAAAAAGGAAAACCCTGTAGGTAGAAATAAAAATGGTAATTATTTTATATAAATGAGGTGCAAGAGGAGGAATTGATATAGAGAAATTAGATGGGGGAGGAGGACAGGTGGTTCTGGTAACTTACTTTCAACAGGAATGGGTTTAAGAGGGAACAATACATATATATTTTGAAGAGTATAAAATTCTTCTAAATTCAGAAGAAATAAAACATAAATGGATAGGGAGGAGAGGACAAGGGAGGGATTCTTAGAGGGGAGGTTGAGAAAATAGGTAAAAGGGGAGTATACAGTGGTGTTTACTTCAATGGGAATGGGAGGATAAGGAAGGGATCCCTACAGGGTATGGTGAGGGAAGAGGTTATAGGGTCCTATAGAAAGGTGTTTAGATTTATAGAAATTGAAGGATAGGGAAGGAATCCTTGGAAGGAGGGAGGCAAGTAAAAGGAGGGAAAGGTGGTAGTAGAAGAGGCAGCAGGGATAGAAAGCAAGAGGTAAGTACAAAGATAAAAACAAAGATCAGTAGTAGAATTTGGGAAAGTATACATCCATATATGTATGCACACACACTCATATATATATATATATATATATATGTTCCTATGTTTTGGAGAAAAATTTTAATTTGGATAAGAATTCTACTTTGAGTAAAAAAAAAGAAAGAATGTAGTGAAGGTTGTGTGTATGGCCTTCTTTATACTTTTTTATTTGTTTACTTTACTTATATTCATGATTTTTGGTTACCAAATTAATTGAATTGTCTTTTACATCCATACCTCAGAACTTAAATACAATATTTCCAATTGTCTGCTAAAAGCATCAGTCCTTTGTCTTCTGTGTACTCCAAACTCAAAATCACCAAAACTGAAATCACACATTCTACCCTCCTAACTCTTTCCAAATTCTCAACATATGTTGATGTTACTATTATTCTCACAGTTATAAACTTGAAAATGTAGAACTAGTTTTGAGGGTTCTTTCTTATTTATTCCACATATTCACATGTCCTTCCTTAGCAGTACATCTGTTCACTCAATTCCCACTGTTACAAATCCAATTCAGCATTTCTTTGCACTTAGACTTTAATAATATATTCTTTTTTAAGTATTTTATTTCACCCAGTTACATGTAAAAACAATTTTAACTTCCAAATTTTCTCCCTTCCTCCCTTCCAACCTCCTTGTCCCCCATTAAGAAGGCAAGCAATTCGATATAGGTCATATATGTTTAGTCATGCAAAACATTTATGAAAAAATGTTATATTATGAAAAAAAACACATAAAAATCAAACCTCAAGAAAAATAAAGTCAAAGAATCTGTATTCAGACATTATCATTTCTTTGTCTGGGGATGGGTAGTATTTTTCATTACAAGTCCTTCAGAGTAGTCTTGGATCATTGTATGCTGAGAAGAGCTAATTCATTCACATCTGATCTTTTAAAATTGCTGCTACTTTGTACATGGTACTTACCACTTTGAATCAGCTCATATAAGTCTTTCCAGGTTTTTCTGATAGTATCCTGCTTATAATTTCTCACAGAACAATAGTAATCATCATAATCACATAGTACAATACCCCAATTGATGGGCATCCCTTCAATTTCCAAGTCTTTGCCACTAGAAAAGAACTGCTATAAGTATTTTTGTACTTATAGGTCCTTTTTTTTTTAAATCTCCTTTGGGACACAGATCTAGTAGTGGTATTGCTGGGTCAAATGCCCTTTGAGCATAGTTCCTAATTGCTTTCCAGAGTGGTTTAATCAGTTCACAATTCCACCAACAGATAAACCTTCTTTTCTACCCTAGAATTATGACAAATGGTCTTATTCCACTACTGCCCCAAACTTTGGTGTACTAGTGTTCCTCCTTGCCCTGAGACTGTCCCCCAGGTATGCCACCCAATTTTGAGTATGGGCAAAGCAACAGAGTCCTACCTCAGTGCTAGAAAAGAGTCCCCTGCAAACTCCTTCTGACCAGTTTTTCAACCACCTTACCATTTGTGGGCTGAGAGCACCAGAAGCAGCAGCTTCTACTTTTGATTCAATGACTCCTAAAGTAGGCTTCTGGTTTACTGGGGCCCAATCTGCTCTGGTGCAGCCTGTGCTAGACTCTCTACCATATGAAACAGACCTTTTCCTGCAGAACTTCTAATTTGTCTTTGGCTCAAAAAATTGTTTTCTTCTTTTTGTGGGTTTTGCTATTCTAGAATTTGGAATCATTATTTAAATGTATTTTTCAGATGTTTGGGAAAGAGTTCAGGAGAATCTCTACTTTTACTCTGCCATCTTGAACCACCTCAATTGTAACATATTGTCTTTGTTCGTTTTTTTGTTTGTTTGGAGGGGATAAGGCAAGGTAATTGGTATTAAGTGACTTGCCCAAGGTCACACAGCTAAGTGTCAAAGGTCTGAGGCTATATTTGAATTCAGGTCCTCCTGACTCCAGGGGCAATACTCTATTCACTGCATTACTTAGTTGCTCCACTTGCAATATATTCTTAATTGTTTTTATTTCTTTTTCCAGTTTATCCCTTCCTTCCCATCCCTAACCTTGATCTTACCTTCATTTTTTTCTGAGCTAAGTAGAATTGTGGAGGGATAATAATATTCGGTAGCTGGGGGACCTAAATTCAGAATCTTTCTCATGTGCACGTTACTTGTGTGACACCACATGAATCTCTTAATCTCCCTTATCCTCAATTTATTTACCTGTGATATATAAATCCTAATTATTATTCATTCCATATAATTATTTTATTCAGAGACAAATATATAAAAAGTGAATTTAAAGCTCTATATAAATGTTTGTAATTATTATTAGCTTTTATTACCCCATTAATCTTGCTAATGGACTGATCTGATTAGATCTCCTTCAATTAATATACACACATGTATGTACGTATACACATGTGTATATATGTGTGTGCGTGCAGATGAAGAGAATGAAATATAAAATTCTGATTCTTGTATTCAAGGCCCTCTACAATTAGCTTTTATTCTGTCATTCCTGTCTTACTTAATAGTACATTCCTTTAATATTCTATACTCCTGTAAAACTACACTCCTCTCTATCTCCTATTTTTGACCTTCCTGCTCTGGCCTCTGTGCTTTTACCAATACAATTGTCTTTCACTGAAATGGACGAACTCCAATCCCCATCCCTTGTTATGAATTTCCTTTCTCCCTATAACATCTAATTCATGTTACAGCTCCCCTGTAAAGCTTTTCCTGAGATTTTTCCAAGTGAAAATGAGTTTGCCTACTTTGAATTCTCTTAGCACTTTTCCTGGCACTCTTCTGTTCCATTCTATCATTTATTTGTGTTTATGTCATTCTTATCATTACTCTCTAGGTTCTTTAAGAGTAAGATTTATCTTGTATTTATCTTACTATTCCCAGAATTAATCCTGTTCTTTCCTTTTCTTTTAGTTGGGACTTAAAAAAGCCTTTGCTGAAATAACCAAACTGAATTAAATTGAATTGTTTGTACAATTTCCCTAACTCCCTAAGGAAAAGGAGCATTGTGGATAGCTATTCATGAAACTAGGAAAATGTAGATTCAATTCCCACTTCTGACACATAATGGTTACTTCACCTAGAGCAAGTCACTTAACCTCTGAGAACCCCAAGGTCACTCTGCAATGCTGCAATTTAAAGAGAGTTTAGCAACCTGCATCAGAGCAAAGAGCTTTCTTCTATTAAACTGCTCTATATCAATTACACAACTGGTCTAGTCCTTTTCCCTATCTCCTTAACTAGAACAAAAAATGCTTATAGTAATGACTTAGATTTATATCTATTTTTATATCCCTCAGTCTCTAGAATTCTTTGACATTTGGTGAATGAATCAGTGAAATAAAGAATACTGGTCATCAGCTGCCTTTTAATATGCCATCAAAATTTTAGGAATTCTTTAAAATCAATTCTTTTTTAGCCTGTATATCCTTAATCTAGATAACTCTCCCCTTTTCAAGGTCCCATTGGGACCCTGCAGGAAAGCAGATGACCCACCATAACATATTTCCAATAAGAACATGGGACTGACTTAGAAGTTTAAAAGAACTTTTGTCAACTAATAAAAAAAAAAACCTTAATCTTACATTATTTTTTAGAACTCAGAAACTGTAACAAAACAGCAGGGTTGTATTTAAAGACTTTGAAGACTCTGTATATTGTGTGAAGTTAAACCTGGGAAATGGAATCACAGATTTATAGCTAATCAGCAGAACAGAAACAAAGATTGAGATTAAATAAATCTGGAGTTACACAGATCAACTACTTTGAGGAAATCACTTTAGCAGAATCACCCACCAAAGAATTTTTTATATTGTTATTTATTGAACTCAGCAATACCCTTTCTTATATAATTCATGTGACCAGGCAACAGAATTACCATTGCCTCATAAAATACTTCCATTGAATCCCCATCTTAAAAAAAGAAATGCCAGAACATGTACCAAATATATTTTAAGATGCTTTCTGTTTTTTAAAATTATATAACAAGTATCATACATCTAGAAGTAGAAGAGACCTTAGAGCCCATGAAAGTCTAACTCCATTTTACAGATGATGAAATCAAAGAAAATCAAAGGTTAAATGACTTGCCAAGGGTCACATAGCTAGTTAGTGTCTGCTTGTTAGCAAATATAATTCATTTTAAAGGAAAGTAGTGCTAACTTTGAGGTCAATTTGGAGGAATACATATTTGTACAAAAGATTTTGTTTAATTGATTTTAACAGTGTCAGAATTCCTAATGTGGGAACTTCCTACAACCTTGGCAGCTGCAACATTTCTGTGACTTAATGACAAAGGTCTAAGGTCTATTTCGAAATATACCACCTGTATAACAGACACATTTATTAATGAGTTTGTTTAAATTTACAAAGTGCTTTACAGATTATCTCATCTGATATAGCCTTGAAGGAAATGAGTGTTTATTGTTTGTGAGGCACTAAACATGGACTTCTAACCTCACTGCTTAAATCAAGACTTTTACAAGGAGCTGAGTGTGTACAATGACTTCAGAGACTTAACACCTATTTCAGCTCTTCCCTCATATGACCTTTGATGGAAGGTGAAGATATTTCCTAGAGCTCCGATCCAGATGCCTTTTGTGATAAATCCCCATTCTAGACAATCTCTCATACTGTTTCAGATGTCTTCTTGTCTTCAGTGAAGATTTAAGTGTCATTCTCTCATATTTCCTGATTTTACCGTAAATATATACTGTTTGCTATAGAGTAGAAAGAAAGAGAATGGGAATTGTTCTGAATGTTTGCTAACATGTGTTTATGCATTCAAGGTCAAGTCAGAAGGTGTATGTGACTCACTTGTTATGACTCACTTCCCTATTTTGAGTTTTGGGAAATCCCCATGCATTTTATGGGTTACACTTGTGTGGCTCTGGGATGGGTCGTGTCTGTCTCCTTTCTGGTATCTCCTTCACATGCTGGTTCTGCCACATTGTATTTCCCAGAAAGAAATTTACTCTGTGACAAATCTCATTTCCTAGTCACATCTTGTCTTTTCCCCTGTTCTTGCATGGTCATTCCTTCTCTCCAGTTCAATTTGTTGTAGCAGAGTTTCTTTTCTTTTTTTTCTTTTTTTTCCTCATTATTTTTAGAGAATCACGAAGGTAAACAACTCCTCTAGTGACATGCAGCTCTAAATTACAGAGATATCTTGCTGTAATAAAGAACCAGTCTCAGAGTTAGGAGGAACTGAATTCAAGTCATGCTTTTGTCATATATATATCAATTTTGTGACTCTGGGGAAGATACCTTGTCTCATTACTGCTGGCAACAGGAGTTTCAGAAGAGGTATTGATAAGTTTTATTAGAGGGAGAGTTTCTTCATTAAGATTTTCTTTCAATGAAGAAATAATGGGTGTGTAAAATTTCAATTTTATTATTTGGCCTTTTTTTGTTCCTCTACATATTACCTTTTAAGTAATAAAATAATAAATTTGAAGGGTAATTCTATAATAATGGAAGTGTATGTAGCAGAAATAGTTCTGAATTCAGTCATATAAAATGTGTTCAAATCTTGATTTTACCACTCATTACTCATTTGAATGTGATTAAGTTACTTAACCTCTCTAGGCCTCAGTTTCCTCATCTTTATAATAAGGGGGTTGGGACCTATAAGTAATGAAAAATTCAAGGATACAGTTTGTACATGAGCTGATTATCTTTGAAAAGGGGTACAGAGTTGGGTGTTTGAGTTTCCATTCTGCTATAGTTTTGTTTTAAGTACTGTACTTAGATATTTGCACAGAAGAATCAAACAAATCAGTAACACTCAAAGGCATATGATTTTATTGTGGATTGTCCTCAAGGAGTTTACATTCAAATTGAAAGTAAAAAAAAAAATAAAAACAGGGAAGGGGTGGTTAAAGAGTGAAATATTTTGTTTGGAAAGTGAAAGATAATCATGGGAAGCATATTGTCACAATCTTTCCTCTAACCTTCTCCTTACTGATTTAACTATGGTCCCAAATTGGAAAGGTACTATTTGTAAGAGGACAAAGGTAATAAATGTGTCCATGTAAGATTTCAGGGCGACTTCCAGAATGATTTTGCAGAGTAAGTAAAGCATTAGCTGTTGCCACCTCAATAGAAGGACAAAAATATACCACCCACGACAAGGTATGGAAGGAACTGTGCATGCCTGGGGTGTGGGTGGAAATGAGGAATGCTTACTGTCCCCTGAGAAGAAAGATCTCTGGAGGGAACTTGGTAAACAGTATTTTAATTTTGGATGCATTGATTTTTAGGCCTAGGGCTAGCAAAAGGAGGAAGGGGAACAATGATACATTTAAGAGACAGCTACCTGATCTAACCCTGGTCATGTGTCACAGGGAGGGATAAGTCTAATATAGTTGCATCTTATTAATTTCCCACGACCTCCATCCCTGTGTCACATACAATTAGCCAGGAAGCTGAGAGTTCCTAGCTTGGATGACTTCAGATTTTGGATGCTTCAGTAAAGGGATAGCATCAGGGGAGAAGACAGAAATGGTTATCCCTATAACAGAGATGGCCTGTCTAAGAAGAAAATAATCTCAAAAACAAAACAAAACAAAGCCAGACAGAAGTTATTCCAGACAATTGTAGAGGGGAATACAAAAAGAACAACAGAAACCCTAAAGTACACAAATATATATTGTGCCCTGGTAGGTTGTACTTAGTCCCTGCCTCCTGTCATGCTAGTCTCTGGTGTCCAGGTTAAAAATAAATAGATAGATAGATAGATAGATAGATAGATAGATAGATAGATAGATAGATAGATAGATAATAGATAGACAAATAAATAAATAAATGTTTACAATTCATTTGATCCCGTTGCCACTTTCCTTTAAAAGGAAAGCAGGCTTGTGTCCTGCTGACAGTTTATCAGTGGATTCATCTTCCTATTTGGAAATTAATAATTTGTCATGGGCTGTGATGAATACAAAAGATTACAACTACACTAGGGTTCTAATTCCACACCAACAACTAAACTACTTCATTAAGGTTAACCTCTCTCAATTTTAGCTCCCTGATATTTCTGCAATATATCTGACAAATTACTTTTCCTTTTCCTGAATGCTATGGAAAGATTCTTATTGAAAAAAATATGTGTGTGACAAACCTAATGTCCATCAACTGGCAAATATCCATTAATAATCAGGAAATTAGTCAATTATGAGACGAATGGTTTCTTTAACAGACTTCATTATGTGGGTCTTTCAGTATATTAAAACGGTATTTAAAAAAACTGTTTTGTCAGACTCCATAAAATTATTTTGGGTTGCTATTAACAATGTTTGAAGAAAGAATGAAACATCAGAGTCTTAAACTGTTAGGGAGAGAACAGAAGGGTCAGTGCTGATACAACCTAACTGGGTGGTTGGTGTAGGACCTTAATCTTTGATAAACATTAAACTGACTCTTTCTTTTTTTTGATAAATGTTAACTATGCATTGTGTGCAAAAGACAAAGTGCAAGAATCAAGGTCCTAACCCTCAAATAATTAATGCCTAATAGTAGAGATTGGAAATATTCACAAATATCCATGATGCAAAGTGGAATACAAAATATGCATGAGAAAGAGAAGTATGTAGATTTTTATTTAGAACATTGTTTTCCAAACCACCCAACCCAACAAAAAAGCAAAGAAACAGTAGACACATATATTCTCATGATCTTAGAAATAGATATATACTGATTAAGGAAGTAAGAAGGAAAGAAACAAGCATTTATTAAAGTGTTTAATAATTTCTGCTTACCAAACAAATTTCTTGGCATACATTCTACAAGCAAAAGAAAGGCAGTCCCTATGAGAAACATGATTTGAAGTCCAGAAAGACAGGAAAAGGATCAAGAGGGACATGAAATCAGATTAGGCTTAACAAATGAAGGCTCCAAAAGAAACTCACCAATGTGAGCAAAGGGACAGGAGGACTTGTTGAGTAATATTCCATGGTAGGCAAGATGACAAGGGTGGTGGGATGTGCCAGGGAAAGGGGGCCCCAGACATTGAGGGAAATTTCAGGATGAGACAATAGTAAAGGCTTAATTTTGAAGTACAAAAAGACAGAACCAGGATAATAAAAGGAATATAATTATCATTATTAAGCTTAACCACAAAGAAAAGCTAAGAAGATATATAAACCACCTTTCAATGCAAAAGAGAGAGATTATGATTGTGGAATATAAAACAGAAAATATGCTGATTGTATTTCCTGAATCTACTTTTTTAAAACGTTTTTTTCAAATGCAACACTGATTGAGGGGAAGAGAGTTATATATTCAGAGTAGAAACAAAAAGGGAAGGAGAAGGGTGTGATGGCAAGGACTCTGGTAACTTGTTATATTCTCACTATTCAGAATGATAAAATCTAAGATTTGGAAGAGATATAAAAGATTATCTAATACAAACCCTACCTGAACAATTATCCCTTCTATGATGTTCTCCTCTGGCCTATACTTTATTATCCTCAGTGAAATGGAACCCCTCATCTCCTCAAGAACTCCATTCCAGTTTGGAGAAACTAATTGTTAAGACACTTATTTTTCTTTCATTGAGCTAAATTCTGATACTTTGCAGCTTCTAATCTTTGCTCCTTCATTTCTCCAAGGCCAATTATAGCAAGTCTAACTTTTCTACCACATGACAGTCCTTCAAACACTTAAAGACAGGCAGTAAGACAACCACATCTCGTAAGACAAGCCATTCAGGCAACTAAAGCCTTGAGGCTGAAGTTTTTGAAAGGAAAAATCTTTGGACAGAGACAGTTTTTGTCAATGCTCATTCCCTTAGTTCTCTTCTTCCAGTTTAACCTGCTCACTATAGTCATATTCCCTGGGGCTGGGTCCTTGGCCCTCTGCTCTTTTTCCAGTACCTTGAATCGCTGTGACCTTGTTTATTTTCAGAGCTTCAAATATTTCTTCTATATCAGATTCCCCCCATTGTTTCCCTTCTTTGACCTCAGAATTTGCCCTTTATCTTTCACTTCTGACTCCCACTGTCTGTAGTACTTTGACACTTAGATATTCCATAGCCACCCAAATTCAGCAAATATAAAGACTGACAGATCATGTCCTTGTCAAAATGAGCACCTCCTCTCTTTCTATCAATGGTACTATTATTTTCTGAGGCATCAATGTTTGTAAGGTAGAAGCCACCTTTGACTCTGCCCTCTCAAATGTTCCTCATACCAGTAACCAAGTCCTGTGGATACTTCTTTTACAACATCTCTAATATCCACATTTTTCCTATTTCTGTATCATGACTCTTGTTCATGTTAGCAAAGCAGGTAAAGTGGCAAATACTACAACTAAATTGCTGCAGTGAGAAGGGATCAGATGTGTTTATTGTGTTGGAAGAATACACTGCCATTTCCACAGGGGCTAAGGCTGTGTTTTGTAGAAATATTTATGCAGAGAGATGTGATGAGCCCACAACTAGTGTTTATTTATTTTCCTAATAATCAAAATTCTGAAGACACGGATTCTAAATATTAAGAGCAACAGGAAAGGACACAGAAAGAATCTTTTATAGAAGTGAGGTTAGAAGTTAGGTTAATATGTTTTTCTAGCGTTTGTAATGTTCATGTAGTTTTATTGTCAAACCCCCAATACAGAAAATAAGTGATTTGTTCAAGCCTTTATATTAAAAAAAAGAATAAGCTCTCTCTCTCTCTCTCTCTCTCTCTCTCTCTCTCTCTCTCTCTCTCTCTCTCTCTCTCTCTCTCTCTCTCTCTCTCTCTCTCTCTCTCTCTCTCTCTGTCTCTCTCTCTCTCTCTCTCTCTCTCTCTCTGTCTCTCTCTCTGTCTCTCTCTCTCTGTCTCTGTCTCTCTGTCTCTCTCTCTGTCTCTCTCTCTGTCTCTCTCTGTCTCTCTCTGTCTCTGTCTCTGTCTCTCTCTCTCTCTTTCTCTCTCTCTCTCTCTCTCTGTCTGTCTGTCTCTCTCTCTCTCTGTCTCTCTCTGTCTCTCGGTCTCTTTCTCTCTCTCTTTTCCCCCCAGTTTCACAGTTTTCTAGTGACAAATACTTGATTTCCTGACAAAGCCTAGGGAACCTGCATGATTTTCAAGGTTGATATCTAAGGTCAATATAAATAAAAGGAACTGCCCTAATTGACTCAGTGAGGCATTCATCCAGAACAAGCCAGTGATAACACATTCCCCATTGAAGTGTTGCTTCAAAAAGACTTATCTGGGGCTTCCCTATATTGCTACTATTATGAGCTCCCTTATTTAATAAAACAATACTTCCATATAGAAGTTTTCATTGTCTTGGTTATCCCATGATTTAAACTGAACCCCTCTGAGGGTGATATCCTGAAGTAGAGGAATAAATTCATATGATCATAAATTAAGAGTTAGAAAGAAACCGACTATATCTACTCTAACTCATTTTACAGATAAGCAAATGAAAGCCCAGTTAGGGCAACTAACTTAGATCACTTTATAAAGCAGCAAGTGGCAGAAATAGGATTTCAATCCATTTGCTCTAACTTCAGATCCAAACTGCTTAAAACTGCACCCTCCACTATTAAAGAGCTGGCCTGTAATGAATATTGCTGAAGGATTAATAAAACCCATGTACCCAATACTAGTTTCTAAGACTACTTCCTTTTCTTTAGGTAGATAGAAAATTTATATTCTTCATTAACTTCTTATCTTTACTATCTTGTATCTGGCCTACAATAATAGTCTTCCAAATGGAATGTGTACCAAAGAGTAATAGCTGTGTTTGTCCATGATAGCAAGGTAGGATAGTAGTTAGAATATTAACACTGCAGTCCAGAGATGAGTTCAAATACTGTTTCAGATACTAGCTGTGGGGCCATAGTCAAGTCATTTAAATTTTCTGTGACTCATTCTCACACATGGGCATACCCTCCATATCCCTGTTATGGAGAATTTTTGAACATCATCGTCCAAACCTTTTTCCACACATCATTCTGTCTGATTCTTTTTTTCTCATCCACCCCAACCACTGTACACCAAAGTTCTGGATTTCCCTTGATGAAAAGTCTCCATAGTCACACTTTCCAGTGTGTGTGTGTGTGTGTGTGTGTGTGTGTGTGTGTGTGTGTGTGTG
>NW_027187351.1:19260031-19347295 GCF_028583685.1 Petaurus breviceps papuanus | reverse complement strand
GTGTGTGTGTGTGTGTGTGTGTGTGTGTGTGTGTGTGTGTGTGTGTGTGGTCTTTTTTGGACATGTTACCCTTGGATCACTAATTGATTGAAGTTGGAATAATTTGTTGCCTAGGGCCACTACCAGGTTCTTCCCATACCTCCATCACTTTCAATAACCTCTCCCCATTTGAGGTTCATACAATTCATATCTTCTACCCAATAATATCCTGGACATTGTTGTCTCCAGTAATCCAAGATACTCCCTTTTCTTCCTCAACAAGTTTAATGCTTAGTTCATATTATTTCTCACATGCTAGGGGATTTCAACAGACATGCATAGTGATGCTTCCTCAAACAGTTTTACTCTTCAGTTCCTCAGCCTACTCTCTTTCAGTGACCTACTCCTCTACCCCACAACCCCACACATAAAGATGCTCATAACTTTAATCTAAAAATCACTCACAATGCTCATGGGATATAAGTTTCAACTTGAAGAAAACAAGAAAATAAGCCATTCTCATTCAAGAATTCTGAAATTTCTGGATCTAAATATAATCTCTTTGCTTCCTTCTTCCTTTACATTTCCTTCTACCTTCCCATACCAAACCATACTCTTACCCACAACATGAACTTCAAACCTTTGAATTCTCAGTTGTTTCCAAGATAATAACTTTCCTCTTTTTCCTGTACTGACTCTCTGGTAAACAAATTCAACTGTGCACTGCCCTATTCTCTTGAGTCCCTGGTGTTTTTATCATATGTTATTGGGCTCTGCCAAGACTCAGACTGGCATAATTCTGAACATCAGCTCCTTTTACTCCCCTTTATATGGTGCTGAATGGAGGTGCAACCCATGCCCTCACACTTGGACTACTGCAAGTGTCTCCCAGTGTGTCTGCCTACAACAACTCCAGTCCATTCTCTCTCTGAACCCCAAAGTGATTATACTGAAATGCAGTTCTGAGCATGTCAGTGTATCCCTATCATCTCCAGGATAAAATTACAAATTCTTTGTTTGACAGTCAAAGCCCTTCATAACTTACCTTCTACCACTTCCTTTCTAGTCCTCTTACTTCCTATAGCCTTCCCACATCCCTTTCAATTCAGTGCCAATATCCTTCTTGCTGTTCCGTTAACAAAATACTACATCTCTCAGATCTGGTCATTTTTTCTCTGTCTGTCCTCAATGCCTTATATACTCTCCATATACATATCTACCTCCAGGTTTCTTTTGCTTTCTTCAGGTTGAAACTAATATTCCACCACAGCTATCTTATCCTAAAATCTTAATTTTATTATTTTCCCACTTCTATTTTTTATTTATCTTGTAACTAGAGTGTTTGTATATCTTTGTTTGTTTGTTGTCTCCTACATTATACTATAAACTCCTCGAAGGAAGACATTGTCTTTCAACTTTTGTATTCCCAGTGTTTAACACCAACTGTAATAGACATAATAAGTATTTTCTAAATAATTAGAAAAATGGAAGTTCTGTGAAGGATGTGGTTCTTGCTTTTTTTGTGCTTGTTTATTTCTCTTTTGCATTTTTTAAAAGACTGAGTCTCCCCATCTTCCCAAAGCTGAAATATAAGGGGTACTCACAGTTCTGATCCCACTATTGATCAACATAGAAGTATTGACTTGCTCTGCTTATGAATAATTTGTCTCTATTTGGGCAAATTTCCTACTCTTTTCTTTCAAGAAACTCACTATATTAATGCCAAAAAGAGAAAAATTGATGAATAAGGCTGCATCTCTGTATATCAGACCTCTTGAGCTCAAGAGATCTATAAAACCTCAACTTTCTGTGTAGTTGGGATTATGACATTTTGTTGACTACCACACTCCTCAGTCATTTGCCCTATGTCTGAACATTGATAACCTTTATTTAGGTATATAAGATATTAACTTATACTTCTAGGAATATATTGTCTTGAATAATTATTTTCTAGTTTATGGTTCTGCCTTGAAATTAAAATAAGAATTATACATTTCTTAATGGAATGAATCATTTCTTATTTGTCATTGTATTTCTCACAATATTGAACTCAGTGCCTTGCTGCATGGCATTACACACTATATATTTTATTCCTTGAGGATTAATAAGTTAAGAGGCATCAAAACTTGAGAGAACTGTAGAAAGTCAATGTGGGAGGTGACATGATGCTGATTTCAAGTTGAAAGGATGATATTTGGGTAATAGGATAGGATAATAATGTAACATATATATATATATATATATATATATATATATATATATATTTGGCAAAAAAGAAATTATTTTGGGGTAAGGGAATAATAGCAACTGTGGAAAAAGAGACCCATTCTTTAAAGTAGCAGTAGTACCCAAAATACTGGGGAGCAGTTTAGGAGGAGGAAGAAGTAGAAGTAGGAAAGTTATGTTGAATATTTTGATTGAATGTTGAGTTCTCTTTCCATGAGTTCAGGTGATATCCATCATCCCAAGGGAAAAACCTGTTATCTCCCAGAAGTTACATTGGAGACAATCTCAATAGTAAGCACAGGAGTATTTGAGAAACTGACACATTTTTCTTTATTTCTTTTAGCCACATAGTGGTAGTCTCTGTATATAATGAGGCTGTGTTCCCACCATGTTTATTTCTTACTCAACATGTAGAATGTCTGCTAACTTTAAAGATAGACAGATAAAAAAGAAAAAAGAGGAACATGTCTTTGGGGGACCAAACTCAGAAGTGATTCTGCTAATTTTCTAACTGAGCATGTACCAGTTAGATTTACAAGGTTCACAAAGAATATGGTTATTTGAGTTTTCAGAATTAAAACTTTTGTTTACTTTGAAGAGTTACCAGCCACTGCACATTCAGCCTGGTTTTGTGTACAGCCTCTTTGTATAACCCTAGATCTGTACACAACCTTCTTAAATGCATCTTCCTATTTTATCATTTACATATCAGCTTTATTGAGGGTCTTGTTTCACTAACACTCCTTTGTGTCAGCAATTATTCTTCCATTCCTCCCTCCCTCTCTTCTTCCCTCTTTTCTTTCTCTCTAACTTTCTTTCTCATCCTTCCTTTCTTTTATTCCTTCCTTTCTTTTTTCTTTCTTCACTTCTTCCCCTTTCTTTAGCTTTTGAAATTACCACCTTTCAGTTTAAGCTGAAATGTAGTTGTAAAGAAAACATGGTATCAGATGTAATACACTGAACTTAGGAGGGGTACAGTACTGAACAAGAAAAATCTGTGTTGTAGGTAGCCAAAATGGTGGCATAGAAGCAGGAAAACTCTGTAAGTTCCCTCCATAACCACCTTAAGTACCTATAAAATATAATTCCAAACAAACTTTAGAGATACAGAACCCACAAAGTGACAGAAAGAAAAAACTCTCCTGTGGAAGGCAGCCCAGCAGGCTGACAGGAAGGGTCTATCACACCATGTTGGGAGTCCAGGGGAGCCCTTTATGAGTCTGCCATTTCAGCCCCAAGGTGGCCCCAACCAGCAGTGGATGGAGCAGACTTCAGGAGAGTGGATCACCAGCAGCTGTGCAAGTTTCCAACATTATGGAATAAATGCCAAAGGCAAAGTAAACATCAGTGTGAAACTCTGTTGGAAATTGGGGCGACAGAGTCATGGTCTGGCTAGTGCCACCAAAGTGGGAAGCAGTAGAGGCGCAGTGGAAGTGAAGCCACCTTCAAATGGCTACATCAGGGCTCCTGTCCTGTAGATTGCAGGGAACGAAGTGACAATTCAGAGGGTAATTGCTCTTGCTTTAACCTGCTTGGATATGGATCACTGTCTTGGTTGGAGGTCCTGGGGTGTATGACCAGTGAGCCAGAGCTTGCGGTGTCTTTAGAGAAGGTGCTAAACTAATAGCTGCAGAAGTTGTGAAAACTCTAGTGATTTGGGAGAAAGCTCTCCTCTCCAAAAGCAGAGTTCTACTTTGGCAAAAAGCTCAAAAGTCAAATAAGTGAGTGGCAACATGACCAAACAGAGGAAGCAAAGCAAGCACAGCAATCAAACCTTAGACTCATTTTTTTGGGGGACAAAAAGGAGCAAAGCATGTAATGGGAGTAAAACAACAAAATCAGAACTCCTGCATCACAAGATTCCAAGTAAAATATGAACTGGTTACAGGCCATGGAAGAGCTCAGGAATGTTTTTGAAAATCAAGTAAGAGAAGTGGAGGAACAATTGAGAAGAGAAATGAGAATGGTGTAATAAAATCATGAAAAGAGAGCCAACAATGTGATTGAAGAAAATAATACCTTAATAAATAGACTAATTCAAATGGCAAAAGAGGCTCAAAAAGCAAATGAGGAGAAGGATGCCTCAAAAAGCTGAACTTGCCAGAATGAAAAAGAATTTCAAAAGCTCCCTGAACAGAAGAATACCTTCAAAATTAGATTGCACCAAATGGAAGCTAATGACTTAATGAGAAATCAAGATGCTAGAAAACATATCCAAACAAGTGAAAATTTAGTAGGAAATGTGAAATAACTCTTGGAAAAACCACTGACTTGGAAAAATAGATCCACAAGAGATAATTTACAAATTATTGGCCTGAAATCATGATTTCATAATGAAATCATGATGAAAGCCATGATCAAAAAAGAGACCCTAGAAATTATCCCTCAAGAAATTCTCAAGGAGAATTGCCCTGATATTTGAGAACCAGAGGGCAAAATAGAAATTAAAAGAATTCACTGATAACCTCTTGAAAAAAATCCCAAAAAGAAAACTCCTAGGAATATTATAGCCAGATTCCAGAGTTCCTAGATCAAGGAGAAAATATTACAAGCACCCAAAGAGAAACAATTTGAATATTGTGAAAATACAACCAGGATAACAAAGGATCTAGCAGCTTCTAAATTAAGGGATAGAAGGGCTTGGAATATGATATTCTGGAGGTCAAAGGAGCTGGGATTAAAACCAAGAATCACCTATGCAGCAAAACTGAGTATAATGTTTCAGGGGAATATGTTGTCACTCAATGAAATAGAGAACTTTCAAGCATTTTGTTGAAGAAACCAGAGTTGAATAGAAAATTTGACATTCAAATATAGAAAGTAAAAGAAGCATGAGAAGGTAAAGAGGGAAAAGAAATCATAAATCATAAGGAACTTATCAAAGTTGATCTATTAACATCCCTACATGGGGAAAAATATTATTGTGACTTATGAAACTTTTCCCAGTATGAGGATAGTTGAAGGAAATATAAATGAATACACACTCATAAATACATACTTACACACATACATACATATATATATATGTCTATATAGGAGGGCATATGAGCATATGAATACATGTTTGAGTGTTTGTATATATGTGTGCAGGTATACATAGACAGCAGGCACAGGAGCAATTGAATAGGAAGGGATGATATTTAAAAAATAAAATTAAGTGGTGAGAGAGGAATATAATGAGAGGAGCTAGGGAGAGACAGAATAGGGTAAAATATCTCATAAAAAAGAGGCAAGGGAAAACTGTTGCAATGGAGGGGAAGAATAGGAAGGCAAAAGGGAAATGGTCAATGTTATGTTCATTGAATTTGGCTTAAGGAGAGAATAACATACACAATAAATTGGGTATCTTCCTCTAGAGGAAAGTTGGGGGGAAGGTGATAAGAAAGGGGATGATTGAAGGGAGGGCAGATGGGGTGAGGGTCGTTAGAAGCACACACATTCAAAAAGGGACAGTGTCAAAGTAGAAAATAGAACAAGTGGGGGATGGGATAGAATGGAGGGAACTCTAGTCAGTCTTTCACAATATATGATTATGGAAATGTTTTGCATAACAACATATATACGACCTATATTGAATTCCTTATCTTCCAAGTAAGGGTAGGTGAGGAGGGAAGAAGGGAAAGAATCTGAAATTCAAAATTATAAAATCAAATGTTTTTAAAATTATTATTATTATTACATGCAACTGGGAAATAAGATATACAGCACTGCGGTATGAAGATCCATCTTTCCCTACTGTAAATTCAGAAGTGGGATGGGGAGGATATAGGAAAGAGCAGATTAGGGGAAGGGGTATTTAGTGGGATTGCTGTTTTAGGGTGGTGGGTAGGGGAAAGATGGGGTAAAAAATTGTAACTCAAAATCTTATGGAATGAATGTTGTTAACTAAAAATAAACATAAAATAAAAAAGAGAAAAATCTGTTTTCTACTTCTGGCTTCTGGAGATGCTACCTGTTTGTGGTGTGATCTTGGCCAAGATAATTTACCTTCCTGAGGCTCACATTTTTCACTTTCAAATTGGGAGTAATAATGCTTGCCTAGCTTAATCAACAACAATATTTATATAGTACCACTATATGCCAGATACTCAGCTAGGCATTGGGTTTGAAAAATACAAAGAATGAAATCATATATACATGTGATGAGATCCTCTAATGTGATACATACACATATATGTGCTGTTCTTTGTTGTTTATCCTTTTTTCTCAAAGAGATTATAAAATCAGCAAGATGATCTCGACTTGCAAGTGAATTGTATGTAAGTGAGGGAGGCCTATGCAAAGTAAACAGGTTCAATTTCTCCTCTGGAGTCATCTGGGCCCAGGAGAAAAATATAAATAAGAACAACTGGAGATGGCCACATGCAGAGGGAGACCTTGGACTTTTTGGTAAGAAAAAGGAAGAAGGGAAAGAAGTAGGAAGGAAGGAAGGAAGCAAGGAAGGAAGGAAGGAAGGAAGGAAGGAAGGAAGGAAGAAAGGAAGGCCTAACTGGAATTGACCAGTTGGGTGCCCAGTGGAGCCGATTGGACTCCTCACGGGTTGTTGTCCATACTTTTATCTTGTCAGCATGAAGATGATGCCATGACTTGCAAGTTACATATGTTAATATGTCAAAATTATATACATATGATATATGCATATGTATACATAAGTATATGCAAATTTTCTGTGGCTGCATTTAGAGTCCATAGGATATTCATGAAATCATAGAATTTCAAGACATTCTATAATGTGATTTTTTTATATGAAATATGTTATATGATACATTACATAACTAACAGGTCGTATACAGACTCTGTTTAAAGAACTCCAATGAGTGCATGGCCTTTTCAGAAAAGCCATACGACTTTAGGAAATTTTATTGTTAGCAAGATTTCCTTCATAGTAAGCTTGTTTATATTCTTGTTTTTGTTTTGAAACTTCTCTCCTTTGTTTCTGATTCTGCCCTTTGGAGCAATATAGAACTTTCATCTTTTCTCTGTATGGCAGCCTTTCATAACACTATTTGTATTATTCATACCATTATGACATACTTTCATACCACTATTATGTTCACTCCAAGTAATCTTTTCTTCATGTAAAACTCCCCACTTCCTTCAATTCATCCTAATATGCAATGTACTTAAGGACCTTCACCATAATGGTTGCTTTCTGCTATATGTTTTCTAGTTTGTCAATGCCTTTTTCAAACTGTGGGGACTAGAATTGATCCCCGAATTCTGATAAAGTATTACAAAGCAAACTATGGTGGGATTGTCACCTCACTGCTCCTAGAAACTTCATTCCCCAAGAATGCATTTTGACTGCTATCCCAGATCAAGCATGTTGTACAAGGAAACCTCTAGATTGTTTTCAGAACATCTATCAATGTCTCTCCATTCCTATTCCATTTGTGAAGGTGATTATTTTTTACCTAAGTACAAGACATTACATTTACCTTAATTTAATTTAATTCCATTAGTTTCAGTGTAAAGTTTTATTCAGTTAAGATTACTTTGGATCCTGATTCTATCAATCATTGTGCTAGATATCCCCCCTAACTTTTTCTCATATGGATATTCAGTAAGGATAATATTACTTTATCTATGTCATTGCAAAAAAAAAAATCTTAAAGAGCATAGGGCCTAACATAGATCTGTGGGTTATACTCTTTTGAGACTACCTGCCATCTCTTTAAAAACAATTCATCTCTTTCATAAGAAAATTATAAAATATTTTTTCAAAGCTTTGTTGGAATCTAGATAATTTATATCCACAGATCTCTCATTAAAAAATTACTAATCTTTTCAAAAAAAGGAAATAAAGTTTGTCCAAAATAACGTTTCTTGATGAAGCCATGTTAGCTCTTTGTAATCATGATTTTCCTTTTAACATATTCATCAATGATATCTTAAACGAAACACGTAAATATATCACAGGATCAAAGTAAATCTCAGTCATATAGTTTGCATAGTTCTTATCTCTTAAAAAAGACATTTGCTCTTTTCCAATATTGTGGCACTCCTGTTTTTAATGATGCTTCACATATAATGAAGAGTGGTTCTATAGTCATATTTGCCAGGTATTTTGGAACCTGAGGATAATGTTCATATTTACCAGAAGACTTGAATTCATTTAGGGCAACTAAGTGCTCTTTTCTTACTCTCTTTACTATTTTTGGTGATCAGTTGACTGTTTGTTTTTTTTTGCTCTGTCATTTCCAGTAGAAAAGTCATCTTTTTTTTTCCTTCAGGGATATCAGAAATGAAATAATAAATAAACAGTTCTGCCTTATTTCTGTTGCTAGTTATCATTGGTTCACTTCTTCCAAACAAAGTTATTTTCTTTTTTTTAATCTTCCTTTTCCTCTGAATATAACTTCAAAAATTCATCATCATGGCATTTCTGACACTCTTTATATAGGACCATATCACATTATGATATTTAGCTTCTGCTAGCTGGCCTTGTTTCCAAATTCTGTACATATATTTTATAAAGCCAAGCTGGTTTATAAGTTATCTATATCTGCTGGTTTAGACAAATCTCATTTTTACCCCATAATTAGAATTTGTGTTTTCAAAAGTCCACTCTTGAACATTTCCCACCTCTTCATGCTGACTTTCCCTGAATTTTTTTAGTCAATTAGATCCACTTAATTTTTGCCCCTAAACCCACTGAAGTCTTTTTTTTCCCCCAGATCCAGAATAAATGTCAGGCAATATCCATTTTTCTTCTCCTTGTGTAACATGGACTCTAGGATGGAGTGACTAATACTCCTCCATTATCCCTAAGCTCCCTTTCATTTTCACTCAACAACCAACTCCACTGTATCAATGAAAATCAGACCCAGAATAGAAATTCCTCTCAATGGATCCTCTACCTTTTGAAGAAGAATAGTCTTTTTGAATATTCTACATGGTGTCATTGTCTTGTTCTTTGAAGGTGTAGCTGCTTTTTTTAGTTCAGTAACTTTTTAGGGTACTTTCCCTCTTTATATGACCGATTTCATAACAAAACTTTTCCCTGCTTTTACTGGTTTCTTCTTTCACAAATTTATCTCATTTCCAGATAATTTTGAGAATAGACACTATGATTTAAAAATTGTGTTCCTTCAGTCCCCAAGAAACACAATACATATCTGATAATGAATATATTGATCATATGTATCAACCAATAACAAAAGCCTCATTCAAAAAATATGTGATGGTGATATGCACTTTTTTGAGCAAATAATTTGGTCTTTTTAATTCTTAAAATAGTAACTATGCAAAATCTTTTTTACAGCATTAACATGTATGTGATTTTGCTTGTAAATATATGACCTTTGGACCTCCTAGGACCACTTTTTCATATTTACAATTAATCAGTTGATTTTAAATTCATTAATCATTGGTGCATTCACAACTTCATCGCTATATTTGTTACATCTCTATATATCATAGTGTTTGGACTTTTTCATATGCTGTGAGATTTTTGTCTTTTCTTTCTTTACAAATTCTCAATAGATAATATGAAGGATTATAATGGAGATAAATGTGCCATTGGACTGTGAATTTTTCACTTCTATTTCTAGATATATTACTAGACCAACTGTCTTTTCAGAAACATGTCTCTTTTTATGACATCTGTAATGCCTAAGCCATCACTGGTCAAATGGTGCACCTTACTTGTCCTCACAATAAACCCTTTAATTATCATTTAGAAATTCTTCAAAGTGGTTGGTGTTGCCTGATCCATAGTCATGCAAGTTACTGTTAGTGTTAAAAGTAGTTGTTTTTTGTGACATTATCAGTTGTTACTAAAAAAAACAACAACACTACATAGTTTCTTAAAGCATGAGATGTTCTCAACCAAGATTATCCTTTTATTAAATTCTGAACTAGGTTGATGTTCTAAATGTCACATGTGTTTGGCAATCCAGCTACATGCCATAGCTTGATAAATATGCATTTTGTATGTATTTTCATCATTTTGTCATGGTGAGATAGTGCTCTTTCAATAGGTATGGATATCACTGAGGAAGCTAGTTAACATGCTTACCATGTTACGTGATGTATTCAATGTTATTTATTAAAGTCATTGACATATTTTCCAAACATATTTTTGCTGTGTTTTTCCCCAACTCTGTACATGCTAAAAATAGAAGTTAGGGAATTTAAAATTACATTTTCCCTTATTTTGGAGGATTTTCTGAATTGCATAGAAAATTATCCACTTCTTCATCCTTTGCAATTGATGGCATATTGACTATAAATGTTTTGTGGTAGGCTGTTTCCTTACTCATATTGAGTACTGGGAGGGAAGAGGAATAACTTTCTATTAAATTATTTCTTTTTATGAGGAATAAGATGAAACTAAATGTTTCAGCACTTTTATTCACCTAACATATACAATAAGCTGTCATTCCATCTAACATAAAATTCTTTCTGGTTTTTGGTTTCATTTCAGTTCTTTGTATATGATTTGGTTTCTCCAGTAGAGGGACAACTTGTTTTTTAACAGAATAAAACGCCACAGTAAATATATATATATATATATATATATATATATATATATATACATATATATATATATATAGTTAAATTAATATGATATATGATTTAATAACTTTTTGACTTAGCTCACCTCAGCCTTCATTTCCTTGGTCAGTCTAATATCTTCATTGCAAAAATGAAAAGATGTTGCATAGAAATGATGACCATGTTGAACTTTTTACATTTTTATGAATTAAATAATACTCTCCCTCCCCCCCCAAAAATTCACTAATGCCAAATATTCTAGTCATATGTTTCTCCTTACCTTGCTAACCTAATCTTTAGATAACATATTTTAAAGTGCACATTTTTCTATATTGTAAAAATTCATTTATAATTTAAAAAATTAAATTATTTAATGTTATTTTTCTTTCAAATACAGTATTAAAATTCTTCATGTCCATACTCTGTTCAGTGCTATGCCCATACTTGCAGCCTTACCATATGCCTACCAGAGCTTACACCTTGATAATTTAGTCCTGAAAACTGAACTCACCATTCTGCTACACAGAATTTTAGTGGAGGAAATCATTGCCCAAGAAAACATGGAAACTATGTCTTTCATGCTGACAGTGTACATACGTAAACTTATGCTATAGACTCCACTATATTTAGAGTGCTGATTTGGAGGCAAAGGACCTATATTCAAATCCTAACTCTGCCAGTTAGTACTTATGTGAGTAGGGAAGATGTCTGTACTGGTCAACATCCTTTTTAACATCACCTTCTTTCTCATTTCTGTCAACTATAATTGCAGGGGATTATATTAGATTTTATCTAAGCATTCTTACAACTGAATGC
Source organism: Petaurus breviceps papuanus (assembly GCF_028583685.1). NCBI lineage: Eukaryota > Metazoa > Chordata > Mammalia > Diprotodontia > Petauridae > Petaurus > Petaurus breviceps. The sequence continues at coordinate 19,335,775 of NW_027187351.1, read as the reverse complement.
ATTCTGATCTGAAATAATCTTAAAATTAGATGCAGGAGAGCTTATTTTAAAAAATGAACATAAGTCAATCTGCAATTAATAGGATAACTGCAGGGGGACTCATGCAGAATACTTAAAAAAAAAAAAAACATTTTAAAAATTTTTGTCCAGAGAGGTGGATCCAAGCAGGAACTTTTCTAAACTCCCCCATGAATTCTGTCACTAAGCTCTAAAAAGTGAATCTGAGTGAATTTTAGAGTGACAGAATCTATTGGGAGATGGAGCACAGCACGGCATATACCTAGCCCAGGAAAGTACCCAAGTAGGTCTGGGCAGGGGGAGCATGGACCACACAGGGGCTACACCAGCAAAGACCTGAGAGAAGAGCACGGAAGACTGAGAGCTAGCCTTAGTTACCAGATTCAACTCCTCCCCCCCCCCCCCCCCCCCGACAGAGAATCAGTCCTAGCTGGTTAAGAGAAAGCCCAGGGCCCACAACAGCAACAACAGATTCTCCTGGGACTGGATATCTAAAAATCACATACTTGAAATTTCCGGAGCCATAAAGGCACAGTAAACCTTAGCTGCTCTAATACCTCTCCTTAACTCTGAAAACCCAGAGATTAATGTGCCACTCAATATAAAATCCTAAAACACTGGAAACAGCCTCAGGCCTGGGAGACATAGAAGAAGGGTGTAACTGAAGCTGTGCCTAGTCTCTAGTGAAGGGCCAGAGATGTACAAACAAACCCCATTACAGCTGATCAGCAGGAGATCCCTGAACTCAGGGGGGTGGAGCCAGATAGAGCTAACAACAGAAGCCCAGGTGTGCCTTAGCAGGACCAGGGTAATCCCCAGAAACCAGGACAGCCAGTTATCAGCTGCTGAGCCTGCCAGAGCTGTAGCCCACGGGCACAGAGGCAGATACCTCAAATGACCAGACCACCCATCCCCTACATGTTACTCTGTGAGCCTCAGGGTAACCCAGGAGAAACACTGAGAGTCCTGGCCTTGGCCTCAGGCTAGACACCCAGAGCTACAACACTGCAAGGGAATACTGAGGGAGGGAGTGGTCAAAAGGAAAACTCTTAAGCAGGGGGAGGGAGAACAAAGAAATAAAAACATAAACAGGGGAGGGAATAGGATGGGGGAAAGACACAGATAGCCATCATAACTATGAATGTGAATGGGATGAATTCTCCCTTAAAACTGAGGCATATAGCTGATGGATTATAAACCAAAATCGTACAAAATGTTGTCTAAAGGAAACACATTTGAAACAATGGCATACACCCAGGGTAAAGGTAAAAGGCTGGAGTAGAATATATTATGCTTCAGCTGAAGCTAAAAAAAAAAAAAGCAGGGGTAGCAGTCCTCATTTTAGATAAAGCAAAAGCAAAAATAGAATTAAAAGAAATAAGGAAGGGGCAGCCAGGTGGCTCAGTGAGTAAGAGCACTGGCTCCAGCATCGGGATGACCTGGGGGATCAAATCCTGGGCTCAGACACTCAGCATCCACCCAGAAATAACTGGCCATGTAACCTTGAGCAAGTTACTTAACCCGGATTGCTTTAAAAAAAAAAATAAGGAAGAAAACTATATCCTGTTAAAAGGCACCATGGAGAATGAAGTATTATCATTACTTAACATATATGCACCAAGTAGTATAGCATCCAAATTGCTAGAGGAGAAGTTAAGGATATTGAAGGAAGAAATAGACAGCAAAACTATACTAGTGTGGGACCTCAATCTCTCCCTCTCTGAACTTGATAAATTTAACCCCAAAATAAATGAGAAAGAAGTAAAGTAGGTGAATGGAATTTTAGAGAGGCTAGATATGATAGATCTCTGGAGAAAATTGAATGGGGAGATAAAAAGGAATATATCTTCCTCTCAGATACAAATGGCACATACACAAAAAGTGACCATTTCCTAGGGCATAAAAACTTCACAATTCAGAGCATAAAGGGAGAAATATTAAATGCATCCTTCTCAGAACATGATGCAATAAAAATCATATGCAATAAAGGACCATGGAAAGATAGATTAAAAACCAGTTGGAAATTAAATTATTTTATTCTAAAGAATGAGTGGGTCAAACAAGAAATTATAGAAACAGTAACTTCATTCAAGAGAATGATAATAATGACACAACATACCAAAACTTGTGGGATGCAGCAAAAGCAGTTCTTAAAGGAAGTTTTATATCCCTGAAGGTATTCATGAATAAAATAGAGGAAATGGAGGTCAATAAATTGGGCATGCAACTGAAAAAGTTAGAAAAATAACAAAATGGAAATCCCTAATCAAATACTAAATTAGAAATAATGAAAACCAAAGGAGAAATGAATAAAATTGAAATTAAGAAAACTATTAAATTAATAAATAAAAATAAGAGCTGGTTTAATGGAGAAACCAATAAAATGGATAGACAGTTAATAAAAAAGAAAGAAGAAAACCAAATTATGGCTATCAAAAATGAAAAGCATGAATGTACATCCAATGAAGAGAAAATTAAATCAATATTTAAGAATTATTTTGGCCAATTGTATGTATATAAATTTGACAATTTAGTGAAATGGATGCATATTTGCAAAATATATATATATATATGTTGCCCAGAAAAACTGAAGAGGAAGTAAATGACTTGTATAGCCACATCTCAGAAAAAGAAATTGTACACACCACCAATGATCTCCCTAGGAAAATATCTCCAAGGCCAGATGGATTTACTGGGAAATTCAATCAAACCTTTAAAGAACAATTGATTCCAATATTTACAAACTATTTGGGAAAACTAGAAAAGAAGGAGTCCTACTAAATTCTTTTTATGACATGAATATGGTAGTGATTCCTAAATCAGGAAGAGATAAAACAGAGAAAGGAAATTATACACCAATTTCTCTCATGAATATAGATGCAAAAATTTTAAATAAAATATTAGCAAAAAGACTAAAGCAACTTATCACAAGAATAATACACTTTGGTCAGATAGGATTTGTTCCAGAAATGGAAAGATGGTTCAATATTAGGAAAACTATAAGTATAATTGGTCATATCAACTACAAAATTTTAAGATGCCATATGATTTTGTCAATAGATGCAGAAATGGCTTTTGACAAAATACAACATTCACTCATATTAAAAACCCTAGAAAGTTTAGCCAAAAATGGAGTCTTCCTTAAAATAATAAGTAACATCTATTTAAAACCATAAACAAGTATTATACATAATGGGGATAAGCTAAAAGCATTTCCAATAATAACAAGGGTGAAACAAGGATGCTCACTACCACCCTTTTTTTTTCAATTTGTTACTAGAAATGTTACCAGTAGCAATAAGAAAAGAAAAATAAATTGAAGGAATCAAATTAGAGACTAAGCTATCATTCTTTGTAGATGATATGATGATATACTTAGAGAATACTGGAGAATCAAGAAAAAAATACTTGAGATAATAAACAAATTTGGCAAAGTTGCAGGATATAAAATAAACCTCCATAAATCCTTGGCCTTCCTATATTTCTAATGAAATCCAGTAGCAAGAGATATAAAGAGAAATCCCATTTAAAGTTACTGTATATATTATAAAATATTTGTCAATCTACTTGCCAAAATAAATGCAGGAACTATGCAAACACAACTACAAAACACTTTTTCCACAAATCAGTTCAGATCTGACTAATTGGAAAGACATCAGTTGGTCATGGCTGTGTTGAGCCAATATAATAAAAATGACAATTTAATCTAAATTAAATTACATATTTAGTGCCATACTAATCTATTTACTATAAAATTACTTTAAAGAGCTAGAAAAATAGTAACAAAATTCATTTGGAAGAACAAAAGGTCCATACTATCAAGGGTGAAAAGAAATGCTAGGGAAGGTGACATAGCCATGCCAGATTTTAAACTCTATTATAAAGCAGGAGTCATCAAAACTACTTGGTACTGATTGAAGAATAGAGTAGAGAATCAATGGAATAGGTTGGGTACACAAGACTTAACAGTCAATGACTATAGTCATCTACTGTTTGATGAACCCCAAACCCCAGCTTCTGGCATAAAAAATCATTATTTGACAAAAACTGTTGGAATAAATAGAATATAGTATGGCAGAAATAGGCCATAGACCAATATCTAACAGTATACCAAAGTCATGTATAAATGGGTGAACCAACTAGGGACAGCAAGGAATAATTTACCTGTCAGATATACAGAGAAGGAATGGTTTTATGGCCAAGTAACAATTAGAGAGCTTTATGTAATGCTAAATGGATAATTTTGATTACATTAAATTGAATATTTTCTGTACAAATAAATCCCTTCAAAGATTAACAAATTAACACATTAAAAATATTAAGAGGCAAGTGCAAAATTGTAAAAGATTTTTTACAACCAGTGTCCTTATAAAGTCCTCATTTCTAATATATACAGAGGATTGAATCAAATCTATAAGAATCCAAGTCTTTCCACAATTGATAAATGGTCAAAGGATATGAACAGGAAGTTTTCAGAGGAAGAAATTAAAGATATCTATAACCATTTGAAAAAAAATGCTCTAAATCACTTTTGATTAGAGAAATGCAAATCAAAAGAACTCTGAGGTACCAAATCTCACCTATCAGATTGGCTAAAATGACAAAACAGGAAAATAATACATGCAGGAAAGGATGAGTAAATATTGGAACACTAATGTATTGTTGGTAGAGTTGTGAACTGATTCAACCATTCTGGAGAGCAATCTGGAACTATGCCCAAAGGGCTATCAATAAGTGCATAACGCCCTTTGGCACAGCAATGCCACTTCTAGAGTTGTATTACAAAGAGATCATAGAAGTGGGAAGAGTCCCCATATGTACAAATATATTTGTAGCAGCTCTTTTATTGGTGGCAAAGAATTGGAAATCAAGGGGATGCCCATCATGGGGTGATGGCTAAACATGTTGTGATACATGAATGTAATGGAATACTTTTGTGCTTTAAGAAATAAGGAGCAGATGGACTTCATAATAGCCTGGAGAGACTTGGACAAACTGATGTTGAGTGAGAAGAGCAGAACATGGAGAAATTTGTATGCAGTTAGAGACGCAACATATTTGTGAAGATCAACTTTGATAGATTGGGCTTCTTTCAGAAATACAAGGTTATATAACAACTCCAAAGGACTCATTATGAAAGAGATGTTCACATCCAGAGACAGCACTACTGAGTTTGAATGCAGATTGAAGCAAACAACCTGCTCTCTTTCTTTTTCTTGTTTTTTTTTTTCTCTTTCCTACTGTTCGTCATTTTTTTTTTTACAAACAAACTAATGTTTAATATGAAGGTATTTGCAGATTTTGTATTTGATTGTATGCCACCATGGGGCTGGGGAGAAGTGGAAAGGGGAGAAAATTTGAATCTCAAGGGATTGTGGAACTGAATCTTGTAAACTAAAAGCAAACAAATTAATTAATTTTTAAAAATCTTTGTCCATCTGCAGGAAAAATAATATATTTGCATCAATTATAAATCAGGCAGTTATTTGGTTGATATATGATGAGTGTTAAGTATGAAGATATTTAAGATTGCAGACAGTTGCTGTTTACCTTTAAGTGACTGAATGAAGCTCAATCAAAAATAACAAGTTTTAGTCTGACAGTTCTGAGTAAAACTTTGACAATATAAATAAAAATATGAAACATTGCAATCATTTGCAAGAAAAAAGGTAGGTGCTTCTTTAAAGATTAAATTCAAATATGTAAAAACTTGACATTTTGCGGCCAGGTTAATAGAATTTCCATATTGAAATTTAACAGTAATTTAATTGCAAAAAAAAAAAAAAGTCCAAAAGTACTAACAGTATGACTTATGGCAAGAATTTCTCAAGTTATTGTAGTGGGGAATGATGAAAATTACTCATGTTAATTCCCTGAGTCAAAATATTTTTCAAATGTGGTAATATATGCCATTTGATGTTTATAGACCATGTTACCCAGAAGTTACCCAAGTTTTGAATTATTAAATATTATAGATATTTTTATTTCATTTGTATAAATAACACTGAATGACTTTTATCAGACTGTAATTATTTCTCTCACAAATGATAATGATGGATAAAATGTTAACTATGTAGATTAAATTTAAAAGTGTTTTTTGCATACATTCCCCACCCCCACTCAGAAACCTGGCTGTTAAACATTTTCTAGTACACTACTGGGTATACTTAAGATGCAATATGCGATACCATCCATCTGGATAATAAATAATTGGGAATCATATAAATTAAACTGGTAAAGAGGGTTACAACCATAATAAAAGTATGGAAAATGCTAGACTAAGGAGTTTAGACTTTATCCTCTTAGCAATGGTAAGTCATTGAAGACATTTGATGTGGGTTGTGACATTGTCCAACATATACATTGAGTACATAAGTTATCAGTGGGGTATAGGATGGAAATCAGGAGTGTGATAAAAAAATGTCTTGGAGTCAGAAAAGTTTTGTTTAATCCCGTTTTCTAGCATTACCATCTAGGGAGGCTGATGAATACATTTATCCCCTAGAAGCTTCAATTTCACTTTCCTCATTTGTAAAATTAAGGTTATAATCAATAGATTCTGCTTTAAAATGATAACTGTGAAGGCTTCTAATAAGAAGGGTAAGACATACAAATGGAAGCAGAGCTAAGGAAGATCTTGGGGGGGGGTGATAACTATAATTCTATGTGCAGTAGATAGAGCACAGGGTGTGGAATTTGGAGGGCCCAAGTTCGAACCTGGCCTCAGAAACATGCTAGCATTGTGACCCTGGGAAAGTCACTTGCTTTGTCTATCTCAATTTTTGTATCTATAAAATAAGAGGGAGAAGTAATTGGCCTAAAGCATAGAGGTCTGGGGGGAAGAGGGTGAGGGAAGTAGGGCTTGTCCTGGGATATTATCCCACTCTATATACTGGGACTTCAGGATGGAGTTCTGCTAGGGGGTAAGAAAGGTCGTTTCTTCTCTTTCTCCCAATGACCTGTTCTGGAACGTATTCTCTTGCATATAAGAAATCAAGAAAAGCATAAAAAAACACTTTTGAAACATCCAGGAGAAATAGGACCATGTGAGTAGGAGGGAGAGACAGCTGTTGGCCTTTGCCAGTTATAGCCTCCCCTGCCACTTCTTGGCAGGCAGAACGAGCAGCAGATTTGGGTCCCTGTCCTCAGTCTCATCCTCTTCTGAGAGTTTACTGAATTACATAGACACAATCTGGTGCCTCGCAGTGACATGCACAGGGACAGAGCCAGACTTCAGGTGGAAAGTCACAGGAGGCTGGAGTGGGAAGTCACCTAGGCTGAGTGTAGGCTGGCAGGACAGTTTTAGGTTGGCCAGTGGCACAGCAACTTTCTCATTGTCATGGTTTTGGGACATCACCTCCACAACATTGCACTCCTCCTTGGCATCTTCTGTGAGGAAAAGCATGGTCAGTGCCAGCACATGCTCCGTGTTGTCCTCCTCCTTCACCTGTAAGGTATAGGACCTAGCCTGCCTGGACTGCTCACAACCCAAGAAGAAGCTGTTGATATGGACAGGGCCCAGGTTCCATAGCCTCAGTGCTCCCATGGTGCCCCCATTCCGGGCCCGGCTTCCCTGTGCCTGGAATGCCAAGGAGGCTGAGGTGGCAGCCATGCAGCAGGGACCATCTACCTCTTTCCTTTTTTATATGAGATAATTTACCCCATTCTGTGTCTCCCTATCTCCTCTCATTATATTCCTCACTCACCTCTTAATATTGTTTTTAAAATGTCATCCCTTCCTATTCGATTGATCCTGTGCCCTTTGTCTATGTATACCTGTACACACACACACACATATATATATATATATATATATATATATGCAACACTCACATATATTCATATATATATATATATATATACACATTTATATTCCCTACAACTATCCTCATACTGAGAAAAGTTTCATAAGTTACAATTATAATTTTTTCATGTAAGAATGTAAATAGTTGAACGTTGATAAGTTCCTTATGCTTTCTTTTCCTTTGTTTATCTTCTCATGCTTCTCTTGCTTCTTGTATTTGAATGTCAAATTTTCTATCCAACTCTGTTTTTTCCATCAAGAATGCTTGGAAGTCCTCTATTTCATTGAACGACCATATTTTGCCCTGAAACTTTATACTCAGTTTTGCTGCATAGGTGATTCTTGGTTTTAATCCTAGCTCCTTTTACCTCTGGAATATCATATACCGAGCCCTTCTATCCCTGAATGTAGAAGTTGCTAAATCTTGTGTTATCCTGATTATGTTTCCACGATATTCAAAATGTTTCTTCCTGGCTGCTTGTAATATTTTCTCCTTGATCTGGGAACTCCAGAACCTGGTTATAATATTCCTAAGAGTTTTCTTTTGGGTATCTTTTTCAAGAGGTGATCAGTGAATTCTTTAAATTTCTATTTTGCCCCCTGGCTCTAAAACATCAGGGCAATTTTCCTTGAGAATTCCTTGAAGGATGATTTCTAAGTTCTTTTTATGATCATGGCTTTCAGGTAACCCAATAATTTTTAAATCATCTCTCCTGCATCTATTTTCCAGGTCAGTGGTTTTTCCAATGAGATATTTCACATTGCCTTCTATTTTTTCATTTGTTTGGATCTGTTCAATAGTATCTTGATTTCTCATCAAGTCATTAGCTTCCATTTGCTCCAATCTAATTCTGAAGTATTATCTACTTGAACTTTTGAAATTACTTTTTTCCATATGACAAAATCAGGTTTTTAAGGCATTCTTCTCCCCATTGGCTTTTAGGGACTCTTTTGCCATTTGAGTTAGTCTATTTTTAAGGCGTTATTTTCTTCAGTTGTGTTGTTGAATCTCTTTTTATTATTTACTTGCATCATTCTCATTTATCTTCTCTATTTCCTCCATTTCTCTTACTTGATTTTCAAAATCCTTCTTGAGCTCCTCCTTGGTCTGTAATAAATTCATATTTTTTCTTGGAAGCTTTTAATGCAGGAGTTCTGACTTTGTTGTCTTCCTCCCATTCCATGCTTGCCTCCTTTTTTTCCCCCAAAAGAGGAATCTAAGGTTTGATTGCTGTGTTTACTTTGCTACCTTTATTTGCTCTTGTTGCCATTAGTTACTAAATACTAAGTACTTGACTTTTGAGTTATTTGCCACAGTAGAGCTCTGCTTCCAGAAAGGAGAGCTTTGTTCCAAATTGCTGGTATTCTCCCAGCTTCTGGAGCTGATAGTTGGGTGCCCTCTCCACAGCCCCCACAAGCTCTAGCTCACTGATCACACACTCCAGGACCTCTACCCAACACAGTCATCAAGATCCAAGCAGGCTAAAGCAAGAAAATTTACCGTCTGAATGGTTGCTTGGTCCCCCTGCGATGTGCAGGCCAGGAGTAGCCAAGTGGAGGAATCTTCATGGCCACATCACCTTCACTGCTTCTCACCTTCTCACCCAGGGGGCAGTGGACAGACCGTGCTCTCAGTACCCCTGTTTCCACAAAGTCCTCACTGATCTTTAACTTCATCATTGGCATTGATGGGTGTATCAGCAATGCCATATTCACAATGCCTATGGAGATTACAAATATGCTGATATAATTATCCATTACAAAATACGTCATGTTTGCCATATGAGGAAATAAACTAGAAAATTTATTAAGATACCAAAAGACTGAGTCCCAAAACCAGAAAGTGAAAGCCATCAGAGTAGTTATGATATTGGCACAGGTAGATAAAGTAGAAAGCACCCACATTTTCAAGCCTTTAAAACAGAACAGGCTACCTCAAGCAAAGGTCCTCCTCTCTCCACACACAGCAACCACCCAGCGTCCTGGAAGCGCGCTCCCAGCAGCTCCGGCCCCTGGCAGTCCTCAGCAGGAGTCCTTAGCAGAAAGTCCTTAGCAGTCCTAACTCAAAAAGGGCTTCGCGCTGCCACTGCCTCTGCTGCTGCCGCCGTCACCACCACCGCCAGCCAACGCAGGAACGCTAGCTTGGCTTCCGCTTCCTCTTGCTCCGCCCCTTCCTGCTACATCAGCAAGTCCAACGGGGCATGGAAGATCTTTAAATCCCATAACCCTTACATTCGGCCCCAAGATCTTTCATGTCCCTTACTTGACAAAAATACAGTAGGAATAACTGGTGTCAACAAAATTTCACAACAATATAACAAGAATAGCAGACAATAAACACAGAAAACCATATTTTAGGGTGGCGCTTGAGCACAAGCTCCCCATCATTCCCCCCACCCCGAACAAATGGGGCCCCAAAATCTTGTGGTAAGGGGTGAAGATCTCTTCTTCTATGGCTACTTGCTGCTGAAATCGGATGTAGAGGCAATTAAAGATTCCCCTGTATTGGCTTGGTTTTCAAATTGATTGTATTAAAACCCAGAGTTTGTTAATCCCACCTGTGGGATGGGCTTGTTGATGTGAAAAGAAAGTCCTGAAGTGGGAGGAGCTGGTGATGTAGATTTGGAGAGACACAAGAGAGAGGCGGAAGATCTTTTTTGGTAGCAGCACCTCGTGGAGAGAGAGACTAAGAGAATTGCTGGTGGCCGCTTTGAATTGCCCTGGACTTTTGAGACCTGCCCCCTGAGCTGCCAAGGACTGAGGAGACATGGCTGTTTTGCTGGTACTTTGTCTGTCTGTTTTGATGTTATTTTGCCAGATTTGTCCATACTGTCCACTGGTGAGGGACAGCACTGTTGTTGCAGGGGTCTGGAGACTGTCCTGCAGACAGAGTGAATACTGTCCACTGGTGAGGGACAGTGCTGTTGTTGCAGGGGTCTGGGAGCCTTTCTGTTGGTTCAGAAGCCCTGAAGAAGGATTTTCTTGTTGTATGTTTACAGAAATCCTGGGAGAGGGCTTTGCTAATGTGTTCAGGGGTTCTAGGACTGTTCTACAGACAGAGGATAAATTCATGAAGGGACTGGCGATGTATCTTGTGGCTTTGCTAAGCCTTGTCTCCCCAGGAACTAAGATTGCTGAGAACTTGCCTCGTGTCAAGATGAAGAAAAGACCTCCATTTGGGTATTAAGTGCTGTGTTTAAACTTGATGTAACTCTGGGGTAGATTCAATTGTGATCCAGGGGTGGGGAACTTTTGACCTTGTGTTTGGAAACTAATCTCCATTTGAGAAGAGGGGCTTTGTGGTGGACTTAATTAAGGTATAGCCTAGGAGTGGAGAAGTATTTAGAACAGAGACTTTGTAATTGATTGAATGATTGGAAGGTCCTGGGGTGGGGTAGTACTTGGAGATTATTTAATCACACTTAGTAAATGCTGTATTTTGAATGATGTCATGTTTTGATCTTCTCTGTTCTGGGTTTGTTACTGAATAAAATAGAGAGCACCTATGCTGGTATTTTGAACCTGGGAAGTTGCCTTTCCTTGGCATTACATTACAATGGGCTAATAATTTTGGAAACTTGCACAGCTGCTGGTGATCCACTCTCATGAAGTCTGTTCCAGCCACTGCTGGTTGGAGCCACCCGGGGTCTGAAATTTAAGGCTCATAAGGGGCTGGGGTCGACTCGCTGCTTCATGTGATAGACCCTTCCTGTCTGCCTGCTGGTCTGCCTTGAGCAGGAGATTTGATTATCTCTGTCACTTTGTGAGTTCTAAAGCTCTAAAGTTTGTTCAGAGTCATATTTTATAGGCGTCTGAAGTGGTTATGGGGAGAGTTCATGGAGTTTTCCTGCTTCTATGCCACCATCTGCTCTCCACACCCCTCCATTTGGTTAAATTTTAAAGCAATTTATATTTTAAAATTTAAATAAAAAAAATTTAAGCATTAAAACTGTATCAATAGGATGTAAGGAAGGTTAACCAGTTAAAATGACAGAGAAGAGTTTATTTCAGTGTGAACAAACTAAAGATAGTAAACTGTCTTAAAATTCCAAAAATAGCACATGAAGGAAGGAGTGATAATTCATGTTAAATTTTACACATAGTATTTGAAAAACAAATCCTTTACTCACCCCTGTCCTTCAATACTCATATTCAATAAGTTGCCAATTTTCTTGGTCCTACCTTTACAACATCTCTTGTGTGTAATGCTCTATTCTTGTCTGGGTTCTTGTAATGCCATATGTAAGCAGCTTTCCAGAAGAATGCTAATGTGGACAGCTTTTAAGTTTCTGATTGCACAGTATAGTGAACACTTTATTTATTCCATAACAAATCATAGAAAACATTCACAGTAAATCAAAGTACAGCATTCACAATATTACATCTTATCATAGAAAAATAAAATATAGCATTCCCAACAACTTATCAAAGTAAATGGCCACATAGTTTCCACTACAGTGGTCACAAAGTTTTGAACAAATAACAATTATTTAGTAACTCAAGCATTCACCAAATCCTTAATTCAATCACAGGGTACAATAGTCAACATTTTCCACTCATGGGGCATACTAGGTAAAAATCAATTACTTATTCAGTCCTCAGTCACTAAGTTTAATCATTTAGTCAATCAATCATCCTTCATAACTCACTGTTCAATAATCAGAAAAAAACAGACCCTCCACCCCTAGGTCACTAATAAATTATAATCTTATTAATCAATACACAGTATCCAAGTAAAGTCTTCTTTCAGCTTGACTCAGCGCAGTCCCTCAGATTCCCTGGATCACCTTCCATGGTCCCAGAACCTACCTGGATTCACCAAACTGTCACCTTGCTTCAAAGGCAGATAGCTCCCAGTTCCTTGTCCAGATCTCTGTGCAGTTCCTGCTCCACATTGGAGCTCACAATGTCTGGCCCATCTCAAATACTTCACAGTCCCTATTCCCTGCAGGTCAAGGCTTAACAAAGCCAGCAACAGATTCATGCAATATACCAGCATCACAGTCGTGCTTCCTCAGTTTTTGGCAGCTCTGGCTGGCTTTTGGAAATCCACAGCCACCTCACAACTCTGGCTGGCCCACAGAAATCTTCAGTAGCTCTGGCTGGCTCTCATACTTATCAAAAGTTTTAGCTGGTTCCCGGAATCAAAATCACTTCATCCAGGTTCTCTAAATCAAAATTATCCTCTCCAGCCTTTAGGGCCTTTCCTCTTCAGCCTCCTTGGTTCCTTTTCAGATTGCCTCGTGGCAGAAGTTTCTGCCTCCACAAAGCCTACTCCAAGAAGATATAATTCTTTCTCCTTATATACACATAAAATTATCTACTTTCTGTTTCATCCAACCCCTTCCTGTCACATCACAAACAGGGGTTCATACCTTCTGTTTCTTTCACAGAGGTTTCATTAGTTACTAAGTGCTAAGTACCTGCTTATGTGCCAATAGAAATAGGGGTCTTCAAATTCAAATTACATTATTATTATTATTATTATGGTCCTCCACTCTTCTTGCCTGGACTCTTATAATAGTTCATATTTGGCTTTCTTGCCTCCAATTTCTCTGGTATCCTCTCTGTTTTCTCCACAGGTACAAAAATATTATTCCAAAATTTCAAGTCTGAGTAAATTACCTCTATACTAAAAAAAAAAAAAAACAACCCTTTGAGGCTTTTCTATTGCCTTTTGGATAAAAGACAAAATTTTGAGTCTAGAATTTAATCTTCCACAATCTGGTTCCTACCTACCTCTTTCTAGTCTTGTTACAAGTTCTTCCTCTTCATGTATTCTCATGTCTAGTCAGACCTTTCTGCTTGTTCTACCCTGTACATCAATGTTTATATAGCATCCTACTTTCACTTTATAAAATTGCTACCTTCTTTCAAAGAAGTTTTGCTGATATCCTTCTTCTGACATTATATTTTTGCTCTAAAATTATTACCATACTGTCTTCTTTAAAACATTCTTTATGATTTTGCATGCATGTGTATATACATGTATGTATATATTCACATATGTTACATATAAATGCATATTTAAGTGTCGTTCTCATTGACCATATTTTTCTTTCATTTTTCTCTTCCTTGCACAATGCTGTGCATAGAACAGCCACTTAAATTAAAAGTTCACAGACTCAGATTAAAGTAAAATAAATAAAAGCCATAACAATTTTATTATTAAAAAGTCATTCATGACTTTTGAGAAAATTGTTTCTGGGCAGGAGTGAAAGCAGAAATAAGATGGCAATGGTTTGAAGACTGAGTTGGTTTTTAAAAACTGGAAACAATAATTTCTTTTCAATAGCTTAACAGTAAAAATTGTGGAAATCTTTAAAGTTGGACCAACTCACACTTTAAAATCTCGCATTCAAGTACAGATATACATTTCAATTTGTTCTGCATTTCGGAATTTGCATACATTTTTTAAATTAAAACGGTGGAGTTAGGAGGACCTGAAGTCAAATCCAGTGTCAGACACTTGACACTTACTAGCTATGTGACTTTGGGCAAGTCACTTAACCCCAACTGCCCTCAAAAAAAAAAAAGGCAAAAAAAATAAAATGGTTGCTCTGGAGTTTATTTAAGTGGTTGATATTAGTAAAAAAAAAAAAGTAAGCTAGGATTTTTGTCCATATATACTTGACCACAATACTAAATTCCCTAATTAAATGTCCTAACACATGATTAAATGCCCTAAAAAGAAGCCTGCTGTGTCCCTGACACCTTTGGTGTTCAGTCAGATGTTTGTTTTATTTTTTTTCTATATCCGTGCTTCAATTTAGATATGTGATGAAATTCAAGGATTATTTAAAGGGCCTTTCTTATCAGGATAAACTGTAATCTTATAGAATTATAAATTTCATACACTATTAAAATCTGATTTATTTATACTATGTTATTTATACTTCAAGTGTAAGAAATCTTCTTTAACATTGTACTTAGGAGTATTTCTGAGGTGACCCTTTGAAATTGGAAGCCTCAGTAAATCCCCCCAAAGGCACTTCCTGAGTGAAGCAAAATTGACATTTTTCATGGTCCCAGAAAAGCTCACAGCTGGTCAGACTATATCACCTCATGACATAGAAATTAAAGGAGTGATTTCTAATATCCCTCACAAGAATAGAGTTCTCATTTTTAGACTCAGCAAAATAAAGGAAGCACACATAAAATAAATGAAATCTGAAGATAAGGTGAGACACATCAAAACCTAATTAGGTTATAGACAGTTAAACAGACATCAACAAACTATAGTTTTTGTGTCCATCAGTTTCTAAGGCATTCCTACCATTAGAAAATCTCAACTTCAGGAGATTGTCAGTATATTACTCTGGTTCTTTTCTGAAGACCTGAAATCTAAGATGGAAACAAGTATCATTCCATCTGGATATCTGGGTCATATATTTTGTTTTCATTTGAAAGCTAGACATGCTCCTTTTATAGTAAGTTGAAACAAAGGAAGACCATGGGCATTTCATCAAATAACAAGGAATTCGTTTCCCAGTTATATGTCATGTGGGTTTCACTCAATGATAAGGTAGTCTTTTATGGCAACTTATAATGTACTATTAATTAGGTTCTTACAGAGACTGTATACCTAAAGACTTCAGTCAGTCAACTACTTAACTGTTCTGACTGTGGGGGCAGGGGACTTTCTCCGAAGAATTACTCAAACATGTTGACAGCTATAAATAATGCTAATATTAATGTCCCCCAATCCCAAAAAATATCCAGGATTATTCCTTTGTCATATTTTCATGTTGGAAGTTATGTGGCTCTTTGGTTTTCAAGTCCTTCTTGGAGACTATCTTAGTTCTAGGAATCCAGGTTTGATTCTTTAGGTTGATCATCATAAAATAATACTGTTCAACAAAAATTGTCCAACTTTTGAGTTCAATATACCAAGTTATTTCAACATATTGGGTATACTAATTAAAAGGTAAAAGATGAAATACAAAAGAAGAACTATCATTATCACTATAGGTATTTAGGGTCTGCACAACAGACAATAACAGCAAGCAAATTGGAACACAAGAACTATGAGTGTTCAGCTGCATTATGAATCATGTCATCAGTAGCTGACAGTGGAGCATGGTCACCAAAAAAAAAAAGGTATGGGCAAGTGAAAGCAAAAGCATGGAAGAGATTAGCAAAAGTAATGCAGTTGGTAGAGTTGAGATCAAATATTCACCTATGATACCTTTTGAGAAACAGATCTCTTGCAATTATGTTCATCAGTGTCAGAGACTTTTTTGATACTAATAAAGTTTTAAGCCACCCTTCCCTTCCCAATTGTGCTAGAGAAGATTATTGCATAGGGGAATCATTGAAATTCTATGGGGTTACTCATGCAACTTCTCATGTTCTAGGGAGTGTTTTGCCCAAGGTGTGTATTGTTTCCCCCCTCATTAATATATATATATATATATATGTAAATATATTACTTTTATTTTAAAACGTTCAGTTCTGCAATCCCTGGAGTTCCAAATTTTCTCCCCCTTCTTCTCCTCCCCCCACTCCCAAGGCAGGATGCAATTAAATACAGGTTTGATAAATACCTTCACATTAAACATTAGAAATTCTGTAAAGAATGATTATAGCCAATGGAGTGAAAAATGAGAAAAAGAAACAAAACAAAATAAAATACAAAAGAGAGAGAGAGAGAGCAAATAGTTTGTCTCAATCTGCATTCAAACTCTGTAGTTCTTTCTCTGGACGTTGATATTCCCTTTCATCGTGAGTCTTTTAAAGTTGTCTTCAAACCTTGAATTTCTCAGAGGAGCCTGTTCTATCAAAGTTAGTTGTTACAATACGATGTGTCTGCAATTGTGTACAACATTCTCCTCGTTCTGCCCTCCTCACTCAACATCAGTTTATATGTCTCTCCAGGATATTATCAAGTTCATCTGCTCCTCATTTCTTATAGCACAATAGTTTTCCATTATATTCCTATGCAAGTTGTTTAGCCCTTCCCCTTTGATTTCTGATTCTTTGCCACCACTAAAAGAGCTTCTATAAATATTTTTTGTACATATGGGTCCTCCTCCCACATAAATGATCTCTTTGGGATCAGCTCTAGAAGTGGTAGTGCTGTGTCAAAGGGTTTGCACATTTTTATAGCCCTTTGGGCATAGTTCCAGATAGCTTTCCAGAAAGGTTGTATTGATTCACAACTCCCCCAACAATGCATTAATATTACAATTTTTTCACATC
This sequence comes from Petaurus breviceps papuanus, assembly GCF_028583685.1. Taxonomy (NCBI): domain Eukaryota; kingdom Metazoa; phylum Chordata; class Mammalia; order Diprotodontia; family Petauridae; genus Petaurus; species Petaurus breviceps. The sequence continues at coordinate 19,318,752 of NW_027187351.1, read as the reverse complement.
CACTTCAGTATTTATCATTTTCCTGGATTGTCATCTTAGCCAATGTGACAGGTAAGATGTGGTACCTCAGAATTGTTTTGATTTGCATGTCTCTATTCAATAGTGACAGAGTATTTTTCATATGCTTATAGATATATTTTATTTCTTCCTCTGAAAACTGCCTGTTCATATCTTTTGACCATTTATCAAATGGGCAATTATGTGTATTCTTATAGATTTGACTCAGCTCTCTCTATATTTTAGAAATGAGGACTTTATCAGAGACAGAGGTTGTAAAACATTTTTTTCCCGATTATCTACTTTCCTCCTAATCTTGGTTACATTGGGTTTATTTGTACAAATATTTTTAATTTAATGAAATCAAAATTATCAATTTTGCATTTCATTATTCACTCTGTTTGGTCATAAAATCTTCCTTTCCCCATAAATCTGACAGCTAAATTTCTTACAGTATCAGCCTTATACCTAGATCATTTAGACTTGCTTTTAGTATACAGTGTAAGATATTGGTCTTTTCACAGTTCCTGCCATATTATTTTCCAGTTTTCCCAGCACTTTTTTTCAAATAGTGATTCCCTGTTCCAGAAGCTGGGGTCTTGGGCTTGTCAAACAGTAGATCATTAAAGTCATTGACCACTGAGTCTCTTGAACCCAATCTATTCCATTGATCAACTATTCCTCAACCAGTGTCAAGTAGTTTTGATAACTGGTGCTTTACAATACAGATTAAAATCTTGTATGGCTATGTCACCTTCCCTAGTATTTCTTTTCATTAATTCCCTTGATATTCTGGACCTTTTGTTCTTCTAGATGACTTTTGTTACTTTTTTTCTAGCTCTATAAAATAATTTTTGATAGATTGATTGGTATTTCCCCTTCATTTTAGCCTCTGTGTTTCCTTCACTTGTCTTGGGACGAGGATAGTGGCAGAAGATATCTTACTTTTTATTCATGGGAGAATAGGGACACCAGGCAATGGCACTAGCCAGTGGCTAACCTGTGGGTTAGAGGAAGGAGTCTGAAGACTGACACTAGTGTACCATATTGCTACAAGTGGTGGATATGAATAAGAATTTGCCCCACTTGTGCTTGAGTAATTATTCTCTTATCTTAAAGTATGGCTTTGCAAATAAGTATCTAAGTAATTCAGTAAACAGGAATTAATTATGTTATTACTATTTGCCTATCGCTGTGCTGAGGTAGGAATATAAACAAAAGCAAAAGCATTTCTATTGAACATATCTGAGCTTATTTTTCTCATAATCACCTTTAGGCAGTACTTCAATGTGCCATAGTAGTTTTGGAGATATAGGATTCTGTTCTAGAAAGTTTCCTGAAGTTCTAGAGTGCATTTTCCCCCTTTAAAGCAACATGGGAAGAGAGTGTTGTGGTAGGACTCCCTATGCTGCCTACCTTGTGATCAGAGTGGTATAGATGCAGGGATCTTCAACACAACTGTCTCCATCATATGAACAAGGCTTAGCTATAAATGCCTTAAAAATCAGGGACTTTTCTTTCTCATCCATTGAAGTCATTTCTTTTTGCTTCATCAGTAAATAATATTCAGACTCTTTAAAGAAACCAGAAGATTATTGATATCTTATTAAAACATGAAATGCTCATTATCTGTGGCTAAATCTCATGAGGGGAGAAATCAATTCCCCAATTTCATACATGTTTTAAAAAGTGACTTCTTTTGTTTTACATTACCTATATTATCCAATATGTCTCTTCCAATTCCTCTTCCCAGATACATATACCTTGACTTTTTTAAAAAAAGTTTTTAAAAAAAAATTGCTAAACTTACTAACACGTAAAGCAAGCATTACATTATATTCTTCGCAAGACATTAGCAAATTGGTAAATTATGGAAGAAGGTACCTTTTTATATCTCTTCTTTGGTAACACATTGATTTAATATAATTTTATGGTATTCAGCTTGTATTGTGTTTTTGGTTCTTCTTTCCACTTAAATCATTATAGTAATGGCAAGTATTGTTGTCCTGGTTCTGGCTGCTGCACATTACACCATTTCATGTATGTCTTTGCAAATTTCTTTAAATTTCTGCTATTCATTATTTTTCATAGCACAATAAAATCCCATCTTTATAATACCTTTAAAAGTCAGGCTTTATCTTTGCAACAATCAAACGTTTATCCATAAAGGAAAAATAAAGTCTTCTAGGTTTTTGGTATTGAACAAATTTAACCCTCAGAAGATTAGTTGAACATTCTGATTTGGGTCTCAATGTTTTCACATCAAGGAACTGTCCTATTTTTCAAAGGTAATCCCATGCAGATAATCACAGATTCACTGAAAGATTATTCCATTTAAAAAAATCTCTGTTTTCATTAGTATGTTAGGTAATATGGAAGACAAAAACATGCATAAGATTCATTGTCTTGTGAAAATAACATTCTAATACTAGAGGAAAGGATATTTGAATTTGCAGGAATATTATAAAATATGGTACAACACAGTACAGTTCATGTGTGTGGTAAACACACACTCACATTTACAAAAACACATACACACACCCACACACACTTCCTCTAAGATTTCAGAGGAAGAACATATCCCCTATCACATTTTCTCTTTTTAAGAAATCAGTTTTAACTTAGTTGACTAGGGAAGGCCATTTTCAGGAAATAACACTTGAAATTAGCCTTAATTAATGATTAGAAATTTCATAGATTTTGACAAATAAGGAGACTATTTCATGTTGACTAATGGGCCTAAATCAAAATATGGGGACATAAAATTTCACAGCATATTTAGGAGTATTCACATTTTTTTTTGTTCTTTCTGCTCAAAGAGAAAAAAAATGGCATCATAACATTGGGGTCAATGTACAGTGTGTTCAGTTATAACTGATTATACCAATAGAGATCAGGCACAAATAGTCCATGTGACCTCTATGCACATGGAAGAAAAATGGACAATTATGCCGGAAATGGGCCAAAACATGGGGATCCTTAAATGCCATTTATCCTTGGAAACAATTGAAGGCTTTTGACCATGAGAGTGATAAAATATTGAAATAAATGTCTTGCTGTGCAACAGAAAGATTAGGGTACACTTCTTATGTTAAAAATGTCATGTGATGATTTGTTATGAGTATAAAAAGGAAAGAGGGCAGGTATATATAGTAAAATCCTTCACAAAAACTGTTCATTCAAGCATTTTTGAAAAACAATTCTGGATATCTACAAGTAATCACCCTTATATAATATCCTGTAAGCAAAATACTAAATCATTTATCTTCCTTTTACTGCACATAAATCAAATACAAAATAGAAACTCATTAGAGTTGAAGTAATATTGTTCAGAAACATAATTGGGGTGAAATGTCAAAATTTAAGAACTGCTTTCAGGAAGAAACTGTAATAAACATCTATCAACATGAAAAGAAAAAAAATAGATAATATTAACATAGATAAAAAATAAAAGATAAATGAACAAGTAATGAACTTAATCCCAAAACAGCAATATGCCTATATGAATAACTATAAACAGGAGATGAAATGAAGAGGAATTTATTTTAACTCTGAATAATCAATCAAAGGACAAAAAAGGGGAGAAAATTGCCTAACTAATTTGAAATGACACAATGCCCTTCAGCATCTGATAGGGTCCATAAGTCAAGGTTGATGATATAAATTACTATTCCCTTAGACCACTTCATGTGAAATATATAATTGCTTTCATATAGATGATATCTTTGAATATATTCATTAAAATAAAATATATTCTTGTCATGTTTGCAGCTCTCTAACACTCCTTTCTAACACATTAATTCTTTTAGGTCACTGTGTTACCATTCAGTAAATTAGAACTAGTAGTTTAGTAAGCTAAACTGTTCCCCAGTGACCTGAAAGAGTTAATGTACCTTCTAATGTGTTTAACAGCTGTCTGACTGATCAAAAAGTGCTGTAAAAACCACATAAATTTCAGCTTCTGGCCATAAGCCATTCTTTTAGAGCAGTTTTTAGCTATTTTTTTCTATAATGAAGAAGGCATTCAGAGTAATTAAATAGAAAAGCTATATATTGTGTTCTTAGTTCTCTAGATCATCTTAGAAGTTACATTCATTCAGAGATTTGTAGTTTCAGCAACAACCTACTGCTCTTGCTATATTAGCCAGTCCTGAACACAAGGTAAAGCAGATAATAGATATCCTTAGAGCAGGTTTTCACACATAGTGAGTGTTTGATAAATGTAATTACCTAATTTTGTTTGTTGTTGGGTTATACATGTATATTTATTTTTATGTGTTATTTATACCTTTACACTTGCTGCCATGACATGCCACTCACTGATTTTTTAGTGAAGAGTATGAACCTTCAGATAATTTTTGGTAAAGATCACACTATTTCGATTAGTATCAGCAAATGGAAAAATGAGGCCTTCAAAGCTAATCCATGCAATGCACCATCTGTAATTATTATTTCCCTATGCTTTCTAAAATATTCTAAATATATGGGAAATTAAATTTCAATAAATAAAAAGAAATGCCATTTAATAAATATTCTATACCTTGTACATTAGAAGATATTGATGTGGTAAAAAGATCACTAATTAAATTTGGGGGTGTAAGAGCAAAATATTGATATTATCACCCATGAAAACAAAATCAGATGGTACACAGAAAACATTTTCAATAGAAAATAGAATGGTATTTAAATTAGTTGGATCAAATTAAAGTAATTAATGTAGGTAAGGGGAATGGAATAATCACTTATAAAGTGCCAACAATGTGTCAAGCACAGTACTAAATGCTTTACAAATATTAAGTTATTTAATCTTTATAACAACTTTGTGAGTTAGGTGCTGTTATTCCCATTTTATAGCTGAAGAAACGAAGTAGAAGACATTAAATGACCAGCCTAGATTCCCATAGCTAGTAAGTGCTGAAGCCAAATATGAACTCATCAGCCTGACTCCAGGCCCAGCATTCTATCAAATGTATTTCATAATTACCTCTACATATGCAATACATTTTAATACTTGTACATCTTTTTTATATAAAATAGGTTCTCAATATGCTGCAACCATTTACTTTACATGTTTTGGCATGGAGTTCTCAAGATTTAAAGATATTCTTTAATTTTTCTTGAAACCTCAATTTTATAACTTTGGAAATTAAGTATAACTTTGATAATATAATCCATTTTTTTCCAATTATAGCTTTGACTACAGTAAATATGTTTTCAATAAAATTTGTCTTTTTCAAGTACCTAGACCACTGAATTGTGTTTATCTCAATCTAATACATCAGTTCCTTAAACTCTCACTACTTCTGGCATGGTCAAAGTTCACTTCAATTCCATCTTCAATTAAAAATGTCTTTAAATCCATAAAATTTCTCCTTTCCTTTGTATCAATGTGTTTATCATAGTTTATATATATATATATATATATATATATACATATATATACACACACATCATAGTTTATATATAGTTATCAAAGTTTATCATAGTTCATCATTCCCTCACTTGGAAAAAGAAGTTCAGGCAGACTGGTAGTAAAAAAAAAAATCTACTTTTTTGGTTGCTTGAATGTTTTACAACCTCAAGATTCCAACATATCATAGGCTTACCTGGATATATGACAATCATTTCAGTATAACCTTGAATGTAGGAGTGATTTTTGTCAGTAAAATTAGTGTCTTCTAATCTTCAGCATTTTTTATTGCTTAGCTCATGAGAAGTATTTTTGTTGTTGTTGTTGTTGTTGTAACTATTTCTATGTGTTTTTATCAAAAGTTAGCAGATGAATTTTTTTATCCCTTAAACTGGTCTTCTCAATGTTTCTCCAACTTCAAAATATTCTACATGTGAGAACAATCAGTAACATGCCTTTAGAGGCCAATTCACTCTGAAGGTTCTGTTGTGCTGAAGATTAATTAAGATATTTTGTAGCTGATCTTTTTTTAGTTCTTGGTATTATTCTTTTCATTTTCACCTCACTTTTCTTTTATTGTACTCCTCATTCTGTTTCGTTGTGAGCTTCAATGATCTTTGAGAAATTCATTCTAGGATTGTCTCCATGCACTTTGTAGTTTAACATATTGACACACAGGACATGAAAATGTCTTTCCACTCTACTTTCTGTCTAACATCACAATTATCCTACACCCTGTCAGGTCTAGGTTCTCAAGAAAGGACAACTGACATAAATTTACAATTAAATTCTTTCATTCTTCTAAGGATAGTTTTGTTGTGGGGGATTATGATCCCTCTACCTACAACTGTAGATCATGCTTCAATAAAAAAAAATAAAACATGAAAATTACTCAGCAACTTAGAAAGTGTACACATTAGAATATATATATATATATATATAAAAACAACCTTAACTAACATCTATTATCTCTTGCTCCTACCCTCTCCTAGTCAAATGAAAATAAACACCTAAAGTTCTTGCAAAATATGCATAATCAAACAAAACAAATGTTTTCATTGTCTTGTCTTATTATATATATTAGTCCAGTATCTCTACGTGCCTTGGTGGGTAGCATAACTCATCTTTGGTCCTCTGAAATAGTTTTCTTCGCTTCATTAAATTTGCTGAATAAAAAGGTATTTCAAAATATTTAATTGTTTCAACCAATTTATTTTTCAATGATAGGATTTTCTAAATATACCATAACATCATTTGCAAAGAAGGATAGTAGTTGTTCATTTATTTCCTACTTTTAATCCTTAAATTTCTTTTTTTTTTCTGTTCTTATTGCTGTAACTAGAATTTCATGTATAATATTGAATAGTAGTGTTGATAATGCACATCCTTGCTTCCTCAGTGACCTTGTTGGGAAGGCTTGTCATTATATGGAATACTTGCTCTTGGATGTAGATTTTTCATTTGAAAAAAAAAAACTTCATTTATTTCTATGCTTTCTATTGTTTGTAAAATGAATAAATGTATTTTCTCAAAAGCTTTTTCGGTATTTGTTGATAAAATCATATTTTCTTGGCTGTTTTTAGTATGGTCAATTGTGCATATAGTTTTCCTAACACTGAACCAGCCTTAAATAGGTATTAATCATTCTTTAAATGTTTCATAGAATTCAATTTTAAATCTATGCAGTCAAGAAATTTTTTCTTGGAAGCTCATTTACAATTTGTTCAAAGTCTTTTTTGTAAGAAACAGTTATTTAAGTACTTAATCAGAGTACTCAGTTTAGTTCTGGTCACTACCACTTTGAGAAGTATATTGATAAATCGCAATCTCTTGAATAGGGAAAACTATATGATGTAGGAACTTGGATTCATTTAATGGGAAAATAGTTTATATAATGAGATATTTCACATGGAGAAGAAAAGATTAAAGCAGGCATAATGGTTACCAAAATGTATTCAAATGCCAATTACACAGAAAAACAGATTAATCTTATCTGATTTTGTTCCAGAAGGTAAAGTGAAAAGAATGTGGCAAGGGAGTAAATTTAGATAGGATATGGGGGTGGGGTGGAAAAAATTTCAGATACTTCAATATAGAAAAGCTTCCAAACCAAGTAATCAGTTTACTAATGAAATAGTGAGCTTCTCCAATTGGATGGAGCAGAATCTGGATGACCATTTGAAAGGTATATTAACAAGAATCCCATTTTGGAAATAGGTTTAACTAGTCCATAACTGAAATTCTGTGATTCAGGGAAATTGTGGTGAAAAAAATTTGAGAAAGTTTTCCCTTTTTTTCTCTCTTCTTTATTTTTTGTTTTAGTTTACATCATTCATTTCCACAAGATTTTGAGTTACAAATTTTCTCCCCATTTTTCCCCTACCCACAACCCCAAATAATGGTCCCACTGAATATCCCCTCCCCCAAAATGCTCTCTCCCATATCTTCCCCCATCCCCCCTCCAACTTTCCATTAGGGCATGGTGGATCTCTATGTCCCAATGCCTTTATAACTTATTTCCCAGTTGTTTGTAAAGTAATTGAAATAATGGTGTGTGTGTGTGTGTGTGTGTGTGTGTGTGTGTAGACACACACACACATATAGATAGATAGATACATACATACATACATACATATATTTAAACATTTGATTTTAAAACTTTGAATTCCAGATTCTTTCCTTTCCTCCTTTGTAATCCCACCTTTACTAGGAAGATAAGCAATTCAATATAGGTTGTACATGTGTAGCTATGCAACACATTTCCATAGTGGATATACTGTGAAAAACTGACTGTATTTCCCTTTATACTATCCCACCCCTCCCTTGTTCTATTCTCTACTTTGCTCCTGTCCCTTTTGAAAAGCAGGTGCTTCCAATTTCCCTTTCCCCCAGCCTGTCCTGAATTCCTTTACACGTCCCCCACCTTCCATCCCCTTTCCCCCTACTCTCCTGCAGGGTGAGATACCCTATTTAGTGTGTATTTCATTCCCTCCCTAAGCCAAATTCAAAAAGAATAAGGTTGACATTCACTTTTGCCTTCCTGTTCTTCCCCCCATTGTAACAATTTTCCCTTGCCTTTTCTATATGAGGTAATTTACCACATTGTCTCTCCCCATCTCCTCTCATTATATTCCTTTCTGACCTCTTACTTTCACCTTTAAGTATCATGTCTTCATATTCAACTGGTACTATGCCCTCTGTCTATGTATACCTGTACACAAACACAGATATATATATATATATATATATATGTGTGTGTGTGTGTGTGTGTGTGTATATGTATATATATACACACACACTTACATATATATTCACATGCCCACATAAACTCCTATATAGACATATATATGTATGTATACATGCACAAATATATATATGTATACACACATATACACACTTTTAGGCCCTTCAATTATCCTAATACTGAGAAAAGTTTCATAAGTTACACTTAATTTTTTTCCATGTAGAAATGTAAATAGTTTAAATTTGATAAGTTCCTTATGATTTCTTTTCCCTGTTTACCTTCTCATGTGTCTCTTGCTTCTTGTATCTGAATGTCAAATTTTCTATTGGACTTTTTTTTTTTTTTACTATGAATGCCAGAAAATTCTCTATTCCGTTGAATAGCCATATTTTCCCCTGAAACATGATACTCCATTTTGCTAAGTAGGTGATTCTTGATTTTAATCCCAGCTCCTTTGAACTCTGGAATATCAAACTCCAAGCCCTTCGATTCATTAAAGTAGAAGCTGCCAGATCCTGTGTTATCCTGATTGTGTTTTCACAATATTCAAATTGTTTCTTCTTGGCTCCTTGTAGTATATTCTACTTGCTCTGGGAACTCTGAAACCTGGCTATAAGAGTCCCAGGACTTTTCTTTTTGGAATCCTTCTCAAGAGGAGATCAGTGGATTCTTTCCACCTCTAGTTCTAAAACATCAGGGCAATTATTCTTGAGAATTTCTTGAAGGATGATTTCTAGGTTCTTTATTTGATCATGGCTTTCAAGTAGCTCAATAATTTTAAAATTATCTCTCATGGATCTATTTTCCAGGTCAGTGGTTTTCCCAATGAAATATTTCAGATTGCCTTCTATTTTTTCATTTGTTTGGATCTGTTTCACAATATCTTGATTTCTCATAAAGTCATTAGCTTTCATTTGCTCCAACCTAATTCTGAAGGAATGATTCTCTTCAGTGAGCTTTTGAGATTTTTTTTCCTATCCATCAAATTTGTTTTTCTAATGCATTCTTCTCTTCATTGAATTTCTGAGCCTCTTTTGCCATCTGTTAGTCTATTTTTTAGTGTTGTTTTCTGCAGTCAGTTTGTTGATTCTCATTTCATAATTTTAATGCATTGTTCTCATTTCTCTTCTCAATTTTTCCTCCCCTTCTCTTTTTTGGTTTTTAAATCCTTTTGAAGCTCCTCTATGACCTGTACCCAGCTCATACATTTTTGGGATGCTTTTGGTACAGAAATTTTGATTTTACTGTCTTCCTCTTGTTCCATGCTTTGATCCTTATTTTCCCAAAAATAGGAGTCTGATGTCAGAATCCTCTATTTACTTTGCTTCCTTTGCTTGCTCATGTTGCCACTAAATTACTTGACTTTTGATCTTTGAGTGCTCGGCTGGCTCTTTCCTGCTGGCCTACTGGGCTGTCTTCCATGGGAGGTAAGCTTTTCTCTGTCGTTTTGTAGGTTCTTTAGCTCCAAAGTGTATCTAGAGTCTTTTTTTTTACATGAATTGGAGGAGGTGAAAGCTGGAGCTGCATGGAAGTCCCATTTCTACTCTGCCATCTTGACTCCACCAGAGAAAGTTTTTTTTTTTTTTAAAGGATATAATGATGTTCCTTTTAAGAGAAGAATGCATTTAACTAATAGATTCTCTATCTGGTAACTGGATTATGAACACAATCACATATTGATTTCCCAGTTCAGCAGTTGATTCAAGAGAATGACTTGTGTATATTGCCAACTGTTAGTGAAGCATACCACTTTTAGGAACATACTGGAAAATTTTCAATTTAGTAGCATAGTACCTTCTTGATTTGTTGAACATTCAAAATGTTATGATACATACATCATAGAGTGGCTTTTCAATCACTGCAGCTGTGACTTTTAATGTTATGTTCACACATACACATATGGACACAAAAAAATTACATAGGCTCATGATATGTTGCTTCTGGAAATTTTGCTTCAATCTAAGTAAAGCACAATCACTGTTTATTTTTCCAAATCAGCTTATGAGTCAGATGCACCTACAAGAAGGAAATTTCTTTTGTATACTTGGAAATATAAATGAAGAAAGGAATAGGCCTGGTCACATAGGAAATAAATGCCATGCAGAGGGCTGAGTTCTTTGTAGAAGAACATGATTTAACTAGCTACTGCTATTTTTCAACACTTTGAACAACTCATTAACCTACAGATTACTTTGCAAAAGGTTGTAAATTGTCAAAATAATACTTTCATGTGTGCATTTTTTTTTCTTTTCTTTATAACTCAATGTTTATCTCCACAGGAATGAGAACAAATCACTGATTTTTACATTTATCTAGGTTACATATAAACCTTCCAAGAAGTAGGGAATTCAACTATATTTCTTCTTTCTCATGTACTTTTTCCCAATAGAAAAGCTAATTTGTTTTAGCTTGACTTATTGAAAATTCATCATGCAAATACAAAATATGTAGTTAGAAAGATATATTATGCAAATTAATAATGAAAATACTATATTATATTATATAGCATCCTACAACAAAGACATAACACTATATAATCCAGAATAAATTCATATGATATACAGGCAGTATGACATTCAAGTAAATATGTATTTATCAACCCCTATTATGTGTCTGTATTGTGTTAATCCATGGTATCATAAATAAATTCTGAGACTGAACCTGCCCTCAAGGAACTACCAATTTAATGCTGGGAAAAAACATGCTAATAACTATATTCAAATACCCTATATACAGAATAAATTGAAAACAATCACAGGGGAAGGTCAGTAATTTTAATGAGAACTGGGAAAGATCTCTTACAAAAGGTGGTATTTTAACTGATGTTTGCAGGAGGCCAGGGAAACCAGGAGGAAGGATAAAGAAGAAAAAAAAAATCCCAGGCATTTGTGAGGATCAACCCATAAAAATACCCAGAGTAAAAGGATGGTGTCTCTAGTGAAAGAATAGCAACAAGGCCAGAGTCACTTACTGGCTTATAGTTAATTGCTGTATAGAGAGCTGGAGTGAGCACCACCTGTGTTCGACTCTTGCCCTTAATTATTAGTAGGAGTTTCTCCCCAAGAGCTCCCAACTTTAATGAAATAATGAATCTCAAGCTTCTGACTTAAAAATACAATATAGGGGAAGCTAGGTGGTACAGTGAATAGGGCAACAACCCTGGAGTTAGGATGACCTGCGTTCAAATCTGGCTCAGTCATTTAACCCTTTCTAGCCATGTGACCTTGGGCAAGTTACTTAACCTGAATTGCCCTGCCCTACCCCCTCCAAAAAAAATACAATATAATATAATGGAATGTAATATATGAAACAAGCATCCAGATACTTATGGGATACTTTAAAATTTGCTAAACTGTGTTAATATCACATCTAAGTAATCCATGTTTTTATCAATAAGAAAAAATGTATAAATGATTGCTCTACAAAAATAATTGTCTTTAATTGTGATAAGCAAAAACTGAAAAAAAGGAGAAAATATGGTCACAGAGTGAATATTTTTCATATATTGACACAACTTGAAAGTATGGTACAAAGAGTACGGAAATTGGGGTCAGAGGACATGAGTTCAAATCCTTGCACTGCTATTTGCCATCTCTGTGATCTTGAACAACCCACTTCAACTGTATTGATCTCACTTCCTGATTTGTAAAAGGGGGAGTTTGTGCTAAATTGTATCTAGAATCAATTTCAGGTCTAAATCTATAATCTTGTTATTGAAATCCATTGCATTACAATCTCTTTTTTAAAAATAATTAAAGTTTTTAATAAAAATTTCCATGAGATGTTGTGCTCCAAATTGTCTCCCCATCTCCCCCCTCTTTCCCACCCCAAAATGGCATATATTTGCATTACCCCTCCCCCCACTCTGCCATCCTTTTTATTAGTCTCCACTCATATCTTCTCCCCTTATTTTATTATAGGGCAAGATAGATTTCCATACCCCATTGCCTGCATATCTCAGTTCCAGTTGCATGTAAAAACAGTGTTTAACATTTGTTTTTGAAACTTAGAGTTCCAATTTTTCTCCCTTCTTCCCTCCCCACCCAGAATGCCATCACATGTGTACTTATGCAAAACACTTCCATAATAGTCATGTTGTGAAAGCCTAACTATAATTCCCTCCATCCTATCCTGCTCCCCACTTATTCTATTTTTGTCTTTGACCCTGTCCCTTTTCAAAAGTGCTTCCCCCTCTCCCAATCTGCCCTCCCTTCTATCATCTCCACTGCCTTATGCACTTCCCCCTGACTTACATGTAGGGTAAGATATCCAGTTGGGTGTGTATGTCATTTCCTTCTTAAGTCAAATCTGATGAGAGTAAGGTACTCTCATTCCCTCTCACGTCTTTCCTCTTCCCCTCCATTGTGAAATTTTTTCTTGCCTCATTTATGTGAGAAAATTTACCCCATTCCATCTATTACTTTCTCCTCTGAATATATTCCTCTTTCACCTCTTAATATTATTGTATATATCCTTTCATATTCAGTTCACTTTGTGCTATCTATCTATCTATCTAAATCTATATAGGTATCTATATATAGATAAAAAATCTATATCTTTCTATATCTATAGATAGAAAGATAGATCTAAATCTATGTATCTATATATGCATCTATCTATAGATAAAAATGTTTCTATATCTATAAATAGATATAGAAAGATAGATAGATAGAGAGATAGATAGATTTCCTCCAACTACCTTAATATTTAGAAAGGTCTTGTCAGTTGCAAATATGATCTTTCCAGGTAAGAATATATATATATACATATATATATATATATATATATATATAGTTCAACTTTAATAATTCCATTATAATTTTTCTTTCCTGTTTACCATTTCTTGCTTCCCTTGAGTCTTGTATTTAAAAGACAAGTTTTCTCTACAACTATGATCTTTTCAACAAGAATTCCTGAAAGTCTTCTATTTCATTGAACATTCATTTTCCCATGAAGGATTATATTCAGGTTTGCTGGATAGGTGATTCTTGTCATTAATCCTAGCTCCTCTGACCTCCAGAATATCATATTCCAAGCCCTTTTATCCCTTAATATAGCAAATGCTAAATCTTGTGTTATTCTGATTGTATTTCCACAACACTTGAATTGTCTCTTTCGGACCACTTGCAATATTTTTCCATGTCCTGGGAACTCTGAAATATGGCAACATTTTTCCCAACAGTTTTCCCTTGAAATCTCTTTCAAGAGGTGATCAGTGGACTCTTTCAGTTTCTCTTTTACCCTTTGGTTCTAAAATGTCATGAAAATTTTCCCTTATAATTTTTTTGATGGTTATTTCTTTTTTTGAATTAAATTTTATGTTTATTTTAGTTTACATCATTCATTTTCACAAAATTTTGAGTTACAAATTCTCTCCTCATATGTTGCCTTCCCATCTCCCCAAAACAGTGATCCTACACAATCTGCTGTCTCCTATATCCTCCCCCATCTCCCCTCACACTTTCCAGTAGGGAAAAATGGATCTATATACCCCAATGACTGTATATCTTATTTCCCAGTTACATGTAAATAATAATAATAATATAAAAAACATCAGATTTTAAAACTTTGAATTCTAGATTATTTTCCCTTCCTCCCTTATCATCTCCATTACTGGGAAGATAGACAATTCCATATAGGTTGTACATGTGTAGCTACGCAAAACATTTCCATATTGGATATATTGTGAAAGACTGACTATATTTCCCTCCATCCTAATCTGCCTTCCACTTATTCCACTATACTTTGACCCTGCCCCTTTCCCAAAGTGTGTGCTTCTAACTTTCCTCCACCATAATATGCCCTCCCCTCCATCACCCCTTCTCTTATCCCCTTTCCTCTACTCTCCTGTAGGTTAAGATATGCAATTTGGTTTGTATGTCATTCCCTCGCCAAGCCAAATTCAATGAGAGTAAGGTTGACCCCATTCCCTTTTGCCTTCCTCTTCTTCTCCTCCACTGTAACAGTTTAACCTTCACTATTCTATATGAGATAATTAAGTCCATTCTGTATCTCCCCATCTCCTTTCATTATATTCCTCTCTCACCTCTCAATTTCACCTTAAGTAGCATCCCTTCCTATTCAATTGGTGCTGTGACCTCTGCCTGTGTATACCTGTATACCTGTATACAGACACATATGTATTCATAATCCTATATACCTTCTTATATGGATATATATGTATACATATACATATATATATATACATATATTTACATTCCCTTTAAGTATTCTCATTCTGAGAAAAGTTTCATAAGTTGAAATTATAATTTTTTCCATGTAGGAATGTGAATAATTCCTATTTGATAGGTCTCTTATGATTTCATTTCCCTGTTTACCTTCTCATGTTTCTCTTGCTTCTTGTATCTCAATATCAAATTTTCTATTCAACTCTGGTTTTCCATCAAGAATGCTTGAAAGTTCTTTATTTCATTGTATGACCATATTTTTTACCCTGCAACATGATACTCCATTATGCTGAGTGACACTTAGTTTTAATACTAGCTCTTTTAACATCTGGAATATCATATTACAAGCCCTTTGATCTCCCAATGTAGAACCTGCCAGATCCTGTGTTATCCTGATTGTGTTTGCACAATATTCAAATTGTTTCTTCTTGGCTCCATGTAATATTTTCTCCTTGATCTGGGAACTCTGGAACCTGGCTATAATATTCCTATTTTTCAAAAGGTGATAAGGGAATTATTTCAACCTCTCTTTTTCCCTGTGGTTCTAAAATATCAGGGCAATTTTCCTTGACAATTTCTTGAAGGATGATTTCTAGGTTCTTTTTTTTTATCATAGCTTTTAGTTAGACTAATAATTTTTAAATTATCTCTTCTGGATCTTTTTTCCATGTCAGTTGTTTATCCAATGAGATATTTCATATTGACTTCTAGTTTTATTTTCATTTATTTGGATCTGTTTTATAGTACGTTGATTTCTTTTTAGCTTCCATTTGCTCCAATCTAATTCTGAAGGAATGATTCTCTTCATTGAGCTTTTGAGATTCTTTTTTCCATCTGTCAAATTTTGCTTTGTAAGGCATTCTTCTCTTAAATATCTTTTCGAGCCTCTTTTTCCATTTAAGTTAGTCAATTTTTTAAGGTATTTATTTTCTTCAATCAGGTTGTTGACTCTCTTTTCATGATTTTCTTGCATCATTCTCATTTTGCTCCCCAATGTTTCCTCCATTTCTCTTATTTGGCTTTTCTAATCCTTCTTAAGCTCTTCTGTGGCCTGTAGCCATTTCACATTTTTCTTGGAAGCTTTTATGAAAGGAATTATGACTTCATTGTCTTCCTCCTATTCCATGCTTTGATCCTTTTTGTCCCCAAAATAGTAGTCTAAAGCTGTGCTTGCTTTTCTTCCTTTGCTTGCTCATGTTACTCTCAATTATTTGACTTTTGTGGTTTTGCCAATGTAAAATTCTGCTTTGAGAGAGGAGAGCTTTGTCCCTAATTTCTGGGTTTTTTTCAGTTGCCAGAGCTATTAGTTGGCTTCCCTCTCAGAAGCCTCCACTGCCTCAGCACCTAATGATACACCCCATGACCTCTACCCTAGACAGTAATCCAGATCCACGCAGGTAAAAGCAAGGGCCATTATCCCTCGGGATAGTCACTTGGTCCCCCTACAATCTTCAGGCCAAGATCTCTGAGGTACACATGTGGTGCCAGCCTCATACCTCAGCAGCTTCTCCCTCCAGGGCCTGAGGCTGGACCTCACTCCTTGATCCACTATTCCCAAAGTCTGCACCAACCTCTCACTTTGTCTTTGGCATTTATGGGTTGATAATTTTGGAGCGTACCACAGCTGCTGGTGATCTACTCTCCTGAAGTCTCTCCAGCAACAATTGGGCCTGGCTACCCTGAGGCTAAAACCACAGGCTCACAAGAGGCTATGCTCTTCTCCCTGAATGCTGCAATGGACTCTTCTTGCCAGTCTGCTGAGGCTGGCTTCAGAGGAAGATGTGTTTCTCTCTGTAAATTTGTGGGTTCTGCCGCCCTAAATTTTGTTTTGAGTCATTGGTTATAGATATTTGAGGTGGTTAAGGGGGAGCACATGGAATTTTCCTGCTTCTTCTCTGCCTTCTTGGCTCTGCACCCTCCATCCACCTCCCAGGATAATTTCTTGAAAGTTTATGCTTAGGCTCTTTTTGGATCATGCTTTTTAGGTAGACCAATAATGATTTAATTCTATCTCCTGGGTCTATTTTCCAGGTCAGTGGTTTTTCCAATGAGATATATCACATTGTTTTCAATTTTTTCTTTCATTCTTTTGGTTCTATTTTATAATTCCTTGATTTATCATAAAGTCATTAGCTTCCATTTCCTACATTCTAATTTCCAAGGAATTATTTTTCTTCAGTGAGCTTTTGGATCTCCTTTTCCATTAGTCCAATTCTGATTTTTAAGCCATTCTTCTCCTAATTTATTTTTTTTTACCTCTTTCGCCATTTGGGATAGTATTAAGATGCTATTGTCTTCAGTAATTTTTAGCTCTCCGTTTTTAAGCTGTTGAATCATTTTTCATGATTTTCTTGCATAACTCTCATTTCTCTTCCCAATTCTTCCTCTACTTCTCCTTCTTAATTTTTAAAATCCCTTTCATGACTTTTGAAAAATTCCTATTTTTCTTGTAGTCTTTTGAGGCAAGAGCTTTGACTCTGTTGCCTTCTCCTGATTGTATGGTTTGATCTTCTTTGTTGCCAAAGTAAGGTTGTATAGTCCTACTATTTTTTTTTACACTGTTTACTAATCTTCCCAGTGAAATACTTGACTTTCTAGTTCTTTGTCAGGGTAGGACTCTGCTTTCAGTGGAGTGGGGTGTGGCTATACTGTTCCAGGCTTCAGGGGTTATGTATCAGTCACTCAATCCCCTACTATGTGTCTGCCAAGACCTTTGGAAGCAGCAGCTGCTACTGCTGCTCCTATTGCTGCTGCTGCTGCCACCACTACTGCTGCTACTGCTGCTTCCACCTCCATTGTCCTGGGTCTGTGTCCAGACTCTAGTCAGATTATGTTTCTTTATCAGCCAAGTCCCATAGAGTTTTCATTTGTGAGTTTCGGAAGCCTGAAAACCACCACAGTGGCAGTGATTCAGTCCCCTTGGTCTTGTTCCTTTCTTGTTTGTGCTGGCACAACCCATGACAGACTTTGCTTCACTTCCAGTTTGGTGCGATATACTCTTCCTGTCATCCGTCCATGTTGTCTTTGTCTGCCAAATTGCTTGTGGGCTATGTAGCTCTAGAATTTGTTTCGAGTCATTTTTTGCAAGTATCTGTAAGGGCTTGGGAGAGAGCTCAAGCAAGTTCCTACTCTATCTCTGCTGTCTTGGCTTTTCCCCTTCCCAGAATCTTTGCCATCTCTTGAAGAACAAGAATGAAATCATAAACATAAATTATGGAACTTGAATACAGCATATGGAATTATGAAATCATGACATTGTTATATTTTAAAATATTTGGCTAATTCTTACAATAGGTTAAGGAAAACTCCAAAAAGCAATAAATTAATATGGAGAAACAAACCTTCTTTTTCAGTTAGTAAGCTTTCAAATTTTACTCTTTAGTCATGTTGCCAAACATCCCAAAGTTTCCTTTTTGCATTGAGCAACAGACTATATCTGTTGTCCTAATGTAGGATGGAAAGGATCATTCTGTGATTATTAATTCATTCACACATTCATTTAATCATCTACGTTTTAGCCATTTATCTGTTTGTTTGTTTATACACATGAAAAACTACAAAATAGATGAATTTATACTATTGACCACTGGTGCCAAACTCAAATATGAATTGGAGCCTAAATCTTACTTAAGGATTCTTGACATAAGCATTAATATTATTTGTATTCTATTCTATTGTATTTATTTTGCTAAATATTTCCCATTTATATTTTGATCTGGCCAGATTTCCACAAAGGAGTGCCTTAGAGCAGGAAGCAGTATGTCTGTCACATCTACTGTAGATTCCAATTTCCCTCAAATTTTTGCTCATGTTTCAGCAACGATATTGTTAAAATGCCCCCAAAAAACCCTCAGAAAAAGGTGGTAATAATCATACAAATCAGAAATGATCCAAAACATAGGATATCTTTGGGGATGCACAGACTCCCAAGAACAGTAGGGAAAGATTTCAGGTGGTACATGACTATGTATAGGGGGGAAAAAAAGCTCATATTTTAAAAAATAATTTTTAACTGAAATTTAGCATCTTTCAAGAATGAATATAAGCAACAAACCATTGTTCTTAAGAAGAGTCACCAAATTTCCAGAGCGAACTACTAGGAAGGTAATTGTATTTTATGTACAAAAGTACATAACAGAAGATAGAGAGAAATTATTTTAGTACTTAGAAAAAATATTCCAAATGAAAACATGTATTCAAATATTCAAAAACTTAAATATAAACATAAGAATAGGAAGAAATAGCAAAATACTATATTGCCCTAAATCAAAAGATCAAAAGCTTTAAAAAATTATTAACTACTTTCTCAAAAATGTTGCTAGATATATGAAGCACCCCAAAATAAATAAGCCATCACAATAAATTAAAATATTTTTTCTTATACGTCATGATGTAACAGTTATTTGAGGTTTCTATGGTTTTGCTTATTAAAGTTATTACTGATCAGAGCTAATTATTTTAAATGCCAAATAAAAAGAAAACAAAAACAACAGGAAGAAACTAGTTCATCTGTCATATTATCACAGTATGGACTCTGAAAACGGATAAAATTGAGGAAAATGTACAATCATTTTGCTCAGACTCTCACCATTTCTTATAGAAGTACAAATGGTAGAAGACAGTAAAATGAGGAGCCCTGAAGAGCCCCAAAACCACTGTAGCCAAAGTATATATGATCCCCTTGCCAAGAAAAGATAATAGCTGATGAAAATACTACTTTGTCTGCCAAACCTTGCAGAGGAGGTTCAAAGGAAACATGGACTACCTAATCCAATAATTGACAGTAGATCTCACCTAAATTGTTTAACTCTTTCATGTTGCCATCAACCCTTCAAAAGACTATTCTTTGCATATAGTCATTCACCTAATTCCAAATTTACCGAAGGCCACATATCTCCAGGATATTTATAATAATATCATGAAAGTCTGGCAAATTGCTTGACTAAATCTAGTCATCAACACCTTTTTTATTGGTATATGTTTAGTGATACCTTCCTCGTCCATCCCAGAATCTATTCCTTCCTCCATATTGCTGCAAAAGTCCTGTTCTCCAATTGCTGATCTGGTCATATGACTACCCTACTTAATAAACTCCAATGATTCTATATTGTCTTTATCATAAATAATAACTCACTTGTTTGATTTTTAGAGACTTTTATAATATCACCCCAACCTACAAGTTGATATTATATATTACTTCACTTCTTACAAATTGGTCTAGATTAATGTTTTTTTTCCCTCATATTCCATCTCCAATTTCCATGTATTTATATTATCTTTTTTCAGTGTACTAGAATTTAATGCATATCCTGCCCCATTACATATAATAATTTTATATGCTCACCTGGAGTATTGTGTTATATGTGAAACTTTTCTTGATCTTCCCAGCTGCTAATGCTCTTTTCCCTAAACAACTTCATGTTTATTGAATATGTGCTTATTTATATGGATATTGCCTCATTAATAGAAGGGAATCTCCTTGAAGATGGACTATTTCCTTTTTTTTTTTTTTTGGTTTTTGTATCCCAGCTGAATAGCACAGTGCTTTTATTGCTTAATTGATGGTCTGACATGAATTGTACTTTGTGAAACTATACTTGTTCTAAAATATCATCTTTTCCCTTTCTCACATATATCTTTAATCTATTCTAGAAATTCCCCCACCCCCAGTTCCACAGTAATTAGGCATTTCTCTTAATCCCTTACATCTTTCATGTACCATTTTGGTTGTTACTCATAGACATAATAAAATTCACTTTAATACTTCACTTTAATGCATTTTTGACAGTTAGCAAATGCTGTGTAATTTAATGTTGAATAAGCAACTTGAAGGTATAGTCAATAACTTTTTGAAGGTAAACAAATTTTTTATTTTATTTCATTTTTTGAAGCAAAATCCATTTCAGTATCAAATTTTACCTACTAGATATTAGAAAAAAATGTATATTTCTAATTTTATTTCAAATATTGTCTATACAACTAAGAATATAAACTCCAGGAAGTCAGGGACTGTTGTGATTTTGCTTTTGTGTGAACAATACATAGTGTGACTATACCTACCTCATAGTAGGAAATTATTAAATAATTATTGAATTGAATCATTGTACCAAAATGAAATGTAATAGCATTAATTTGCAGGCTCTAATCAGTACCTTTTTATATTTTAAATATTGAATATATTGTTTCCTGTAGTTAAATAGGATGATAGTGAATTATATTATTTTGGTATTTTAACCATTTCTGTTATTGCCCTAAGCTTCTGACTGAAACAAAGACCTATCTTCTTAATGCATTTTTTGACTTGTGAAGCCACATAGTTCTGGATCAAGTAATCCCAGCCTCTGGAGGTTTTGGTTTTCAGAGTGCCCAAAGAGAAATTTAAATGTACCTGGTTTGTTTGAGGAGATTGGAATTTGCTGAATAAATAAACAGGAATAATTGGTATATATAGTGCCATCAGAAAAATCCATGGCAAGAAAAGGAAGAAGTCCAGTCCTTTAGCAGAAGTATGTGACAATTTATGAACAATTCTTATATTCCATTGTTTTCTGCACTTTCAAAAATATATCACCCAGATTTATTGGTTTTAAGAAGTACCCAGAATATTGAATGGCTACCCTATTGAATATTTATGGGGTAACATGGACAAGAGACCTCTAACATTATAAGGCATGAATGTTTCACATTTTGCACAATTTGAAAATATTAATACTTCAGGTCTGTGTTTCTTGGAAGAGTTGAATTTTAAAGTTGCATTAGATGATAGTTCTTAATTTTTAGTGTAAATTCACTAGGAACTGAGATCGAAGAATAAAAGACATAATTTACCATGCCAAAAGTTAATGTCATTTTATTGCTGTTCAGTAGTTCAGTTGTGTCTAATTCTCTGTGACCCCCTTACAGGCCCTTCTCTCTTCTATTATCTCCCAAAGACTGTCCAGTTTCATGTTTGCTGCATTCATTAAGCTATCTGTACATTTAACTTTCTGCTGTCCACTTCTCCTTTTGCCTTCAATATTTCTCAATAGTAGAATATTTTCCAATGAATACTGTCTTTTCATTCTTTGTCTTTGATATGACATGATATAATATGATATAATGCAGTATGGTAATATATAATAGGTTGCATGCATATATGGATTGAGGAGAAGTGCTTTCAAGTAAAAAATAGTGGTAAAAACAAGGGATATAATTAGGAATTAAAAAAAATATTATTCAATTGGCATAAAATCATGAAAGTGAGAGTAATTCTTAAGATTTGAAGTGGATAAATACTTGAGTCAAATAGTGAAAGCATACTGGTTTGCTATTTGTAATTCTTATAGTAATAAAACAATAGAAATTAGCATTTCTATTGGAACTTGTTAAATTGTTTAAATTTGGTCTTTGTACATAACCCTTACAACAATCTTGTAACTTTGGTATTTTTATCAGTTCCCTTTATAAAATAAGGAAACCAAGGGTGATAAGCTTAAGTGATTTGCTCAGGATCACACCTAGAAAATTTCAAAAGCAGGATTTGAGTTCAGATATCCCTAAATTCAGAACCTATCTCTTTATCTACTGCACTACCTAGTTGGCACTGGTTTGTGTAAAGCCAAGCATGAGCAGGTTTCCAGAGGACTGATACTGTGAGCAGCTTTCAAAATTCTAATTACATAGTATAGCAAACTCTCCATTTTTTCAATATAAATCAGAGGAAAACATTCACAGAAAATCAAAATTCAGCATTCACCATGTCACAACTCAACAGCTTATCACTAAAAGGGCCCCATAGTTTTCAACAAAATGGTCACATAGTTTTAGACAAAGTACATTCATTTAGTCAATCACAAAATCTTTAATTCAAACACAAAGTGCAAAAGTCAAAGTTCTCCACCTCTAGGTCATAGTAAATCATAATCTTCTCAGTCAGTACACAGTATCCAAGTAAATTCTTCTTTCAGCTTGACTTGAGGCTGGCTCTTAGCTTCCATGGTTCCTCTTCCATTTTCCCAGCTCCAACTGTCACCTGGGTTCAAAGGCAGGCACCTCCCAGTTCCTTGTCCAGCTCCTTGTCCTGTTCCTCATCCAGTTCCTTTTCCATGTTGAAGTTCACAGTGTCCAGGCCACCTCAAGTCCTTCAGAGTTCCTGTTTCATGGAAGACAAAGTTTGACAGAGCTGCAATAATATTCATGCACATTGCCAGCACCATCATCAATTCACTATCTGCCTATGAAATCAACTCAGACCCACCAACAAGGTCTGAGAATGTATCACAAATCATCAACATAGAAATCCACACAGACCCACAAACAAGGTCCAGGAGACCATCACAAGTCATCAGTAAAGTCCCAGTATCTCCAAAACCCTCCTTCAAGACCTCTGTAAACATACAACCAGAAAATCCTCTTCCAGGGCTTCCAGTAGGTTTACAGGCCTTCTGTACAAAGTATAACAAACAAATATCAATATACACATAGCAGAAAAACAGAGTTCTGGCATACCTCAACTCTGCCACCACAAAAGTCCTTTTCTCACTTCTGCTGTCTCTATAGCATTGGCCTCTCCTTATACATAGTCATTAACTCCTCCCATTCCTGTTGCAGAAGTTCATGAGGTCTAGGGTACGCAAGTTGTGGGGTTCCCATGTTCTATTTCTTAACAGACTTGATTATAAAGTAAGCAGGAATTGAAAAAAAATATGTTAAATCCACAGTTAAATCAGGTGTGAACTACTTCTGTGCTTGCCATTACATTTTTCTAACTCCACTTTTTACAGTGCCATGAACCAATAGAGTGGTGATCTTTTTCTGGTAGTTTCTGTTTGAAAACAGGAGATACTAAATAATTGAAATTGTTTCAATATTTTGATATGTATTAAGAATGGTATTAAATATGCATAATATTTCCCTCAAATTATTTCATTTAATTGTGTTTTGGTGACATTTTCCTCCTTTGAGGTATTTATTTTATGAAGTGATTAAATTTAAAAAAAATGTAATGGATATGAATTATTTCATTTCCCATCCAAATAATAGCCAAATTATATTCCATATTTTAGAAAAATATCATTTTCTATTGGTCATATTAAAAATATTTTATACTTACTATAAATTCTCCAAAACATGTCTTTATTATGTTCAACATATAGATAAATAAAAATAAAAACAATATAAAGATGAGCTCCTCTATACAAAAATTAAATGCAGGGCATAGTATTAATCATTTTTATGATGAAAAACAAATTTCCCGTTATGAATGGGAATCCTTCATTTCAAGATATTCAATGAAGTTAAATCAAGTGTCATCTAAACTGTCCTTTCATGGCAAATGCTTCCTCAGCCAGAAAATCTACACACATTTCTCAAAATATCACTTGATATACTTCATTTCAAGATATTCAATACAGTAACAGTAATTAAAAATGATAAAATTTGTGGCACTGACAAAAATTCATTAAAAGATATTTTGGGGCTGAGGGGGAAAGTTGGTAGAGCCAAGATGGCAGAAAAAGCCACAACTTTCCCCAGTTTTCCTCTGAAACAATGTTAACACAAGCCTCTAAACAGATTCTGAAATAACAGAACCTACAAAAAGATGGATTGAAACAATTTTCCATCTTAATATAATTTGGAAGGATATCAGGAAATTTTGTCTCACTTCAGAAGAAAGGGAGAACAGCCCAGTGTAGCTGGTCTCTGGGTAAGTCAATGGGAGGCTGTTAGCCACAGTACAGATCAGCATCCTCAGCTCCTTGGTTCTGGCTCAGCAGGTCACTGGCAGACAAGCTGAGAGGCCTCTAGTCTCAGCACACAAGGCAGAATGCCAGCCCCAGAACTGAGGGCAGAACAGACATGAGTAAGCCAGGCCATCCCAGTATAGTGGGCAAACAGCCAGAAATTTGGAACTATGCCCAAAGGGCTATAAAAGCTCAGCATACCTTTTGATCCAGTAATATCACTACTTGGTCTACATCCCAAAGAGATCATAAAACAGAGAAAAGGACCCTCATGCACCAAAAATATTTATAGTAGCTCTTTTGTGGCATCCAAGAATTGAAAACTGAGTTGATGCCCATCATTTGGGAATGACTGAACAAGTTGTGGTACATGAATATAATAGAATACTATTGTTCTATAAGATGTGATGAGCAGGCATATTCCAGAAAAAACCTGAAAAGACTTACATGGAGTGATGCTGAGTGAAGTGATCAAAGGCAGGAGAATATTGTACAAAATAATAGCAACATTGTGGGATAATCAACTATGGTAGACTTAGCTCTTCTCAGCACTACAATGATACAAGATAATTCCAAAAGACTTATGATACAAAATGCTATACACATCCAGAGAAAGAACCATGGAGTCTGAATGCAGATTAAAGTATACTATTTTCCCCCTTTTTAAAAATTTCTCATGGTTTTCCTTTTTTCTTCTGATTCTTCTTTTCACAACATAACTAATGTGGAAATATATTTAATTACCTGTATCAGATTGATTCCTGTCTTTGAGAGGGGAGTAGGGAGGGAGCATGGGGGAAAATTTGGAATTCAAAATCTTATAAATGTGAGTGTTGAAAACTATCTTTACAGGCAATTTAAAAATAAAATAATGTTAAATGGGAATAAAGACAAGACATTCTCTTGTCCCCATAGGATTTCCATATGATTGTGAAGTGAATAAATTGTATTCATTTTAAACATTTGCTTTGTGTCATTTTGATTCCATAAAACCAATAAAGTGTTTTCTGTTTATTCAGTTTAGTTTTAATTGAGAGATCCTTCCCTTTAATAAATTAAGGTCAGTGCTAATAACAATGAAAATGCTAGCATATTTCACATTAATCTCATTAATCTCAGGAATTGTGCCTAATGATGTTTCTTCAGTAATACATATGTATAGTAAAAAAAAAAGTCTGCAGTTATGTATGTGTCTGCAATCTATAGTTAGCTAAAATACTAGAAAAATCTGCTCCAGATGTGGGCCCTAATATCAAATCAAGTGATATTTCTGAGAAATTTGTGTAGATTTTTCAACTGAGGATGTATTTACCATAAAAGAACAGTTTAGTGGACTCGTGATTTAACTTCTCAATTTATTAGTCTTGAATTAATATTCTCTCCACATTGTTCATGTCTCATCTGCCCAAGCAAACACAGATAAATCGGACTGCAGTTGTCTACATATTCTTTGTCACTACATTAACTAAACTACACTAAATATCCTTATGAGGATAACCTTAATGAGAAAACTAATGGTACACTTTCTCCTAAACATTTTTATTTTTGTTTATGACTTTTTCCTCTCTTTTTAAAAAAAAATATAATAATTGGCTGTAATTTTATGCTAAATCTCCTTTAAAACACTTCAAGGAACATAACATCCACTCTGGTTCTCTATATGAAGTACATAATACTGATAATACTTGTAGATAACTTTATATAGCACTTTAAGGTTTTCAAAGCACTTTGAAATTTTTTCTCAATTTACACTCACAATAACGTTGGGAGGTATTAGCTATAATTATTCCCATTTTACAAATGAGCAACCTGGAGCAGATAATGCCCAAGTGTTTTGCCAATGCTGTCTGTGATTTAGGATTTGTACTCATCTTCCTGATTAAAAATTCTTTGCTCAGACTTCTAACTGACTTGAATATAATAATAGGAAGTAAATGAAGTACTTTGCAAGACCATTTTAAAAAGTTCCCCCTTCAGAGTAGCAAATTTCCTTTAGTTACCTAATAAAATTGCTTTACAACCATATGTTTAACTTTCTCCAGACCCTATGCAGGAAAATTTGATCTTGGATATACTATATTTGTCTCTAAAGGATTTTGATTTCATGTTCCTAACAGTTGAAAAAATGAACATATACACAATATTTTTACATTATATTCTATATGTATATTTTTAAATGAGTAAAATGCATATATGAAACACGTGTGTGTGGGACACGTTCAGGTAGGTTGCAGAGTGGTTAGTGTACTGGGTTTGCATCAGGAAGACTCATCTCCCTCAATTTGAGTCTAGCCTCAAACATTAACTAGCTGCTTGACCCTGGGCATGTCACTTGATCCTATTTACCTCAGTTTACCCATCTGTAGAAAAAAATGAAGAAGGAAATGGTAAAACACTAAAGTATCTTTGCCAAATAAAATTGATCACAAAGAGTAGGGTATGCTTGAAAATGACTGAAAAACAAAACATTTTGGACAGTATGCTAAGTGGTGGCAATAAAAAAGGAAGCAAGACTATCCCTGCCTTTAAGAAGTTTACATTCCAATGCAGAAAAACAACAAATAAAGAGGAAGTTGAAAAAAGATATGTGGAAAGATACATACATTACAGCTTAGTTTAGCAATCTGTTATATGTGTTCAGTGTCCTGATTCCAGAAAAGATAAGACTAAAGAAATAAATCTCACCTAACAAAGTCCCAAGGCATAGTGTTTAAATTTCAGTAAGAAGTTAAGGAAGATAGAGTGCATATACATAATCACACACATGCTTACATGCACACTTATTAGTAGGGTAGAACATGAAAATCTATAAATAGATATACACATATTTGCACATAAATACTATTATACTAATTACACATAGGAAAAAAACTTTTTTTTAACTATAAAAGGATGAGAGAGATGAAATTATATTTGTCTTTAGAAAAAATGGAATGACATTTGTTGGGTAGGGAAGTTGGTATGGTTCAAACTGCTTGGGGAAAATCACTTTTGCCAATGTGTGAGACATGGTTTGGAAAAGGTGAGGTGGAATATAGGGAATTAATAGCTATTTGAGTAGATATAAAGGGAATTATTTGATAGACAATCTAGGAAAAGAAGTAACCAAATCTGGCAACTTAATGGAACTGTGGAGAGTAAAGAGTCGAAGATGACACTGAGGTAATGAACCTAAATTACCTGAATGATGCCTTTGAAAATAATAGAATAATTTGGAAAATAAAAAAATTGTTCAGAAAATGTTGTGATGATCTTTAATTTTTCAGAAACCAAGTGTATTTATCATGACAAATAGTGTAAACATTGCAAAACTGGGGTCAAACAAGTCCTGCTATAAAAAAACAAAAATAAAACAAAACTACATTCAGAAGTTCAACCATTCTCCAAACAACACAAAGATAGGACCTCGGTAATTCACACAGTATAAGTCAGAGGTCTCAAATAAAAAGTTCCTAGAACTAAGGCTGTTCTTGATTACCTTTTCATGAGTCTGTGAGTGTTGTAATTCTAAATTCATGGGCATTAATATCATCTACATCACATACAGAAATAGGCTGGAATAGACCAAGAATTTGACAAAAGTCGCATTGTGCTCATTGACAGAATCTTACATAATTTGTTACAAATCTTAGTGAATGACTCTGGGCCCAAAGAACAGGACAAAACTGACTGCCAAGGAGGAGGTAATTTTAAATAATAGATGGCCAAATATAGTCCAAAAGAAATGTAAGAAGCAGAAAAATATGAAAATTATTTTGCTTCTGGAGGAACAGTTCCAGCTAGGTAAGTCCCTTAGATGCATGATTTAGAGGAGAAGCCAGTAGAAGCAAGCCAGTGGTTACATCCCACAATTTAGGGAAAAGGAATTGAAATTAAATTATTTTAAGTTTCAAAAAGAGACGTCCAATAGGATTGGGAGGATAAGCAGAAATATTAACCACGATTCAAAGACTGTAACCACATAACCTACCCACTACAGGGTGAGATGAGGGGCAATATACCAGTATTAGTGGACAGGCTGGCACTCTTGTTAGTTAAGGTTCCATTTGGGGATAAAATTGTCTACTTATATGCAATTAAACAATTTATAAAAGGTTTATTTTGTTCTAACATATCAAAGCAATACAACAGGATATAACACCTCTTTATTTTTGTAGATGTTCCTCTCCTTCATAGAAGCCTGTCTTGTTAGAGTGTTGTGACTTATATCAGAGAGTGCCTGACTCCAACCCTTAGATGATCAGTAAGCTGAATCAAAGGAGTCACGGTCCAACAAAGTCCTGGACACAGCTTTGTAATTTTTAGACACAATTCATGTTGAGCTGTGGGGGAGGGTCAGAGAAAGAGAATAAACATTTATTAAGTACCTACTACATGTCATGTAGTTTGTTAAGAATTTTATGAATAATATGTCATTTGAATCTCTCAAGAACCATGTGAGGTGGGTGTTAACTATTGTCACAATTTTACAGTCAAGGTAACTGAAGCAGACAGATAAAAGTTAAGGAACTTACTCAAAATTACAAAGCTAGGAAGTATAAAACATACCACTGAGGACAGGGGGAATTTCCTTTCAGTTGTTTTTTCATTTATAATGATATATATATATATATATATATACACATACATACATATATATATATATATATACATATATATATATATATATATACACATACAATTTTTAACACTACATCCTCTTTATCACCACTGCTGCCCTCAGTGAAAGACTGGACAAAGAGATGTAAATTTATCAGACTTGGAATTGGCATTCTTTCAGCTATGAACTTCCCACTCTAATTTATCCTTCCCACTACAAACTTTCTCTACAAAACCAGCAAAGTGATTTCCCTAATGCATGACTTATACTATATCATCCTCATAAGTTGCCCAGACACATAGTTAAAATTTCAATGGCTGTTACCCCTAATATCAAATATAAAATATTGCTGGGCATTCAATTCTCTTCACAACCTTGTTCCTTTCTATTTTTTCCAGTCTTCTTGAATATTATTCTCTTACATTCACTCTAAAGTTCAACCACACTGGCTTACGTGTGTTCCTCATAAACAACAGACCACATCTGATCTCTATGCCTTTGCACTGGCTGTCCCCTATTCAAGGAATTCTCTCTTTCCCCATAATTTCATCTTTCAGTGTCTGGCTTCAAGCACCAACTTTGAAAATAGTCTTTTCCTGATCCCCTCAACTACCCTTGCCTTACCATCCCAAGTTACCTTCTGTCTACTTTATATATGTCTTATCTAAGTTTAACATTTATATTGTCTTCCCTAAATGAATATAAATACCTGGAGAAAAAATATTACTTTCATTTTTCTCCCTTTTCAAACCCTAATATTTAGCTCAGTGCCCAGTGCATAGTGGCATCAATAAATTATATTTACTTGATTATTTTCAACTGCACTAACAGAAAATATCCATAAAAAATATAAAATATTTATGTTAAACACATCACAGGAAAATGCAAGTAAAAATCAAGTATAATAAGGATTTTTTGTCAAATTCACTAGAATACTGTTCATATA
This sequence comes from Petaurus breviceps papuanus, assembly GCF_028583685.1. Lineage (NCBI taxonomy): Eukaryota > Metazoa > Chordata > Mammalia > Diprotodontia > Petauridae > Petaurus > Petaurus breviceps. The sequence goes on along the minus strand of NW_027187351.1, from coordinate 19,288,645 downwards.
ATGTCATCAGTTTTTGTCATTATTCTTCTGATTTTGCTATTAAATTAAACTCTTCTAACATGAAAGAAAGAAATAACCACATTTTCACATTTTTCAGGTAGCTGAAAGACAGAGAATACCTAGTACATACTAAAATTAATACTCTGAATCATATATTCAATTTCAGATTTGTATACTTTTTAGAAAAGCAGAATTATGTAGAAGCCCACACAAGTAATTAGAGGAATGGACCCTTCTTTTGGGCAAAATATGCAAAATAATTCAGTATTCATTGAAATTATATTTTATTATCTGAGTTTAAAATAATCACAAAAATTACACAAATTTATACTATTGAAAAGAATGTAAATTTAGCCTAAGTGAGGAGCAAGCTAGAGAAAAGGATTTAACCTGTCTAATTCAAGAGGAGCGCAAAAGTTGGAGAACATATGTAAGGCTACTTTTAGTTTAAGAAAAAGAAGGAACAGAAGTCATGTAGGAGATCTACACGTAAAAGCTCTGAAAATATGGTGTGTGAAATGTTTAGTAGGTGGAAGTAAAATTAAAACTGTTCATAAAACACATGAAAGATTGCATGAACACTTAAAACAACTTGTTTTCTTGGTATATATGTATAACACCTTTAAGTGATACCCTAATAGGAAAGCTAGTGTTAAAAAAATGATCTGTATTATCCCTGAGAGAAGATATGAAGACAAGTTGAGTCATACAAATGGTCATCAACACCTGAGGTACTCTGCATTTACTTCCTAATCTTTTACTGAATTGTGTAAATTTCCACCCCTATTTCTGATTACCTACTTCCATGTCAACATCTTGAATCTTGACATTACAAAGATCCTGGCTCCTCTTTGCCTTTTTATTTATATACTCCCTCATAGTTAAAAATTAGTTACTGCCCTGTCCCTATTGCTAGATAACCAGTATTTACTGGAGATGGAATATGACAGTTTTTCTGACTTTTTTCTCAGATCAAGTATTTTTAGTCTGAAATTCATGGATAGTTTTCATGGAGTCTGTGTAGATGGATTAGGAAGAATCCCATCTTTGGTTTCATTCATCTCTAAGATTTAGCATATTTGCAATTATTTGAAAAAAATGTTATTCTGAGAGGGGACAACAGACTGTAGCAGACTGCCAAAAAATCAAAGAACTCAATTATTTGTTGCTTGATGCTAATAAGGACAAAGGTGCTCATCATTCCTATATGTCCCTCCCTATATCAATTAATGAACAGAGTGCCTTTTTTCCACAAAAGATGGCAGTAAATCACAAGGATTCATTCAAATGATAATCAGTAAGACTGTATTAAACATTTACTACATTGCAGATGCTGTGCTATTCAGAACCTTAAACCTGTGACTTGCAGTATTAAGTCCTACAATATGACTGTGGCTCATAGGTTAAATTACTTTAGCATAAACTTAGATGCAGGATGCAATATAGTGCTGCTAGAAGTTTTATACCACATTTCTGTCATCCCTAAAACCTGGTTGAAAGGGTAAAACATCTTGTGGATGACTATGCTTGATATTGGGTTCAAGCTCTATAGCAAAATCAGTAAAAACAGTGAGAAACATAACCTTTCTAATTTTTTTTCCAGTGCCTATGTACCAGCTCATAATTCCAGTAGCAGGGGTAGGAGAACCACTCAACATATCCTACAAAATGACATTCTGTTGGGGGAAATTCTCATATCAGTCAATTATTTTAGTTTTTTTTTCATCAATGAAAATCTGCCTTCACTCCTCCCTCACCAGACCTCCCCCTAAATGAGAAAGAAAGTAAAAAAAAACTGTGCATGCACACACACACACACACACACACATAGGGGTAAGCAAAACAAATTCTTCTGCTGCACATATCTACAAACTCTCAATTTATACTTATTCATTATTTCTCTATCAAGATGCTGGCATCACGAGCTCTCTAGAATCATGGTCAGTCAGTGTTTCAATGAGAATTCTTAAGTCTTTTAAAGTTTTGTTTTCCATGCATAAATTCTTCCAGTAGATCTTCTTACTTCACTCTGTATCAGTTCATGCAAGTCTTCACAGCTTACTCAGAAACTAGTACTTTCATAGTTTCTTAACTCCCAATAGAATTCTACCACTTTTATAAATCATAATGTGTAAAACAATTCTCTAATGGATGAGAAAAAAACTCACTTTCTTTTTCTTTGTCACTACTAAAAGAGCTGCTATAAATATTATTATATGGCTTTGATTAGATGGTGCTTTGCTTCAGAATAATAACCTCTCCATTAATTAGTCTGTTTCTTATCCCTCCCTCTCCACATTTTCCCTTCCTGTTCCCCTGATGAATGAAATGTGCTTCATTTTGTAACTTTTTATATATGCTCTCATGTATCTCAATTCATATTTGAGTGAGTTTTTAATATCATTTATTCTTTTGGCCCCTTCCTCCTTGTTAATAAAGATTTATACTCATGTACTTTATTTATGTGCAATAATATTTTTCATCCTTGCTCTTCCTCCCCTGCCTTGGATTTCATGATCTTCAAAAATTCATCATTTTCAAAATGAAAGCAACTCTGAAATTCCTTCCCCTTCAGCACTACCTGCCCATTGTACTTTTCTCTTCCTCTGATTGGAGGAGAGGATTGGCATTGGAGAGCCCAAAATCCTCTAAAACTTTCCTCCGTTTAAGAGAGGCAACCAGGAAATTCATCTCATTTCCCACCTGGATGACCTCCTGAATTTCACAGTCTCTAGAATCCAGTCATTCAGAAATATGAATTCAGCCCTATATCTTACCTTGGATCATTTCTCAACTTGCCTCTCATTTTGCCCCCATACTGGATACCTCACCCACACCTGCTTTTTAGCTTTTTTTTTTTTTTCTGTTTTCTTACTTTATTAGATTGTAATTTTCTTTAGAGTCTGTCTTATGTCTCTATAGACAAACAGTAGGTGCTAAATAAATAAACAATTGACTCCTCCAGTATATTCCTCTTAGCCCATTCTATTAATTTAAATTCATAAAACAGAGGTGGAGTCAAGATAGTAGAGAGAAGGCAAGAAAATGCCCAAGCTCTTCCCAGTTTTCCTTGGAAACGACACTAAACAAAGTCTCTAAATGAATTCTGTAGTAACCTAAAAAGAGATGTAATGAAAAAAAATATTTATTCCTGCTTAAAAATTCACTTAAGGTTAATTTAGAAGAACTTCAGTAAAGGTCCATCTAACTCGGGGGAAAATGGAGCTCAGCCCAACACAGATAGTGTCCAGGCAAGCCAGTGGGAGACTCTTAACCACAGTACAGACCAGCAAGAGGCTACTCAGTTCATGTCTCAAGAGGTCTAAGGCATAGCAGAACAGCTGTGAGGCTTCCAGCTAGAGCACAAAAGGCAATTTGCCAGCCCTCAAAACCAGTCAGCAACAGGGGAGATTAAACTCGGCCACCCTAGTGTAGTAAGCAAGCTGCCAGAACCCTAGGCCCCAGGAATCAAAGCAAAAAAAACAGGTCCATGGCATTAAGCAAAGAAGGCTTTAAAGAGTTCCCCTTGTGCCCCAGGAGGGGACCTCAACTTTAAAAGCCATGAAACAGAAAAAAATATGAACAAGAAGCAAAAAAAGAACCATGACCATAAATAGCTTCTATGATGACAGTGATGGTCAAAACATTGATTTTTGATACAGAAGAGGACTACGATGCCATAGTGTCTACATACAAAGGGTGGCATGAATTGTTCTTAAGCATGATAAGCTTTTTGGGAATAATTTAACAAGTATTTAAAAAGTCAAATAAGACAGGAAAAAGAAAAATCAAATAGAAATTAGTGGTGTGCAAGAGAGAGTCAACAACGTGGAAAAGAAAGGACACAAATTGACTGGAGAAAACAATTCGTTAAAAAAAAGCCATTGAAGAAAAGACCTCCTTAAAAAGTAGAATTGACCAAAAGTAAAAAGATGTACAAAAGCTAACTGCAGAAAATAATTCCTTAAAAATTGGAACTGGTAAAATGGAAGCTAAAGACACTGAGACAACAAGAAAAAAATATGAAAAACATAAAATACCTTACTGGAATAGCAGCTGATTGGAAAATAGATCCAGGTTATACAATGTCAGAATTACTAAAAACCAATATAGAAAAAAAAAGCCTGGACAAAATCTTTCCAGAAATTAAGGAAAACTTCCCTGATATCCTAGAATCAGAGGGCAAAATAGTCACTGAAAGAATCTATGATCATTTCCTGAAAGAGATCCCAAAATGAAAATTCACAGCAATATTGTAGTGAAACTCCAAAATTATCAGGTCAAGGAGAAAATACTTCAAACAGACAGAAAGAAACAATTCAAATACCATGGAGTCCCAGTCAGGATTACTCAGGTTTTGCAGCTCCTATACTGAAGGATCAGAGGACTTTGGATATGATATTCTAGAAGTCAAAAAGATTGGATTAAATCCAAAAATTAACTACCTAGCAAAATTTAGCATGATCTTTCAGGGAATAAGAGGAACATTCAATTATATAAGGGACTTTCAATCATTCCTGATGAAAAAAAACAGAGCTGAAGAGAAAATTTGATGTTCAAATAGAAGACTCAAGAGAAGAATATAAAGGTAAGCAGTAAAGAAAAAGCAAAACATATTATTCTATGAGGTCAAACTCTTTGCATGACTAGAAAGATGATACTAAAAATTCTTGATAATTGTTTTTATTATGGCAGTTAGAAAGTGTATATGAAGCCACAGGGTATTGGTAAAAGTTGATTTTGATTAGATAATATATAAAAGTTGTGGAAAAAAAAGTTTGTACTGGGAGCAGAGGAAAGCTGAAGCAAAATGGTAAATTATGGCACATGAAGAGGAACAAAAGTCTTATTACAGTACAGGAAAAGAAGGGAGGGAGGTGAGCATTGTTTGAACCTTGCTTTCGTGATACTTGGCTCAAAGAGGGAATAACATCCACACTCAATTGAGAATAGAAATTTATCTTACAGAATAGTGAAATAGGAGGAGAAAGGGGAAAGAAAAGGAAGAGAGTGTCTATAAGGCAGGGCAGAAAGGAAGGAAGAAGCAGTAGAGGATAGGGGAAAGAAAAGGGAGGGAGTCTGATTAAGGGGGATGACAGAATAACGAAGCAGTGTTCAGAAACAAAACACTGGTGAGGAGGAACACGGTGGAAGGAGAGAAAAAAAGTACAAACAGGTGGAAATAGGATGAAGGGAATTATACAGTTAATAATTATAACTTTGAATGGAATTAACTCTTCCATAAAAGAGAATTGGATAGTGGAGAGGATTAAAAACCATAATCCTACAATATGTTCTTTCCAAAAAACACTTTTGAGGCAGAGAGATACACAAAGAATCAAGATAAAAGTCAAGATCAGAATATATTTCAGCTGAATTAAAACAAAATCAAGGGTGGCCATCATGATCTCAGAAATAAAAGCCATGGTAGAATCTAAATTAAAATGATTAATAGGGAAATTATATCTTGCTAAAAAATTACCATAAACAATGAAGTAATATGAATACTAAAGATATATGCACCAAGTGGTACAGCATCAAAACACTTAGAGGACTAAGCCATAGTAAGAAAAAGACAGTAAAAATATACTGTGGTGTAGCTCATCCTCTCCTCAGAAATATATAAATCTAACCACAAAATATACAAGAAATAGGTGAAAGAGGTGAATAGAATTTTTTGAAAAGTTAGATATAATAGACCTCTAGACAAAAGTGAATTTGGATAGAAAGGAATATACCTTTGTCTTAGTGATACATGACACTTACACCAAAATATGATCATGTGTTAAAGCATAAAATTCTCACAATCAAATGCAAAAAGAAAAAAAATATTAAATGCATCTTTTTCAGATCAGGATGCCATGAAAATTATATGTAAGAAAGTGCCAGGATAGACAAAAAAATTTAATTGGAAACAAAATAATCTAAAGAATGGTTGGGTCAAACAACAACAAAAGAAGCAATCAATAATTTCACCAAAAGAATGACAATATACCAAAACTTATGGGGTGCAGTTAAAGCACTTCTTAGGGGAAATTTCACAAAAAAATTTCTATAACATAGAGAAAGAGGAGAAAATGATTTGGGCATGCAAATGAAAAAGCTAGAAAAGGAATAAATGAAAAATTCCCAATTAAATATCAAATTGGAAATTCTGAAAATAAGAGATTAATAGAATGGTAAGGAAGAAAACTATTGGACTAATAAAAAATTGAGATGATTTTATAAAAAATAGATAAACCTTTGGTCAATATGATTTTTAAAAATAAAGAAAACCAGATTACCACTGTCAGAAAAGAAAAGGAAGAATTCACCACCAATGAATAAAAAATTAAAACAGTAATTTGGAGCCATTTCACCCAAGTGTATGCCAATAAATATGACAGTCTAAGTGAAATTGCTGAAGATTTACAAAAAAATTCATAAATTGTCCAGATTGAGAATGAGAAAAATAAAATACTTAAATAACCCAATTTTACAAAAAAGAAATTTAACAAACTATCGATTAATTCTCTATGAAAAAATCTCCAGGCACAGATGGACTTATAAGTTCATTCTAATAAACATTTAAAGGACAATAAATTCCAATTCCATTATTTGGAAAAAAAAATAGTGGGAGTGCTAGCAAATCCTTTTTATCACACAATTATGGAGTAAATACCTAAAATAGGAAGAGTCAAAATTGGGGAGAGAAATTCTAGGTTAATTTACCAAATGAATATCAATGCAAAAAATTTAAATAAAATATTAGCACAAAGATTATACAAATTCATCACTAGGATAATACACTTTGACAAGGTGGGATTTATACCAAGAATGCAGGGCTGATTTTAAGATAAGAAAAGTATTAGAATAATTGATCACATTAATAAAAAATCTAATATAAATCATGTAATTATGTTAATAAATGCAGAAAATGTTTTTACCAAATGTAACACCCATTCCCATTAAAAATAAAAGAGATGATAGGAATAAATGGAATTTTCCTTAAAATGATAGGCAGATCAATTTAAAAGCATTACCAAGCATTATATATAATGGAGATAAGCTAGAATCTTTCCCAGTAGGAAGAGAGGGGAACCAAGTATGTCCATTATCACTTCTATTATATTATATTTACTAGAAAAGTTAGCTTTAGTTATAGGAGAAGAAATAGGATTTGAAGGAATTAGAATTGACAATGAGAAAACAAATCTATCACCCTTTGTACATGGTATGATGACATACTTAGAGAATATTAGAAAATCAACTAAAATCAAACTACTTGAAAAAATGAGAAACTTTAGCAACGTTTTGGGATATAAATTAAATCCACAGAAATCATCAGTATTTTTATATACTACTAACAAAGTCCAGCAGCAAGAGATAGAGTGAAATTCCATTTAAAATAACTGTAGATAATATAAAATGTTTGGGAGTTTACCAGCCAAGACAAATCCAGGAATTAGACGAACACAATTAAAAGATACTTTATAGAGGTGTGATAGTAATGGCAATTAAAGATTCCCCTGTATTGGCTTAGTTTTCAAATTGATTGTGTTAAAACCCAGAGCTTGTTAAACCCACCTGTGGGATGGGCTTGTTGATGTGAAAAGAAAGTCCTGAACTGGGAGGAGCTGGTGACATAGATTTGGAGAGACAAGAGAGAGGCGGAAGACCTTTCTTTTTGGAAGCAGCACCTCGTGGAGAGAGAGAGAGACTAAGAGAATTGCTGGTGGCCGCTTTGAATTGCCCTGGACTTTTGAGACCTGCCCCCTGAGCTGCCAAGCACTGAGGAGACATGGCTGTTTTGCTGGTACTTTGTCTGTGTGTTTTGATGTTATTTTGCCAGATTTGTCCACTGGTGAAAGACAGTCCTTTTGTTGAAGAAGTCCTGGAACCTGGCTGTTCACTAAGAAGCCCTGAGACTGTCCTGCAGACAGAGAGTGAATACTGTCCACTGGTGAAGGACAGTGCTGTTGTTGCAGGGGTCTGGAGACTGTCCTGCAGACAGAATGAATACTGTCCACTGGTGAAGGACAGTGCTGTTGTTGCAGGGGTCTGGAGACTGTCCTGCAGACAGAGTGAATACTGTCCACTGGTGAAGGACAGAGCTGTTGTTGCAGGGGTCTGGGAGCCTTTCTGTTGGTTCAGAAGCCCCGAAGAAGGATTTTCTTGTTCTATGTTTACAGAAATCCTGGGAGAGGGCTTTGCTAATGTGTTCAGGGGTTCTAGGACTGTTCTACAGACAGAGGATGAATTCATGAAGGGACTGACAATGTATCTTATGGCCTTGCTAAGCCTTGTCTCCCCAGGAACTAAGATTGCTGAGAACTTGCCTCCTGTCAAGATGAAGAAAAGACCTCCATTTGGGTACTAAGTGCTGTGTTTAAACTTGATGTAACTCTGGGGTAGATTCAATTGTGATCCAGGGGTGGGGAACTTTTGACCTTATGTTTGGAAACTAATCTCCATTTGAGAAGAGGGACTTTGTGGTGGATTAAATTAAGGTATAGCCTAGGGGTGGAGAAGTATTTAGAACAGAGACTTTGTAATTGATTGAATGATTGGAAGGTCCTGGTGTGGGGTAGTACTTAGAGATTATTTAATCACCCTTAGTAAATGCTGTATTTGGAATGATGTCATGTTTTGATCTTCTGTTCTTGGTTTGTCACTGAATAAAATGGAGAGCACCTATGCTGGTATTCTGAACCTTGGGAAGTTGCCTTTCCTTGGCATTACATTACAAGAGGTAGAAAAAAATTGTAACAAAATTCATCTGGAAGAATAAAAGGCCAAGAATTGTCAAGGGAATTAATGAAAAAAAATGCAAAGAAGGTTGTCTTACCTTACCAGATCTAAAACTTATTACATAGTGGCAATCATCAAAACTATTTGGTGCTGATTAAGAAATAGAGTAGGGGATCAGTGAGATGGGTTAGGTACACAAGACACAGTAGTCAATGACTATAGTAATCTAATGTTTGATAGACAGCAATCTCTACCTTCTGGGAGAGGCAAACACTATTTGATCAAAACTGCTGGGAAAACTAAAAAAAAATAGTATGACTGAAACTAGGAATAGAGCAAAAATTTATTCTGTATCCCAATATAAGTTCAAAATGGACACAGGATTTCAACATAAAGAGTGACACCATAAGCAAATTAGGAGAACAATCAATAGTTAACCTGTTGGATTTTAGGAGAAAAGAAGAATTTATGACCAAATAACAAACAGAAAATATTGTGAAATGCAATCTGAATAATTTTGATTATATTAAATTAGAAGGATTTTTCATGAGCAAAGTCAATTGCAACCAAGGATAGAAAGAAAGCTGAAAGCTTGTATATGATATTTACGGCTAGTGTTTCTGATAAAGGTCTCATTTCTAAAATGTATAGAAAACTGAGTGAAATTTTAAGAATGCAGTTCATCAGGTAGAGCTAAGATGGTAGAGTGAAAGCAGGGACTTCCTGGAGATCTCCCCCAAATCTCCCCAAATATCTAAAAAAAAACCAAAAACAAAAACAAAAAACCACATCACTCTAAACAAATTCTAGAGGAGAAGAATGCACAAAATTACAGAATGAAATAAATTTCTGCTAAGACAAACTGCAAGGTCAACAGAAAAGGCCTTTTGTACGAGTCTGAGAAATGCTGTCAAGTGTGAGCCATGCTGGTATAGACCATGTACAAGGAATATCCTGAATAGGTTTCAAGGGACTGAATCACTGGTAGCTGTTGCAGTTTTCCACAAAAACCAAGACAACTTATAAGGTCAATAGGAAAAGTCTGTGGGACATGGGTGAGAGAGGAATGAGGACCAGCACCAGTCCCATCCTCATGGTGGCATCAGCAGCAGAAGTAGTATTAGTAGCTGCTTCTGGAACTCTGAGGTGACAGGTGGTGGAGTATCAAGCAACCAATCAGAATGGGAGTGCAGGGATCTCTTTGCTGTCACTGGGAAAGGATCCTCTTAATTTGACCTTGCTTGAATCTGTGTTGCATTCTTAGGTGACTATTCTAGGGCAAAGAGGAGCACTGTCATGGGAGAGTTTGTAGTAATAGTACAGAAAGAATCCTACTCACTGTTCAGGGCAGAAAAGAGTGCTTGAAATCATTCATAGAACATAGCACAGGCCAAGAGAGGAGAAACACTTTTATTCATAAAACCTCGGAAGAACTAAACATGTATGGATCACTAGTAATGTCTCTGAAAACCACTGCATAAGAGCCATGAAGCTTGGGACAGTACACATCTACTTTGGAAGCACAGTGCTACCTTAACAAACAGCTAAAACATCAAGTAATTGACTAGGAAAGTGAGAAAAGAAAAGGGGGAAAATGGACTATAGAATCTCACTTTGGTGATGACGATGATCAAAACATACAACTAGAAGGAGACAACAAAGTCAAAGCTCTTACATCCAAAGACTCCAAGAAAAAAAATATGAATTGATCTCAGAGTTTGGAAGAGGTCAAAAAGGATTTTCAAAATCACGCAAGGGAACTAGAGAAAAAAGATATCACTAGAGAGTGATGCAAGAAAATCATGAAAAAGGAGTCAATAGCTTGTTAAAGAAGACTCAAAAAATGATGAAGAAATAATACTTTCAAAAATAGACTAGCTCAAATTGCAAAAGAGGTCCAAAAAGCCAATGAAGTAAATAATGCTAAAACAAAAAAGAGTAGGTTGAGCCAAATGGAAAAGGAGGTCCTAAAGCTCACTGAAGAAAATAAAATTCTTAAAAATAAGAATGGAGCAAACAGAACCTAATGATGTTATGAGAAATCAAGAAAATATGAAAGAAAAACCAATAGAATGAAAAAATAGAAGAAAATGTGAAACATTTCAATAGAAAAACAACTGACATGCAAAATACATCTGTGAGCGATAATTTAAAAATTATTGAAAGATATGATAAAAAGGTATGATATAAAAGCGTAGATTTCTTCTTTCAAGAAAATATCAAGGAAAACTCCCCTGATATTCTAGAAGCAGATGGGAAAATAGAAATTGAAAAAACCTTTCAGTATCTTCTGGAAAGGAAAACTCCTAGGAATATTGTATTGAGAGAGAGAGAGAGACACAGAGAGAGAGAGAGAGAGAGAGAGAGAGACAGAGAGAGACAGAGAGACAGAGAGACAGAGAGACAGAGAGACAGAGAGACAGAGACAGAGAGACAGAGAGACAGAGAGAGAGAGACAGAGAGAGACAGAGAGACAGAGAGACAGAGAGAGAGAGAGGCAGATAGATAGATAGATAGAGAGTATGTATACATAAATATATACAGATGTGTGTATGTAGTTATGTATACACATATATACATACATACATACATATAGAGAGGTAGTACAGGGGGAGTTGAATAGAAAGGGAATATATTTATATATATTTTAATTTTTAATTTCCGTAATATTTTTTAGTTTATTTCATTCATTTCCAGAAGTTTTTGAGTTACAAAATTTCTCCCCATTTTTCCCCTATCCACCATCCCAAAACAGTGATTCCTCTGAATATCCCCTCCCCCGATCTGCTGTCTCCCATATATTCCCCTTTCTCCCCCTCCGACTTTCCAGTAGGGCATGGTGGATTTCTATGCCCCTGAATATCTCATTTTCCAGTTACATGTAAAATTAATAATAATAATGTATATATTATTTAAACATTTTGTGTTAAACCTTCAAATTCCAGATTCTTTTCCTACATTCCTTGTCACCCACCCTTACTGGGAAGTTAAGCAATTTAATATAGGTTGTATATGTGTAACAATGCAAAACATTTTCATAGTGGATATATTGGGAAAGACTGACTATATTTCCTTCCATCCTATCCCACCCTCCACTTTTTCTATTCTCTACTTTGATCCTGTCCCTTTTCAAAAGTGAGTGCTCCCAACTTTCCCCCCTCCCAGCCTGCCCTCCCTTCTATCATCCCCCCTCTCATCCCTTTCCCCCCTACTCTCCTGTAGGGTGAGATACATGATTTAGTGTGTCTATCATTTCCTCCCTAAGCCAAATTCATTGAGAATAATGTTGAGACATTCTCTTTTGCCTTCCTGTTCTTCTCCTCCATTGTAACAGTTTACCCTTGCGTCTTTTAAATGAGATAATTTACCCCATTCTATCTCTCCCCATCTTCTCTCATTACATTCCTCTCTCACCTTTTAATTTCACATTTTAAGTATCATCCCTTCCTATTCAACTGGTCCTGTGCCCTTTGTCAAAGTATACATGTACACACACACACCCACACCCACACACACATACACACCCACCCACACACACACCCATATATATACACACATACTCATATATGTATTCTTCTACATAGACATATATATATATATGTATGCATGGGTGTATTTATTTGTACATATGTATATATGTGTGTATATATATGCACACACAGGCATTTCCAATCCCTTCAATTCTTCTCATACTGAGAAAAGTTTCATAATTTACAATGATCATTTTTCCATGTAGCAATGTAAGTAGGTCAACTTTGTTAAGTTCCTTACGATTTCTTTTCCATGTTTAGCTTCTCATGCTTCTCTTGCTTCTTGTATCTGAATGTCAGATTTTCTATTCAACTCTGTTTTTTTTTTTCATCTAGAATGCTTGAAAGCCCTCTATTTCATTGAATGACCATATTTTCCTCTGAAACATGATGCTCAGTTTTGCTGGGTAGGTGATCCTTGGTTTTAATCCCAGCTCCTTTAACCTGAGGAATATCATAATCCCAGCCCTTTGATCACTCAGTGTAGAAGCTGTCAGATCCTGTGGTATCCTGATTGTGTTTCCACAGTATTCAAACTCTTTCTTCCTAGCTGCTTGTAATATTTTCTCCTTGATCTGGGAACTCTGGAACATGGCTATAATATTGAAGGATGATTTCTAGGTTCTTTTTTTTTATGGCTTTTGGGTAGTCCAATAATTTTAAAATTATCTCTCCTGGATCTATTTACCAGGTCAGTAGATTTTCAATGAGATATTTCACATTACCTTTTACTTTTTTATTTATTTGTGTCTGTTTAATAGTATCTTGATTTCTCATAAAGATTTCTCACTAGATTCCATTTGCTCTAATCTAATTCTGAAGGAATGCTTCTCTTCAGTAAGATTTTGAGATTCTTTTTCCATCTGGCAAATTTGGCTTTTTAAGGCATTTTTCTCCTCATTGGCTTTTTGAGCCTCTTTTGTCATTTGAATTAGTCTATTTTTTGGAGGGGGAAGGGTAATTGGGGTTAAATAACTTGCCCAAGGTCACACAGCTATTAAGTGTTAATTGTGTGAGGCCAGATTTGAACTCAGGTCCTCCTGACTCCAGGGCCAGTGCTGTATTCACTGTGCCACCTATCTGCCCCTGTTATTATATTTTTTAAGGTGTTATTTTCTTTTGTCAGGTTGTTTACTCTCATTTTATAATTTTCTTCCATCATTTTAATTTCTCTTCCCAGTTTTCTTCCACTTCTCTTATTTGGTTTTCAAAATCCTTCTTAAGCTACTCTATGGCCTGTAAGCAGTTTATTCTTTTCTTGGAAGCTTCTGGTGGAGGAGTTCTGACTTCACTGTCTTCCTCCTGTTTTATGCCCCTATCCTTTTTTGTCCCCCCTAAAGGAATCCAAAGTCAGATTGCTGTGTTACCTTGTTTCCTTTCCTTGCACATGTTGCCTCTCAATTACTTGATTTTTGAGCTTTTTGCCACAGTAGACTCTGTTATCAGAGGGGAAAGATTAAAAAAGTGTCCCTATTGCTGGAGTTTTCTCAGCTGTGGGAGCTATTAGTTGGCTGCCAACTCAGAAGCCTCCACAATCTCTGGGACATTGCTCATGCACCCCAGGACCTCCACACCAGACAGGGATCCAGATCCAAGCAGCTTAAAGCAAGAGCGATTACCCCTCAGACTCCTGGCCCAAATCTCTGAAGCAGCCACATGGCATTGTGCTTCTCTGACCAGAGCCAAGGCCGGACCTCACTCCTGAACTCCTAGGTCCCACAGTCCACTCTGTAATGATATATCACTTTGTACTTGGGATCGATGGGTTGATAATTCTGGAAACCAACACAGCTGCTGAAAATCTGAAGTCCCTCAAACTGTGGCTGGTTGTTGTTGCCCTGAGGCTAAAACCTTTGGCTGTCTCAGGGCTGGGCTCATTTCCCAACGCACAGAGTTGGCCACTTTGTGCTGGTCTTCTGTGCTGTCTTCAGTAGAGGGTTAGTTTCTCCTTGTCATTTTGTGGGTTCTGTAGCTCCGAAGTTTGTTTAGAGTCATTGCTTACATTAATTGGATGAGGTGGAAGTAGGAGTCCTGCAGAAGTGCTTTTTTCTTTTATTTTTTGTTAATTTGTATTTTTACTTTTAGTTTACAAGATTCAATTCCACAATTCCTTAAGTTTTAAATTTTGTATCCCTCCCTCCCTTTCCCCACACCCATGAGTGCATACAATCAAGTATAGCATCAGCAAATATTTTCACATTAGACATTAGTTAGGTTATAATGATGGATTATATCCCATGGAATGAAAAATGGTAAAGAGGAAATAAAACCAAACAAGAAAAAGAAAAAGATCAGGTAGTTGGCTTAAATCTGGATTCAACCTCAGTTCTTTCTACTTCTCTCTCTGGATGTAAACATCTCTCTCCATCATGAGTCTTCTGGGATTGATTTGTATCATTGAATTGCTGAGAAGAGTCCAGTCTATCAAAGTTGGTCATCACACATATGTTGTGTTTGTAATTGTGTACAAATTTCTCCTGGTTCTACTCTTCTAACTCAGCAACAGTTCGTATAAGTCTCTCCAGGTAAATATGAAGTCCATCTTCTCCTCGTTTCTTATAGCACAATAGTATACAGTTATACATGCATACACCATGACTTGTTCAGCCATTGCCCAATTGATGGGCACTACTTTTATCACCAATTCTTTGCCACCACAAAAAGAGCTGTTATAAATATTTTTGTACATTGGGTCTTCCTTCCACTTCTATGATCTCTTTGGGATATAACCCTAGAAGAGGTATTGGTGGCTCAAAGGGTATGAAATTATTTATAGCCCTTTGGGCCTAATTCCAGATTACTTTCTAGAAAGGTTGGATCAGTTCTCAAATCTACCAGCAGTGCATTAGTGTTCTAATTAGTGGTTCATAAAACCAGCTTTTAGTTTTATTTATTAATTAAATGGTTTTCTTATTTTCAATTTTATTAATCTGTCCTTTGGTTTTCAATATTTATAATTTAGTATTTAATTGGGGATTTTCAATTTGTCCTTTTTCAAGGTTTTTCAATTGCATGGCCAATTCATTGACGTCCCTTTTCTCTAATTTAATCATGTATGCAGTCAGGATATAAAACTTCCCCTAAGATATGCCTGTAATGATTCCCACAAATTTTGGTATGTTGTCTCATTATTATAATTCTCTTGAATGAAATTACTGATTGTTTCTATAATTTCTTGTTTGACCCACTCATTCTTTAGGATTAAATTGTTTAATTTCCAATTAGTTTTTAGTCTATCTTTCTATGGCCTTTTATTGCATATAATTTTTATTGCATGATGATCTGAGAAGGATGCATTGAATATTTCTGCCTTTCTGCACTGAACTCTGAGGTTTGTTTATGCCCTACAACATGGTCAATTTTTCAGTATGTGCCATGAACCATTGAGAAGAAAGTATATTCCTTTTTATCCCCATTAAGTTTTCTCCAGAAATCTATGGTATCTAAGCTCTATAAAATTCTATTTGTCCCTTTAATTTCCTTCTTCTTTATTTTGATGTTAGATTTATCAAGTTCAGAGAGGGGGAGATTAGGGTCCCCCACTAGTATAGTTTTGCTATCTATTTCTTCCTCTAATTCCCTGAACTTCTCCTCTAGGAATTTGGATGCTATACCACTTGGTGCATTTATGTTAAGTAATGATATTGCTTCATTCTTGATGGTGCTTTTTAGCAGGATATAGTTTCCTTCCTTATGTATTTTAATTAGATCTAATTTTGCTTTTCCTTTATCTGAGATAAGGATTGCTCCCTTGCTTTTTTTTCAACTTTTGCTGAGGCATATTGTGTTCTACTCCAGCCTTTTAACTTTACCCTGTGCATATTCCCTTTATTTGATATATGTGTTTTTTTTTGTAGACAGCATATTGTAAGATTATTGTTTTTAATCCATTCTGCTATTCACCTATGTTTTGTGGGAGAGTTCATCCCATTCAAATTCACAGTAATGATGACTATCTGTCTCTTTCACTTCATCCTGTTCCCTCCCTTGGTTATGGTTTTGTTTCTTCCTCCTCCCTTCCACTCCTTAAGGGGTTTCCATTTGACCACCACCTCCCTCAATGTTCCCTCCCAGTGACCCCTCTTCATTAACTACCTTCTCTGCTTACTACTATTACCCTCCCCACTAATCCCCCTTTTTATCTCCCCCTTACCCTCCTACTGTCTATAGGACACAATAGATTTTTATACTTATCAATGTATGTTATTCCCCCTTTGACCCCAAAACAATGAGAGTAAACTTCATGCAGTGCTCCCCTGCCTCCCTCCTTTCCCTCTATTTAATGTGTTTTCATGTCTTTTCACATTAGAATCTTAAACTTAACTTATTATGTTGATTCCTCTCTGAATCAGAACCAGTGAGAACAATGTTCAAATGATGCTCCTCTCCCTCTTTCTTTCCCCTCTACTATAGTGTGTTTTTATGCCTCTTCCTATGCCATATTTTACCTTTTTCTTCTGTCTCATCCTTTCCTTTCATCCCATTACAGAAACTTTGACCCCCTTAATAAGGATTTTTTTTTATCATCAGATTAGTTCATTTATACCCACACACTCTTTTTATATATATCACTTTTAAAGGAAATGATAATCATATAACTTTCAATATTGACAGTTATCAGCTTCTCATATAGGGTTGTGAATATTTTGCTCTTATTGTATCCCAAGTTATGTGTATGTGTGCGTGAGTGTGCACGTGTGCATGCGTGTATCTGTGAGTGTGTGTTTTCCTTTTTTACCTTTTTATGTCTTTCTTGAGTCTTGTAATTGGAGATCAAACTTTCCAATGAGCTCTGGCTTTTTCATCAGGAAAGTCTGGAAGTCCCTTATTTCATTAAATGACCATCTCCTTGCCTGAAAGATTATGTTCAGTTTTGCTGGGTAGTTATTCCTTGCTTTCAGTCCCAGCTCTTTTGCACTATGGAATATCAAATTCCAATCCCTCCAATCTTTTAATGTTGAAGCTGCTACATCCTGTGTGATCCTTAGTGTATTTCTACGGTATTTGAAGTGTTTCTTTTTGGCTGTTTGAAGTATTTTCTCCTTAATGTTGTAATTCTGGAATTTGGCTACTACATTTTTTGGAGTTATCAATTTGGAATCTCTTTCAGGAGGAGTCTGGTGAATTCTTTCAACAACTATTTTATTTTCTGATTCCAGAACTTCAGGACAGTTTTCTTTGACAGTCTCTTGGAGGATGTTGTCCATGTAATCATGGCTTTCTCGTAGACCAATAATTCTTAAGTTATCTCTCCTGGACTTGTTCTCTAGGTCAGTTGTTTCTCCAGTGAGATATTTTACACTGTCTTCTAATTTTTCAGTCTTCATGTTTTCTTTGATTGACTCTTGGTGCATCAGAGAGTCCTGAGCTCCAATTTGACTGATTCTATGTTTTAGTGAATTATTCTCTATGGATAGTTTTTGAATGTCCTTTTTTAGGGAGGTATGTTCTCCAATTACTTCACTAATTTTACTTTTTAAGGATTTGTATTCTTCACTGAGACTTTTTCCCACTTTGCTCACTGTAGATTTAAATTTGTTTTCGCCCTCCCTAATTTGGCCTTTAAAATCTTTCTTGAGCTCCTCCAACAAGGCTTTTTGGGCTTGAAAACAGGTCATATTTCCTTCTGTGGTCTCAGGTGTGAGTATAAAGTCCATGTTGTCCTCTGTATTTGATTGTTCTTGATGGCTATAATAAGTTCTAATTGATTTTCTTGCCTTCCCCTACTCTTTCTCAGCTTCCTTCCCTCCCATTGTAATTTCCTGTTTCCTAATTTCTCAGGCTGGGAGCTAAGGGCCCAGTTTTTGACTTTGTATGCTGTACCGTCTAGATGTCTAGATTGAGGCCAAAGCTAGAAGTCTCAGTGTTCCCTCTGGGTTATGCTGAGGTTCACAGAGTAATCTGTGGAGGAGGGCTGGTTTGGCCACTTCAGATTTCTGTTTCTATGGTCCTGGGCTATCTCTCAGGCAGGTTTTCTGATCAGGTGAGGTGGGGTTTGTTTAGACCCCTCTCCCTCATCTCTTCAGACTCTTTGCTGCCTTTGTTACACCACTTCTCATTGACTCCCAAGTCCAAGGCTATTTCCACTATCTCAGGATTTCATTCTGGGTGGCACACTTATCTCTGGGTTTTCTAGCTCAGGGAGGGGGAATAAGAGCAGCCAGAATTTACTTTGGCATCCTAGCCCCTGGAAAAACAGGCAGGCAATTTCTAAACTTCCAAGCTCAGGGCTGATAGTCTAAGGAGAAGCTGTTGTCTCTGGTAGAGTCACTGAGCCCTCTCTTACCCAGCTCCAATGGATTGATTAGTCCCGTGGTGAGATGGCTGTGAATAGCCCTTGCGGTTGGTGAGTTTGCCAACTGGGGCTCCTTCTATCTCTGCTGTAGTCTGGTCTCTAGTCTGAGATGCTGCAGCCCCTACATGCTAGGTGCTTCCCCTTTCTGGACCCACATGGGCACTTTCCTGAGCTGGATTCTGCCACGCTCTGGCTCCCAGTGGATTCTGACAGTCAAAAATCTGTTGAGATTCACTTTTTAAAGTTTAGTGACAGGATTCACAGAGGTGCTTAGAAAAGTTTCTGCTTCCATTCTACCATCTTGACTCTACCCCCGGAAGTCCTGTTTCTACTACACCATCTTGACTCCTGAAAGGGATGACATCTAAAAATAAAATTAAGGGGCAAGAGAAGAATGTACTGGAAGAAGGAGAAAGGGAGAGGTAGAATGAAGTAGATTTATCTCACATACAGACTTGAGAAAAGCCTTTTACAATGGACAGAAGAGTGGGGAAGTAAGAGGGAATAAGTGAACCTTGCTACCATCATTTTTGGTTGACAGACAAATAGCATACAAACTCAATTGGATATGGAAATCTGTTTTTCCCTACAGGAAAGTGGAGGGGAAGAGAATAAAATAGGGTTGGATGATAGAAAATAGGGCAATTGGTGGGAGAAGTAATCAAAAGCACATAGTTTTGAGGTGGGACAGGGTCAAAGGAGAGAATAGATTAAACAGGGGGTAGGATAGCATGAAGGACAATGCAGTTATTTTTTCACAGAATGACTATTATGGTATTGTTTTGTATCGCATACATCAAATTGCTTGCCTTATCAATGAGGGTGGGTAGGGAGGGGGGGAAGAGAGAAAATGTGGAATTCAAAGTTTTAAAAATGAACATTAAACATTGTTTTTTTATAGAGCTAAGAATTAAGATGTATAGGCAGTGGAGTGTGGAAATCTATCTTGCCCTAAAGAAAAATGGAAGGAAAGGGGATAAGAGAAGGGGGATAGAAGGGAGGTCAGATTAGAGGAATTGGTAATCAGAATTACATGCTGTTGGGGTGGGGGTGGGGAGAGATGGGGAAATAATTTGGAACTCAAAATCTTATGAAAGTGAATTTTGAAAACTAACAATAATTTAGTTAATATTTTAAAATTAATTTTAAAACAAATGTTAAAGAATTATTTTTAATGCAACTTGGAAATAAGATATACAGGGACTAGGGTATATAAATTCATATTGCCCTCCTAGAAAATTGGGGGATGGATGGGGAAAGGATATAAGAGAGAACAGATTTTGGGAAAGCATGTTCAGTAAGCTCACTATCTTGGGGGTGGGGGTAAGGGGAAGATGGGGAGAAAATCTTTAACTCAAAATCTTGTCAAAATGAATGTTAAAAACTAAAAATTAATAAATACATTAGAAAAAATTAACGTTAACTTTTGAAAATGCAAATTAAAATGACTCTGAGTTGCCACCTCATTCATACCTGTCAGATTGGTTAATATGACCAAAGGAAAAAAAGGAAAATAATACATGTTGGAGAGGATGAGAGAAAACTGGGACACTAGCACACTGTTAGTAGAGATATGAACTGATTCAAACACTCTTGAGAGCCATTTGGAACTACGCCCAAAGGCCCATAAAGTTGCATACACCCTTTGATCCAGCAATACCACTAGTAAGTCTGTATGCCAAAGAGATCACAAAAAAGGGAAAAGGACATAAATGTGCAAAAATATTTATAGCAGGCTTTTTCATGGCAAAATATTGGAAATTGAAGGTATGACCATCAGTTGGGGAATGGATCAAAAAGGTGTGGTATATTAATGCAGTGGAATACTATTTTGCAATAAAAAAGGATGAACACACAGATTTGAGAGAAATCTAGAAAGATTTGTATGAATTGATGCAAAGTGAAATGAATGGAACCAGGAAAATATTGTACACAATATCAGTGACTGTGTGATATATGATTCAACTCCTCTAAGCAGCACAATGATCCAAGACAAGTACAAAGAACTCATGTAGGAAAATGTTATCCACATCCAGACAAAAAAAACTGATTGACCCTGAATGCATATTGAAACCTTTTTTTCACTTATTTTACTCTATCCCATGTTTCTTTTTTTTCTTTTCTGTTTCTCCTTTCACAGCTGTGATTAATATGAAAACATGTATTACTTGATTAGCACATATATAACCTACATCAAACTGGCTACCATTTTCAGAAGAAGGATGTAAAGAGAGGGAGGGAGAAACATTTGGACCTCAAAATATTGTAAAAATGAATACTAAAAATTATCTTCATATGTAACTGGAAAAATACAATTAAAAATGGGAGCACAAAGAGTCAGAAATTCTACATGACCAAACAACAACAACTAAAGCACCTGTATGATGGTTCAGCATGGACATTACAGTAGGGGGAAAGAAATACATCTACCTTTAGAATGTTATTGTCTTCAAAGAGGACTCAGAGAGCTTAATTAAAAAAAGAATACAGGAAACAGAGTGCTCTAAATAAATATTGATTAGATAAATGCAAATTTAAGCAACTCTGAGGTACTATCTTACATCTATCATATTGGATTATATGCAGAAAAGGGAAATGATGAATATTGGAGATGTGGGAAAATTGGAACACTAATGCACTATTTATGAAGTTGTGAAATGATCCAACTATTCTGGAGAGAAACTTGGAACTATGCCCAGTGATCTATAAAAATGTGCATACCTTCTTATCCAGCAATACCAATACTAAGTCTGTATCCCAAAAAGATCATAAAAATGGGGAAAGGACCACAATTACAAAAATATTTACAGCAGTTCTTTTTGCGGTGGCACAGAATTGCAAATTAAGGGGATGCCCATGAATTGGAAAATACTGAACAAGTTGTCATAAATGAACGTAATACAATACTATGTTTCCATAAGAAATGGTGAGCAGGTGAACTTCAGAAAAATTGGGGAAGACTTGTATGAACTGAAACTGAGTGAAGTGAGCAGAAACAGGAAAACATTGTATATGGTAACTGAAATATTGTGAGATTAACTTTGAAAGGCTTAGCTGTTCTCTGCAATACAGTGATAAATTGTGTTCAAAGACAATTTGAAAGACTTATGATGGAAAATGCTATCCACATACAGAGAAAGGAATATACAGTATGAATGCAGATTGAAGCATACTATTTTCACCTTATATATTGTTTTTCTTTTGCATGATTTTTCTGTTTTTTATGATTCTCCTTTCATAGCATGACTAATGTGTATAATATGATTGTATATGCATAACCTATATAGGATTAATTTCTGTTTTTGTGGGAAGGGACTTTAGCAAAGGAGGGAGGAAAATATTGGAAAGCAAGATCTTATAAAATTCATTCTTGAAAGAAATAAGAATAAAACCTCCAAACCTAATAAAGCCAATTCTGGAGCTATCTAATTAATTTATTTTTATTAACCCTGGCAATAAATTTCTTAATGGATACATGTATTATCTTCTCATATTTTATCATGAATCAGTTATCCTTGATTAGTTCCATGTCATTATTCATTTAACATTTATATTTTTATATTTGTCTTAACTCATATGTTTGCACTTAAATGTTTCCATGTAGCTCTGGTCTTTCTATTTTAGATGCTTGGAAATATTGCATTTTTTAAAAGATCCAATGTTTCCTCTTTTGAATTATTAGTTGTTGTTGTTTTTTTATATGGTATATTCTTGTTGTTGTAAGTCGATATCCTTCTGAAGCTTCACATTTTTATGCTATGCTTTTATACATATTTTTGCTAAATTTTGTATGATGCTGATTGTGTCCTATAAGTATTTGAGTTCTTTCTTTCTGGCTGATTGTAATATCTTTTTTTCCCTTTGATCTACAAATTGTTCTATAGTATTTTTTTCCTGAGAGTTTAAACTTTGGTTTTCTTTTGGGACATAGACAGTGTATTCTACTATGCCCTTTGATTCTAAAAGATCTGGATACTTTCCTTTTTTTTTTCTTTTTGAAATATGATATCCAGGCTCTTTTTTTAATAATAGCTTGAGATAATTTTATCTATCTTCAATCTGTTTTCTAGATAACTTGTTTTGGTTATGAGATACCTTAAATTTTCTTCTATTTTTCAGGGTTTTTTTACTTTCATTTAATATTTCTGATTTTTTCGTGGAGTTTAAAGTTTCACCTTCTATTTGGCCCATTCTTGTTTTAATATAGCTTGTCGCTTGGTCAAGGTTGTATTTTTTTGTACAAAGCTATTGATAACTATTTAGTTTTTACCACAGTTCTCATCCCTCCACCTTTTTTTGCTAGAACTCTTATTTCATTTATTAAAATTAACCAAAAACTCTTACATTATTTCTTCAAGGAATTCTTATTGAATTTATGAAAGAGCTATGCTTTTCATTAAGGCTTTAATTGTAGATATTTTTGACTCATTTTCTCTTGATTTTTGTCTCTTGAAATGTCTTTGTAACCTTGATATATATTTTTTTAATTAGTGCCATTTGTGTTTATTTGTTCATTTCTCCAGCCTGCTTCCTGAATTAAGATTTCTATTAGGACTGGTTTTTATATATTTCTGGAAGAAATATAGGGGCTCATTTTTATCCTCAAGGGTCTTAATAATGCTTTCATGGGGTATTGAATATGTTTGGTTTTTGTTTTTTCTTTTTATTTTGCCTGTCTTATTCAACTCAGGTTTGGAACTTGAAATTTTGAATGCTTTTAAAAAAGGTCTCATCAACACCTCAGTCTAAAATTTTTAAGTTTCTTACCTGGTTTTCTTCCATAGTTGGAGCTCCAATTTACTGCTGTTAGATACTGTCATCTGGAAAAGCTCTGTGGTTCAGTGTCAGAACTATAGAACAGTTGCTTTCTTCTAGGATTGTTCCTCTGGTTTTTCCATTGCAAACGTCATATTGGGCTGGAAATTCATTAAGAATTCACTCTATCTTTGAGATTATCACCGCACAGTTTCTGCTTGCTTCTGAACTTAATCTTCACTCAATACAGAATGTAGGGCTTAAGAACTTCTCTTGAAAGCTACAATTAGTTGCAGCTCTTGTTCTCAATTTTTCCTGGATCTGTGTACTGGAACTGGATATTAAGCAATAGAGGTAGCAATTGATTGCACACATTTAGACTTCTCTGCACTGGACCTGTTGTACTCCCTCATCTGGGATACTCCATGTGTCTTTTCTTGGCTAGTCCCTTTTGTGATTGTCCATAGTTTTCTCTTTCTTTCTCTTTCTGTTCACCTAGGATGGGAAAAATTGCTCAATAGATTTTTTTTTTTTATTTCCTGATCAGTATTAGTTCTGGTTCATTTTTAGACCTATTAGCACTAGTTCTTCCCCCTACTTTTCCTTCTTCTTTTCCTTATTCATCATTGGCTAATTTCAATAGAGGCTTCTAAAGAGTCTAACAGGAATAAATTCTTTTATGTTATGCAAAGTTCTCCTGAGATGGCAACCTTAGTGAACACATAGGTACTTGAACAGTTACTACAGATAAGGGTGTTATATTGGCTGTTGAGGTCATCAAACTTATTTTCTGAGCAAATGCATATAATTCTACTTGCCAAGCCTAGTCACTGGTTACAGTATAGACAAGTATAAAATCCCTTTTTTCAGTAAATATATTTCAATATAAAATCTTCAACATATTCCTCTCCATTCTGTGAACAAAGTACTCTAATGGGTTTCCATTTCCCAGGAAGGGAGCAGTAGGGGTAGACATTTACATATGCAAGGTAGTACAAATAATAGAAGTTGACATTTTGACAACTTAGAGATGTAGATAGGCTTCCAACCCACGCAGTAATTTTGCAAAACAGTTTCCAATTTACCTCTGCAGGATGTCTCTTCCAGTACACCCCACATCTGGCTACCACAGCAGCAGTTTCGTGGTTATAAGGATAGGCCAGGTGAGAGAGAAATAAATAAGGACGTCTCCTCAGATGTATCACCATATACACCATAGCTGTAGCCTCACCCACTGGAGATTCTTAGAACAATGCTCAGTAAAATAATGCAGTTATTGATGGCCAGGACAGTCAATAGTTAACAAAGATATATTAAGTGCCTGTTGTTATTGTTATTGTTGTAGTTGCTGTTTCCACTGTTTCAGTCCTGTCAAACTCTTCACGACACCATTTGAGATATTTTGGGCAAACATAATAGAGTGGTTTGCCATTTCCTTCTCCTGCTCATCTTGTATATGAGGAGATAGAGGTAAATACAGTTAAAAAAGTTTCTCAAGGCCATACAGCTAGTAAGCATCTGAGGACAGATTTGAAGTCAGGAAGCAGAGCTTTCCTGACTCCATGCCTAGCACTCTATACCTACGTGCCAAGTACTATACTAAGCCAAATTAAGCTCAAAGGGGAGGGGCGCTGCTTAAGAGAGCATCATGATGTTCTTGGAAAATAAGCAGAATAAGTTGGTATAAAATGTGTGTTTTTTTTTTTTAGAAAATGAATTTAACTGAAAAATTCTGAACCCTTCATGAAAGGAGGCTTTGGGAGAGGTCTATTGCTAGTCCCTCTAGTTCTACAATCAGAGGAAAGAGTCAACCGAGGTTGCTGAGGAAGTTTCTAGTACCAAAGCTGAACCAGTCTCCAAGGTGATGAGATTTTAGGTGATGGGCATTCTCTCCATTGTGCCACATAGCTTCCCTAAAGTGTTTTGTGAAACAATTTAAATGCTGTATAGATGTTCACTATTATTATTTTGTCTCAAGAGACAATCTTGACCTATTGGGCTGAATTTGTAGGCCTACAACTATTGACTTTATTCCTTCTCAATTTCTTATGTTCCAGCATTCTAAAGAAATCCTATTGGGGCATCTAGGTGATTCAGTGAATATAGCACTGGCCCTGGAGTTGGGAGGACCTGAATTCAAATCCAGCCTCAAACATTTAGCACTTACTAGCTATGTGTCCTTGGGCAAGTCACCTATCCCCAACTGCCCTGCCCTAACCCCTCCAAAAAAAAAGAACCCTATTTTCAGGTAACCTGGTCTTTTGGTTAATGCTTCTTGATTTCTGATTTGATTCCACTCTTCTTGACACTGAAGTATCATCCATTTCTTCTCTCTGTGCTTAACATATATTTTTGGGTAGCTTGTATGAGTCCTATGCATGTTGGTTACTTTCTATATATAAACTACAAACCATTTAACCTCTCTATTTTTCAATGTTGTGATCTGCAGAATGAGAATGCTACCACTTTCT
Source organism: Petaurus breviceps papuanus (assembly GCF_028583685.1). Lineage (NCBI taxonomy): Eukaryota > Metazoa > Chordata > Mammalia > Diprotodontia > Petauridae > Petaurus > Petaurus breviceps. The sequence continues at coordinate 19,262,864 of NW_027187351.1, read as the reverse complement.
ATCTCATAGCATTCTTATGGAGATTAAATGATACCATGTATAGAAAAGCATATTGTAAACTAGAGAGCACTCTACCAATGAGCTGTTATTTTTTTCTCACAATAATTTATTATGGAAATCTATTGCAACATGCTGAATTTCATTTAAATTTAAACACTGAAGAAAATTTACCCTTGAAAAGAAACATTGACCACTATTATAGTTTAAAATTTCAGGATGTCTTCCAAATTTAATTTAAAGCACTTTATAATGCATTTAGTACTAAACCAAATTGTGTCAAAAATGATGAATGCTTTTGTTCTGAAAAACTGGGTACTTTGGTTCAAGAAATTTATTGATTTCATGGTGACAGAACAGAGAAGATTTTCTTCCCTAGGGGAAAAAATACAAAGTTGAAAAAACAAACAAACTAAGTTCCTAACTTTTGAGTAGTTCAATATTTTAACTCATTGGAACTTAACTCAATAAAAGTATTTTCTTTTTTGTAATTAACATAACTCCTTTTAATTTCCCTTGAGATTTCCCTTGCATTTGGGCAGTTGGGAAGCCATAAGAATATCTATCTATCTATCTATCTATCTATATATATACACATATATATAATTTGACAGAACTCCATGGCAATTTTGATATTTATTCTCTTGACTAGAATGTCCAGTAATAATTACCAAAACAAGCATTTGTTTAAAAAATTGCTACATGATAAATCCTAAGGATACAAAGAGATTCAAAAGAGATCCCTTCCCCCAAGAGAACACATTTAATCCACTAGATACCTACAGACAAATGGAGATAACCTCCTAGAAAAGACCATATCATTAAAAGAGACTGGAAGAAAACTCTTTGCACAATGTGAGACTTTAGCAGATACTTTGAAAGAAGACAGGTAAGACAGATGTAGGAGACAAAAAAGATTATTTTTTTTGTAGGAGAAAGAAAGGTAATTGGATTTAAGTGACTTGCCCGAGGTCACACATCTAGTAAGTGTGTCAAGTGTCTGAGGCCATATTTGAACTCACGTCCTCCTGACTCCAGTGCTGGTGGTCTATTCAGTGTGTCACCTAACTGTTCCAAAACAGTTTATCCAGTATTTTATTTTATTTAGTTAAAAAGCTAGAAAGGTAGAAAGAGGCCAGATTGTGAAAGGCTTCAAACGCCAAAATAAGACAAGAGATAGGACACTTTACTCCAGATATGATGTGATAAAAACCTATACCAGTGTGGAGTCTTTCTTAGAGGAGAGAAGTGGTATATATGAGAGACAACAAGGTACAGTTGATATGACTTAACCCCAACTGTATATGGGGAAGGGAGTGGCAAGGTCAATGTAACTGAGGAATTTAGGATGACACCAACATTATAAGCTGAAGGACTGTGAGAATGATTTTGCCCTCAGCAGTAATAGAGAAATTTGGAAGAGAGAAAAGTTTCAAGGGAAAAGATAATTAAATTAATTTGAGAACTATTAAATTTAAATTGCCTGGAAATCTTAAGGTGTTTAAGATGAGAGGAACAGGCAAAGATATATAATAGACAGTTTGAGTTGTGTAGTCCTTTTCACAAAGTCCACTGGTTTGGGACTCTCTCCTTATTGGTGGTGATGAAGGCAATGAATATCCTGCCATGTATGAGAAATGAATATTTCTCTTATATTTAATAATCAATTAATGCATTTGGCCAAAGGTTTTTCCCCTTTGTCTCCCATGCCTGGAATTCTTTTTATAAACCAACCACTGTGGGAAATTTCTCTTAGAGATTTACCCAGGCCAAGTTCTAATCAGAATAGTAAAAGAAATTTTGTTTATTAATTATTATTTATTATTAATAAATTTAAGTTTATTCCATGGGTGGGGAACCTGCAGCCTTGAGGCCACAGGTGGACCTCTAGGTCACCTAATGTGACCCTTTGCCTGAATCCAACCTTCAAAGAAGATTTTTTTTTAATTTTTGAGATAGTCAAATGACCATCCATTTATTATTAGCCTGCTGGCCCTATAAGTAAAATTATTAAATTATCCAGAAACTATATCTCTCAAAATTTGAGAATGTCACATGTGCATGAGAAGCTGGGAATAAGGGTAATGGGTTTTGGGGGAAGGGGAGAATTATCAAGAACAAAAGAGTTTTGATTTTTCAGGCCAAGTTGCTTTGATTGCTTCTGGCTTCTATCCTCAAGAGGTAAACTTCATATTGGTAAAGGAAAAGGCTCTGGGGAGATATGAGACAACTTATATATAGGCAGTAGGGAGTCACCGAGGTGTTGACCAGGGAAATACAATTAAGAAGGTGACATTTTAAAATTATTGATCAGTAATTGGGGCATACAATGGGGAAAATTCCTAGAGCTATTCAGATCAATCAGATAATTGAAATAATTTTGGTATAAGGTGATCAGTGTGGTAGAATTAAAAGGACAGATGGAAGTATGATTACAAAAGTATAAATAATAAGACTTTAGTGACTGATTGATCTTGTCTATGGGAAAAGAAAAGGGAAGAATAAAACAAGATACCAACATTTGAACTTTTTGGACTAGGAGAATGATGACATCAATCAATAAATCATGCATTCAACAAGTAATGATTATGGATCTATTATGTGCAAGTCACTGAAAAAATTTTAAAATATTTCAGCGACAAGAGGATACCTTAAGTTAAAAAACTTTAGAGCTTTAGGTGTGCTCTGGAACTCTAATAAAAGTTTCTCACTCTTAAGCTATAAATACCAATAAAAACATGAAAGAAAGAAAAAAGGAAAGAAAGAAAGGAAGAAAGGAAGGAAGGAAAGAAGGAAGGAAGGAAGGAAGGAAGGAAGGAAGGAAGGAAGGAAGGAA
>NW_027187351.1:19196574-19260021 GCF_028583685.1 Petaurus breviceps papuanus | reverse complement strand
AGGAAGGAAGGAAGGAAGGAAGGAAGGAAGGAAGGAAGGAAGGAAGAAAAAGAAATGTAATCCCTGCTTTCAAATACCTTATAATCTAGAGACGAGAAGAAAACACAAAATGAAGCTAAAAAACAAGGAGGTAACGTGAAATGGAGGCATGATGGAAAAGTCCAAAAGAATATGAACAATGTGGAAAATGAAGTGATAGCAAGACTAGGTACCCTTCTTAAATGGAGATTTGGGGAAGAGCTCTCAACTCCATCATTTTATCTGAGGAGGCCCAGGAGCAGAGGGTACTGCTGATATATAAGGTCCAGGGTTGATGTGATATTGTAGGATGATGAGGTTTAAGTGGCATGATAGAGAGTCCAAAGGAAAATAGCCAGTTTGCAAAGTGTTTTTTATACATGTTATATCATTTGATCATCACAATAACCCCAGGAGATAGTTGCTATTATTATTCCTATTTATATATGAAGAAATTGAATCTAAGGGAAGTTAAATGAACTGTCTATGGTTCTTTTCTAGCCCAGGGTAGTATGGTCCCCTAATCATTTATTTATTATTATTATTATCTCTCTAGTCTGCACTTCAGCCAGCTTACTCAGAACTTTATTCTTTGCTTAAATCTGGGGTTTGCTCCTGTTATTTTAATTTTCTTTTTACAAGGCACTAGTTAAGTTCAGATATTTTAGTCATAGTAAGCGTCCAAGGCAAGATTTAAACTCTTATTTTCCTGACTCCAAGTCCAACACCCTATCTATTGTGCTACCTCCCTCCCTAATAAGGAGTTTGGATTTAGAGGAAGCTAAGAACAGAATGGTTCTATGTGGAGGAAGAGCAGAATAATTTTGCATTATAGAATTCACTCCACTCTGCATTTATTGCCCTACCTGGTTTCAACTGCACAGAACAAGATTTCTCTCCCAGCTTAAGCTATCAATTCTAATTTCAGCATTTAGCTACTAATACATTTTAGAACAGAGGTGGGGAATCTGAAATCTCCAGGTCACATTTGTCCTTCTAAGTACTTGGCATTTTGACTGACAATGACTTTTGCAAAACAAATCCTTTTATTAAGGGGATTAGTTCTGTGAAGTTTGGATTCCATCAAAGGGCCATACTTGAGGACCTAGAGGGCCATATGTGGCCTCAAGGTCACAGGTTCCCCACCCTTGGCCTACATTGATGCCACCTTCTTCAGTCTCCTCTCTTCTCTCATTGGAGGGCTAGAGGGTGGAGCATCACATTCCTCATTATGCCTTCCTTTATAGAGGTCAGAAACTAGTATTTTCTGTCCACTCCACTAGGCGTCTTTTGCTGTATCTGGTTTCAACTCCATGGAATCAAATACCTCCTAGATTCCTTCACTGTCCTTCCTCTCTGACACATACTGGCAGTGTAACTCTGAGCAAGTCACTTGAAATTTCAATTACCCCAATCAATGTCTTCAGACTATATCTTTCAAAGTAGTTGTTGGCCTATCTTGAGTAAGGGAGTTGTTGTTTGTTTGTTTTTTTTTACTGTGTTCCATAAATCAATTAAAATTACATGACTGATCCCTGTACCTAAGTAAATAAGTACATAGAAATATAAAAGTAAGCAAATAAATATGTAAATAAATTAACAGGGGCAACTAGGTGATGCAGTAGATAAATAGTAGCCCTAGAGTTAGGAGGACCTTAGTTCAACTCCAGCCTCAGATACTTGACACTTACTAGTTGTGTGCCCCGGACAAGTCTCTTAATCACAATATTCTTGCAAAAAATACCTAATTTATTAATCAATTAACAAATGAACAAGTCAATGAATAAAGGGATATATAGATTGATAGGTGATAGATGTAGAGTTTGATAGATTGATAGATAGACTATATGGGGGAAGTAAATTTATGCCCTATGCCATAGAATTCTTCTTTTATTTAATTTAAAAAAAATTCTCATTTTTAAATTTTATTAAAACATATTTGTGTAATAAAATAATTTCTCTAACATAGTATAATAAAAAAGATGATTTACATGAAACTGCAAATTTATTCTGCACAATTTGGTAATCCTTTGAAATGTACAAAACATTATCATGTAAATATATACATTTTTTCCTTTATTATTCCCTCTCCCCATTCCACCATAGAGATGGCGATCATGAGACACAAATAGGTGCAAACATATGTATATGCATGTAGATGTACATATATACATCCAGCCATATACACATATATGTGTTTATGTCTATTTGTGTGTATGTAAAGGTATTCTACAAATACTTCTATTATGAGATCTTTCTTGAATGTAGAATCTTTTTTCATATGTCCTTTATAGTTAATTTGGGTATTTATAATATCAAAAATAACTCATTCATTCAAAGTTGTTCTTAAAACAATATTGTTGTTACTATATAAAGTGTTCTATTGGTTCAGTTCATTTAGCTCTTCATTTTTCCATGCAAGTCTGTTCATTTTTTCCTAAGATCATTTAGCTCATCATTCCTTATAGCATACTAGTATTCCATCATAATCATATAGTATAGCTTGTTTAGCCATTTCCCAATAGATGAACATCCCTACAATTTCCAATTCTATGCAACCACAAAAAGAGCTGCTATAAACATTTTAGAACATATAGGGTTTTTTTTTTCTTTTTTCCCTAATCATCTTTGGAAAAAAGATCTAGCATTCTTTAAAAAAATGTTGATTATCAATTTCAATGTAACTGGTTTTCTTTGTACTCTCATGCATTTCTTTTATCCCTTTTAATACCTTATTATGAGGAGTCCCAAGTTTTTGCCAGTCTGATAAAGGAGTGTGTGACACAAAAAGTTTAAAAACCAACCTCTGTCCTACACAGAAAATGAAAAAGAAAGAAAAAACAAAACTTCACCATAATCAGAGCAATTCCTTACTTGTAAACCTGCTTTTCACAATACAAGATAATGTTTGATTGAACAAATAAAGAAAAGAAAAAAAAAACAATTTAAAGTGCATCTGTCTGTCTCCAAGATTTCATAATGTAAAAATTCATAATCACAGTTAAAATTTTGGAGTTGTCCTGGTTCAGAACCATCACTATTCTAATCATTTCAATTTTTTCTCTACTGGCCCTTGTTGAGTGATCTTTCTCTCCTGAATCTCATTGGTGTCTTGTAGTGCTTTCCAGTGCTGCTGCCCTGCCATCATTTTACTTGCTCTCTTACAATAGGTAAGGAAAGAACCTTGAGTATAATCTCCACATAAAATTAAAAAAAAAGTTAATGTCAAAAAATTTCCTTACCCAGAAAGAGTAATCATTCCTCTGAAGTACATTACAGTTCTATTTTTTTTTAATTTTAGAAATGAGGCCTTTATCAGAGACACTCGTAAAAATTATTTCCCAATTTTCCACCTCCCTCTTACTCTTGGTAACATTAGCTTTACTTGTACAGAAGCTTTTGAATTTAATGTAATCAAAATGATCAATTTTACATTTTATAATCCTCTCTAACTTGTTTTGTTATGAAGTCTTCTCCCTCCATATATCTGACAGGCAAACTATCCCTTGCTCGCCCAGATTGCTTACAGCCTTTATACCTAGTTCATGCACCCATTTTGACTTTATTTTGATGTACATACTGGTCTATGCCCGATTTCTGCCATACTATGTTCCAGTTTTCCCAGAAGTTTTAATCAAATAGTGTATTCTTATCCCCAAAACTGGAATTTTTGTGTTTATCAAATGAGATTACTATAATTATTGGCAGCTGAATCTCATATATGCAATCTATTCCATTGGTCCACTACTCTATTCTTCAGCCAGTACCAAGTAGTTTTAATGACTGCTGCTTTATAATACAGATTAAAATCTGGTATGGCTAGGTTACTTTCACTAGCATTTCTTTTCATTAATTACCTTGATATTTTGGAACTTTTGTTCTTCCAAATGAATTTTGCTAATATTTTTTCTAGCTCTACAAAGTAATTTTCTATGTATTGATTGGTATGCCACTAAATATGTAATTTAATTTAAGTAAATTTGTGGGTTTTTTTTTATTATATTAGCTCTAGCCAGCCATGACTAATTGATGTTTTCCCAATTAGTTAGATCTGACTTTATTTGTGTGACAATTGTTTTGTAATTGTGTTCATATAAATCTTGTTCATATAATATAAATTGTGTTCATATAAATCTTGGGTTTGTTTAGGCAGGTAGATTCCCTAATATTTTTTTAATGAGTTCAGTAACTTTAAATGGGATTTCTCTTTCTATCCCCTGCTATTGTATTTAGTTACAGATATATACAAATTCCAAGGACTTTTGTGGGTTTATTTTATATCATGTAACTTTGCCAAATTTGTTTATCTTAAATAGCTTTTTGCTTTATTATAATTCTCTAAGTATATTATCATATCATCTAAAAAGAATGACAGCTTAGCCTCTTCTTTGCCCAATTGGATTCCTTCAATTTTTTTTCTTCTATTATTGTTACTGCTAACATTTCTAGTACAAAAATGATTAAGAGGGGTCATAGTGGATATCCCTGATCTTACTGGAAATCCTTCTAGCTTATCCCCATTACATATAATACCTGCTGAGGGTTTCAGATAAATGCTACTTATTGTTTTAAGGAAAACTCTATTTATTCCTATACTTACTAGTGATTTTAATAGGAATGGGTGTTGTATTTAGTCAAAAGCCTTTTCTGCATTTTTGAGATAATCATATGGTTTCTGTTAGTTTTGTTGTTGATGTGATAAGTTATACTGATAGTTTTCCTGATATTAAACCACCCTTGCATTCCTGAAAAAAATCCTAGCTGATCAAAGTGTAGTATTCTCATGTAAATCACACTTCCTGTTATATAGACTTGGAATTTATTTTGGAGATTTTCCTTTTTGTTGTTGATTCTCTTTTTCTTCACAAAAAGACCTACTCTTCTACCTTAACATGAAGGTGACCTTGACTATTTAAGGAATTTTTATGAGTTTAAGATTTACTGAAATATGTGAAAACATATCAGATTTATTAAATTGAAATGTTATAAACATGAGTGCCATAATAAGCCTAGCCAAACGTGAAAATAATCATCAGCCAAAGATTGATTTATCACTTTACATATTTGGGAATCATACTTGTCTATTAAAAAAGATAAACTGCAACGCTACCTTCAGTCAATATTCTTGCAGGTCCTTTTTCTTTTCTCTGTGAAATGAGACTCAGATATACCTAGATTGACTTTGTCACTATTGTTCACATATGACATTACATTTCTATTCTCCATGAATTTACACTGACTATGGAATACTCATTATAATCTTCTTGTGCAAAGGGAAAAATAATAACTAATTGTTGACATAGAAGTCATTTCAAAGTTACTTGGCTATTTGCAGTTGGGTTGTCAATTGGTTAACACCAATGAGGAGGCAGGAATAAATAACAAATCATAAGAAAGAATTACAGTTCCAGTAATTTGAACAATTTAAATGAGCTATCAATTCTAGTGCATTGGATTTGGTGAAAATGAAGAAATGGAGAAATGTGATCTGTCTATCTGTCTGTATGGGTGTATTTGTACAGATATGTAAGAGATATGTGTGAAACACACACACACACATCTATATACTTTTTTCTCTCCCTCCAATGAAAAGCATTTATAATTAAACTTTAAATTCAAACCTACAGACAGTTTCTACTGACAAAACTAAATTGGTTTGAGAATTGTCAATTGATTAAATTTGTTTTCCTTCTAGGTGTCTTCTGCTTCCCTAGTCTTTTTGCTATTATTCAAGTAGTTAAAATTGTACAGATTCCAACAACCACCCATAATTTTGTGGTTCAATTTTTGTGAACAACTCATTTCTCTAAGTTAGAAATTGACTTGTAATTTGCTGAATCATTCTTCCCTATATTTAGTTCTTGAATCAGGAGGACTTCATTAGCAATTTTTTTCATTAGAAAATTTCTTAAATACTAGACATATGAACCTGGTAGAATCATAACATCTCTCTACCTCTGACAGTCCTAAGGATTTATCTACTATGTTGTGTGTATCCAAAGAGGGGGAAGGAAATGCCATCTAGGGTATTCTATAATAGCAGATATATTCATATATAAGTACCTATTTATATATGAATATGTCAATTTATAAATTCTAGAGTTTTTCCTTAAAAACTACTTGTAAGAAGCAATTTCAGTTTTATCATTTTTTTTTTAAGCAATCGGGGTTAAGTAACTTGCTCAAGGTTACACGGCCAGTTATTTCTGAGTGTGGTGCTGAGTATCTGAGCCCAAATTTGATTCCCAGGTCATCCCAACACTGGAGCTGGTGCTCTTACTCACTGAGCCACCTGGCCACACCTTAGTTTTATCATTTTAACAGTTACTACAATATGCATAAGAAATCAAGCTGAAAGCATTTGTATAAAAAAAAAAACTTTAAAAAAAACTCTACTAAAATAGTTTCTTTGCCAAGTTTGACATTTGAAAAAAATAATAAAAGTTTATCATCCATAGTTTGTTAGTTTCATTAAATAACAATGATTTAACACGTAGGCTTGATCTGGTGAAAGGAAATAAAGATTCAACTATTTAAACCTCTCCCTTGGTGAAACTTTAGTTTGTCTATTATTGTTTAGTCTGTTCTATGCCCACTTCCTAAAGCTCTTCTATTTCTAAAGCTTTTTTGTCATTTTCTTATGTTTGCTGAAGTTAGTAGATAATACTAAGTAGAAAATGGAACTGCTTTCTCCCTAGCTTCAACTTTTCTTTAACATCTTCTTTTATATGAGAAAGGTCTTTTAATTCTTCACCTGAAGCATATACTTCCTTTAATATTTTAGAGCTGTCTTGTGTTGTTTGATTTTTTCCAAAGCATCATCTTCTTGGTGCTTTTTTTTCTTGTTTGTTTTGTTTGATCTGCTTTTTGCACTCAGAAATTTGTTGTGTGTTCCAGCTATGCTATTTCCTATATCTTCCTTTTTATTTCCATAATTTTCCATCTCTCTGACATTCATAGCAAATTCAAGGATTTTTTTTTCCCATTGAAAATTCACAATGAGACAACTTACTCATCATATGCTGATATTGGCTGTATTTTTTTTAAAGCGATTGGGGTTAAGTACCTTGCTCAAGGTTACATGGCCAGTTATTTCTGGTGCTAAGTATCTTACCCCGGATTCGATCCCCAGGTGATCCCGAGACTGGGGCCGGTGCTCTTATTCATTGAGCCACCTAGCTGCCCCTAAGCAACTGGGGTTAACTTGTTCAAGGTTACAAAGCCAGGTGTTTCTGGGTGGGTGCTAAGTGTGTGGCCCGGATTCAATTCCCCAGGTCATCCTGACACTTACAAAGCCAGGTGTTTCTGGGTGGGTGCTAAGTGTGTGGCCCGGATTCAATTCCCCAGGTCATCCTGACACTGAGGCTGGTCCTCTTACTCGCTGTGCTTCCTGGCTACCCCAACTGGCTGTATTCTTTTCCCTGAGATCTACCATTACATAATATTTACCAAGAGATTGATTTTCCCATAAAAAAAAAATAGAACCATCTACATCAATTAAGAGGTACTTCTTTCTTGTCAATCACATCTCACATAATAGTGGAATGCCTCAAGCAGCATAGGCAACAGCACAGGACAAATTTCCTCAGTACAACTGTGGTTAAACAGTTATGGGGTGCCTGCCAAGGCACTCACAATTGTCAGAACAGCTGCCTATTTTGCTGTTTGTCCTTCGTTACAAAGAAAACCAATGACATTATAAAGTCATGTCTTGACTCATACTCATTCTTTCTTCCAGAGTCATTGAAGTCTAGCAATAAGAGAAAAGTCAGGATAATTAGCAATGGCCTGGGATGCAGTGGATGACTGCTACCTTTGATGTCTGACCAAGATGTCAAACCAAGCTCAAAGTGGCCTTCATGGCCATTGGAACAAATTGTTCCCTCAACTTGGTTTAGCCTATCTATCAAAGAGGCTTGTACAGAGGAACTCCTATGCTTGCTACAGCTTCTTGTAGCCATAAGTGAAAGTTGACTGGGAGGTAGACACCCAAGTTGGATGAGCAGTCTTAAAAAGGTCTCAGCAAGCCTTCACAGGAGAAGGGCTAGTTCTCCTTGATTACCCCATACACTCATTTTAATACATAATTAAGTTTGCTCATTGAACATACATTTAAAACAATACCATTTGCACAGATTACTGTTTTTCAAGGGTCAGGCAGTCTACATTAATTAGAGGGGAAAGAATGTTTCTAACCTTGACTAGAGTAATATTGTAGAGTTTGCCCCAGGCATGCTACATGCTTTCATTTTTCTCAACTTCCTGTAGTTCTGTAATTCCTCCTGATTTTTCATTAAATCACCATGGTATCTACTTTTTCCTCCTCCTTGGTTGGTTGACTTGGCTTCTGCCTTTCCTACCCATATGTCCTCTTCCAAGGTCAAGGTCAAAGGTTCTGCAGTACTCTATTGTGCAGTTGTGACATCTGCATTGATTCAACAGGATATTGACGTCTTTTGAATTAAATTTAAATCTTTTAACATCACCAACTTGTTCTTTGCTTACACTATTTCCTGAAATCCATCATTAATGTATGCTCTTACTTCCAGTTATTCTTAGAAGACTGAAGCAGAGAAGGTTGATTTGATAAAACAAGATTGACATATGGTGCTGGCATGTCGTCTCATGGAAGTGCAAGCTCTCAGCTAAGCTAGCTCTGGATTGTAACAGATTGCTGCGTCTCAAATATAGCTTTCACTCTTTGGATAACACCTTAGATTTGATGCCATGTGTACTTTCAGAGACAGCATCTGAGTCCACGTTAGTCTCCCGAGGCTAATAGTAAATGTTAAATTCAGATTTGGCTAGCACTGCTTCCCCTCTTTCACAGGTAATATCCAACTTGGCATTGGTTAAAACACAGCAGTAGACTGCTCTCAGTCCACATTTGCTATTTAGCTCTATACACATGGCTTTTGAACTTTTTAGTAATGCCCAGCTGTCTGACAGCCAAGAAATCCAGCTTGTGAATGCGATGGCTAATCTGTCACTATTTGCTGTGTTGCTAAATGCAGACTACTTGAGGTGCTCCTCACTCTGTCTGGATAACTGTTCCCAATACCTACAAGTGCAGGACAAATAGCTTGGTTGCATCTTCTTAGATACAACATTATCTCTGTATGAGATAGTTAATAACATTGAAAAACTTGTTAATATTTACCCAACAATCAATCTCAAATTTACTTTATGTATTTAAAAACACTTCAGCCTTTCTTGCAATTCTATTCCTCCAATCATGAAAAAAAATGAGAGAGTGAGGTGAATCAGTGATTTAGCTACAGAACTGTATTTATCATATCATAAGGAAAATTCCTTAAATTTTGGAGGTTTGTACCTGCTTTGGACATTCCAATTTTGTGAAATTTTCATATTTTTAGGGCACAGAATTAAGTAGGAGAAGAGAATAGAACAGTGTCTGAGCCTTCTCCATGTTCACTTTATTCATTATGTCACTTTCAAATTATGAAGTACTTTTCCAAAGACCCTTACACTTAATACAGGCCCTCAAATTCTACACTGGACAAACATTTTGATACTGGTAAAAAGTTCACTCGCAAGTAACGTTCTTCAAATATTCTGTTCATGTCTTTCTAAAGATAGGAAGCAATCAACACCATTTCCAAAATTAGTAGTAGAAGGTTAGGATACTACAGCCAAAGTGTACCTCTCTTTTCTAATACTCGTTGCATTGCATGGACTCTGTTACAAATTACAATTTGTTTCTTTTTATACTTTTCCTTACCTTTTTAGCCCTTTTACCTTTTTACCCTTTACTCTTATACTCTTTATAGTCATTTTACCCCAGTCCTTTGTAACTTTGAAGTCATTTTCCTTGGGAGAGTCATGAGTAAAAGTATCATATCTCACCAAAAAATAAGGGCAGCTCCCGTTCCCTTTCTGTTTAATGACAATTGTCTGGCAGACTATAGTTTCTACTATAAGAAGGATTAGTTTTTCTCTTGTATACAAGTAATACGCAGGTATCTTTACTTACATTGATAGGAAAACAATATCTGATCCCTCTAAGTGGGCTCCCCTCTGGCATAACCTAAGAAGCTGGCCTATTTGATTCGTGGCCTCATATTTTCCCAATATTGGCAGAAGTATAAAGAATCATGAAATTGAACTTTCAATACTTGAACTTATTTAGAATGATTCTATCATCTTGGTGTGATCCATGGTTTAGAAACACTGAGGTTTTCCTTTCTCCTCATTTTTTATCTTCCAGCCAAATTGGCTCTCCTACTATTCCCTATATTTGACTCCATTTCCCACCTTACTGCCATTGTGAAGGCTCTATTGTAATGTTGGAATACTCCTCCTCCTCACCTTTACTCCTTAGCAACTCTAGTTCAAGTGACACCTCCTATTAGTGACATTTCCTGATACTGCCATTTGATAGTGTCAGAGGCTCTAGGAATGGTGTATATACCTATTTAACTATTTTTTCCCTTCCCCCACATTCTTGGAAAATATTTTCCATAAAGGCAAAGATTACCCCTATTGCTTTCTCTATCTTCAGTCTCTAGTAAACAGTTGGCCACTGTAATGGCAAGAAAATTAATACTTAGCATCTTGTATGGTTCAAGTGTCTTTGAACCTTGCCCTGATTATATCAATTCTTTGTTAAGAAACAGAGCCTGTGAATCCCAAAGTGGGAGGGACTTGTCAAAGAACGGAACAGGAAGGATGTAAGAGGTGGGCAGAATAGGCAAGCTATAATTACATATAAAAAGTTCGAGCATAGCTGGGATGGAGCTGAACTGAAAAGGGGAAAACTTGTGGTGTCTGGCACTCTGTCTCTTCTGTCTGTGTTGATTTGTGTTTGTGATACTTTGTACAGGAGCCCTGGGACCTTACTGGAAGCACTGAAAGGGGATTTTCTTGTTGTCTGTAGACAGAAGTCCTGGAGGAGGGTTTCAGAGGTCGTGGGTCTGTACTGATAATTTGTATTGAGTTCTCAGACATTGTTTGTGGGTCTGTGTCGATTTTGCAGGTAGATAGTGAATTGATGATGATTCCAGGAATGTGTATGAATGTTGTTTTGCATATGTTAAACTTTGTCTTCCCAGAAGCAGAAACTATGAAGGACTTGAGGTAGACAGGACACTGCGAACTTCAATATGGAGCAGGAAATGGATGAAGAAGTGGATGAGGAGCTGGACGAGGAGCTGAGAGCTGCCTGCCTGTCTATCCAGGTGACAGTTGGGCAGATTCAGGCATGCGCTGGACCTATGGAAGAGGACCCACGGAATCTGGGAGCCATCCTCTAGCCAAGGTAAAAAGACCTCTTCTTGGGTACTTAGTGCTAACTGAGAAGATCATGATTTACTGTGGCCTAGGAATGGTAGAACTTTGTACTTTGTATCTTGTACCCCTTAAAGATGACTGAGTTAAGGATGATTGGAAACAATCTCCACTCAAGAAGAAACAAGACATTTTGCTTGAGAGATTAAGATAATGTGACCTAGGGATAGAAACCTTTGCCCTTTATACTTTGTGTTTCTCAAGGAGTATTTCTCCTTAAGGAAGATTAAGTTAAGGACTTACTGAATGATATCTTTTGTTTCAAACTCTGTGGCCACTTTAGTGATAAGTTGTTATGGTATATAATTGTGAATTCTGTACTTTGGTTTCCGTGAAAGGTTTACCTTAGTTTATAGCTGAATAAATAGAGAGTTCACTATACTATTTGATAAGAACCTCAGAGTCATTCACAGCAACAGTCTGCTGGAGAACTTCTTCTGCTTGGCTATGTAGGCACGTAGTAGCTGCCAAAAAAATACTTATTGAATCAAATAATTGAATTGAATTTGATAAATGGAATATTCTCTTTGCTTTTTTACCACACTGGAGTTGTTACAATTTGTCATCCAGGAGCCCTTGAAAATGAGAGATAATCTAATATGATTTGTTCACTCTAAGTTCTTTGATGCTTGAAGCAAAATTCTGGCTATTTCCTTCTACAACCTCTGATAACAGCTGTCATCCTATCTTTCTCCTCTGGAATCACAGGTGAGAAGTTTATATAGGAATGCTCAGTGCTTTCCATGTCAGAAAGTGATGTTCTAGGATCGTTGAGGAACCTGACAACATAACAGAAGGACTATCTGTATTTAAAGATAGAAACACCAAAAACATGCTCCTTTGAGGCTCTGTACCAGTCACTTTTCTTTGCAGTGTCTTATAACAACCACTCATGTAGCATTTCAAAAACGTAAGACTATTTATATTTTTTTTCATTGTGGGCAAGAATATCTTAGGAAATGGCAGTCATGTATTGGGGAAACATTCAGGTGCTTATTGAAATATTTGTCACATATCTTGTCTGATGATTTTTTTTTCCATATCTGATGTGACTTCCCTTCTCTCTGTCTCTCTGCCTGTCTCTCTGCTGTCTGTCTGTCAGTCTGTCTGTCTCTCTCTCTGCAATGGTAATATGGATTTGAAGATTTTCCCTACCCCTTCTACTTGCAAGCAAACAGCTACTTAGAACCTTTTTCCAAATTAATGATTGTGTCAAGTATTGAGTCCCAGAGCTTTGGAATCCCAAAGTGGGATGGACTTATTGACATAACAGAAAGGGCCAGAACAGGAAGGAGCTAATACCTTATAGAAGGAAAAGCCCAAACTTAGAGAGGCCAGAACTTTTGGGAGTGAGCATCATGGAAGCAGAGTAGCTACTGCTGCAGAGAGAGAAGAGAAATGAGAACTGAACTGAGAACTGAGAAGAACTGAGAAGAGAAATGAGAACTAAGGACTGAGCTGAGAATTAAGAAGAACTGAGAAATGAGAAGAGAGGAGAACAGGGAGGAGGCATGGCTATGATGTAGATACTTTGTCCATCTGTTTTAATGTCAGTTTTTCAGATTTGTCTGCTGATAGAGTATAGTGCTGTTGTTACAGAAGCCCTGGTTCAGAAGCCCTTTAAGAGGATTTTCTCATTGTATGTTTACAGAAATCCAGTATCTTGCTGATGATTTCAGAGGTCCTGGGACTATACTGATGATTGGTATTGATTTCTCAGACATTGTTGCTGAGTTTATGTTGATTTCTCAGGCAGAAAGTGAATTGATGATGGCGTCAGCAATATTAATGAATGTTATTGTGGCTTTGTTTAGCTTTGTCTTTCCAGGAACAGAAACTGCGAAGGACTTGAGGTGGACCAGAAACTGTGAGCTTCAATATGGAATGGGAACTGCACAAGAAGCTGGGCAAAGAACTGAGAGCTGTTTGCCTTTGAACCCAGTTGGCAGTTGGATAGATTTGGGCAGGAGTTGGCACCATGGAAGGGGAACAATGGAAGCTGAGAGCCAGCCTCTAGTGAAGGTGAAAAGACTTCTCCTTGGGTACTTAATACAAACTGAGAAGATCATGATTTACTAGGGGTGGAGAACTTTGACCTTTACATTTAGATGATTGAGTTAAGGACTTACTAATTAAGGATAATTGAAAATTAATCTCCAAGACTTTTGGATTGAAGAGATTAAGACAATGTGACCTTGGGGTGGAGAAATTTTGACCTTTGTACTTGGGTCAATTAAGGAGGCTGTTTGTTTAAGGGAAGGGAAGGGAAGGGAACAAAAGGGAAGGGAAGGGAAGGGAAGGGAAGAAAATGGCTCAATTTGAGATATTTATGTTCATGGTCACCCAACTTTTCAATCTCCTGCTGGTTATCTAGGAATTTTGGAAGACTTTATTTCACAAAGGAAAACACTAATATCATTGTCTCTCCTGAATATCTTACTGAGCATATTATAACTACTTAGAGACTAAAGGTATCTATAGACTCTTTGTAATTGAATCTTCATTTCTATTCAGGAGGATTCTGAAAAAAAGAAGAAACTAGTATATCTCCATAGTCATTTTATTACATCATGTTTAATGGCAAAAAATTTGTTTCTCTACTTCACCCTTACGGTAAAATGCACATGAATAGAAAACACAATGAATATATAAGAGCTCAGTTCAAATATTAGTTCTGGCATTTACTCATTATGTGGCTTTTCATAATATTTAACTGTTTGCACTTCATTGTCCTTATTAGACTAGATGATCTTAGAGGTTTCTTCTAGTGATAAAACTTATGTTCCTATTAAAGCCTAAGGGGGGTGGGGGTGACTTTTGACCTTAGTATCATATATGACCTTCTAGGTCCTTGAGTGTGGTCTTTTGATTGAGTTCAAGTTTTATAGAACACATCCTTTTATTAAGGAGATATGTTCTCTTAAATTTAGATTAAGTCAAAGGGTCGCAATGGAGAACCTAGAGGTCTTGGAGACTGCAAGTTCCCCACCTCTTGCCTTAAGCAGTTTCATTCTGTGTTAGTGCTTGCAAAGTATATGTCATTTCTTTTTGTATGTTTTCTTTAGTCAATTCAACAGTGTCAGACTCTTCTGACATTTGAGGGTTGTTTTTTTTTTCCTTTTGGAGGGCAATTGGGCTTAGGTAACTTGCCCAAGGTTATGTAGCTAGTTTTTAGTGTGGCTTAAATGTCTGAGGCCGAAATGAAACTCGGGTGCTCCTGATTCCGGGGCCGGTGCTTTGCTCACTGAACCACCTAGCTGCCCCGCTATTTGAGGTTTTCTTGACAAAGACACTGGAGTGGTTTGTCATTTCCTTTTCCAACTCATTTTATAGATGAGGAAACTGAGGAAAACAGGATCAAGTGACTTGCCCTGAATTACATAGCTAGTAAGTGTCTGAGGTCATATTTGAACTGAGCAAGATGAGTCTTCCTGACTCCAAAACTAGCACTATACCTACCATCTAAAAGCCCTGATATATCTCTTATTCATTCATTTTCACTCAAGACCTAGAGGTTTTAAATGAAACATCAGATTGTAACCATTACATCTGAAACTCTAACTGGCTGAACATTTTGGATTTGTATGGGGATAACTTGATCAGTCCTCTGCTTTATATGAGTCTAAACTTGGGATTGCACATCTATCACATCAACTCTATTTCAGTTAAGAGTTCCATGTAAATTGAATAATGCCACCCACTTATGGACAATGATAGAGACAAAGACAGAGACAGAGAGATACAAAGAGACAAACAGAAATACGGAGACACAAATAAATTAAGGTGAATAGGGATAAACAGAGATAGATATTGACAGTCAGAGAGACAAGCAGACAGACAAATAGAGATAGACAGAGATAGGCAGATAGACAGATATAGACAGACAGACGCAAACAGAGAGATAATAGAGTGCTGTCCCTGAAACAATGTCTGAGCACTAACAATGTTTGCAAACTGATTTCTTTATGAGCCATTATGGAAAGGTGGAGAGTCTTAATTGTAATGTTTGAGACACGCTAGGGAATAATTTGATAGAGTGCTAGATTTGGAATCAGAAAGACTAAATCAAATGTTGACTTAATCTAATAGCTGTGTGACCCCTGGTAAATGACAACCCCTACCAGACTCAGTTTCTTTATGCAATGGGGATACTAATAACACTGCTTCATGAGGTTGTTGAGGAAAAAGTGGCATAACACATAATGCATTTTCAAACCTTAAGTGATCCTTATTTCCATATGATTTCTGTTGCTCCTGGAAGAAATAGCAAGTGTGAGACCTTGGGATTAAAGTACTAACAATCCAAAACAAAAGTCTTCAGAAATGGAACTCATGTATTTCACATGTGTATTTTTTAACTGTTTTAAATTTTTGCCGGTCCTAGAAGATAGCTGATCCCCTGGTAACAGCTGCCATTTGCTGTAGGTCAGTGAGCATATCAGGAACGAAAAGAGGAGGAAGAACAGCACAGAAAAGGTAGTTTGTGAAAGGAGGAATGAAAAACTGACAAATTCCTTTTCAGGGAACTGAAAAGTCTTTGAGAAAGCAGTTACACAACATGGCAGAATATTCTATAGTGGTGATGGGCAACCACCAATTTCTCTAAGAGGTGCTGTGTTCTATGGCCACATGAGAAATAATGATGTTTAGATATCCTGAAGAGTTGCTTAAAAATTACCAAAATAGGGGTGGCTATATGGTGCAATGGATAGAAGATGGACCCGGGAGTCAGGAGGACCTGAGTTCAAATCTGGCATCAGATATTAACAGTGTGACTTTGGGCAAGTCACTTTACCCCAACTGCCCTGCCTTCCCCTCCCCCAAAAGCAAAACAATAATGTTTAGAATTACCAAAATAGAAGAACAAACCTAAGGATTCTCCTGCTAAAATCCTACCCTAAAGAATTCATGAAAATGATTATGTATGCAACGTGCTCTCTACATTATAAAGCATATTTAACAAAAGAAGTTGTTTTATTATCATTATTATTATTGAAAAAGTCATTGGTTCAGTTCTTCCTGAATAATTTTAAACTTCTATTTGCATGTGATGAAATCTGAATATTTTATAGATACATAAATGAGTCAAAAATTGAAACTTCTTTTTTTCTAAATACTGGACATTGGGTTAATCTAATGAATTAGAAAAGGCAATTACTTGGATAATATAGAAGATAAAGTTCATTTAAATCTAAATGGGCAAAAAATAGGGACTAAAATATATATTTTGGTTTATCTCCTCCTAATAAGCAAATGCAAATTTTTTTCAGTACTTATTCTTGAGAAGTATACAGAACTGAAAACTTTTGGTACTTCAGTCCTTCAAGCAATGCCTCCCTTGCTTATATTACTTTAAGTATAATGATAGCCCTCTAAACTCCATCAATGCTATTATTTTTTGTCCTTACTATCTCATATACTTCCATATATCCCTTAAGTATTTACATTCCCTAAGGTTCTTTCCCCTGCCAGCTTTTCTCTTTTTTCCCTCTACTCTTTCTCTTGATCATTTCTATATCTACAATTTTATCTATCATTACATGCAAATGCTTTCCAAATCTGGAACTATGGAGCTCCAATTCCTCCAGCATCACCTCCTTTTATTGTAAGCTGGGGGAGAGGGGAATGACTGATTTGGAATCATAGGGCTTAGGGTGAAATTCTTCCTGTATCGCATTCTAGCAGGAAATTGGGCAAGTAATTTAACTTCCCTAAGTCTCAGTTCTGAGTTTCAGTTTCCTTATCTGAAAATAAAAATGTAGGCATAGATGTAATCTAAAATCCTTCCTAGCTCTCTGCGTCTTTGGTTATATGAATACCCCTCCTCTATGGACACTATGATATTTTTTTAAATCAACAAACATTAATGTATTCTCCCTCTCATTCTTCCATACACGGGGGTGGAAGCGGAGGAGGGGGCAGAGAGGAAAAACAAAATCATGAAGACAAATATGCATAATTAAGCAAAGGGCATTTCAACATTTACCATGACAAACAAAACAAAACAAAACATTGGTTTATTCCCTATGTTTCCCCACCTTCTTACATTTGCTGATATTGTTTTCAGCTTCTGCACCTCCCTTCAATATTTGTTAAATCCCACTCATTCTTCCACTCAGAGCAAATGTTACCTGCTTCTTTCAACTTTCTCCAGATCTTTCCACTAATATATAATCTTTCCCTCTGTTCTGCTGTAGCACTTTGTCTTGTATGTAGTTATATCTTTCTACATTGATTATGACACCTTTAGTAAATAAATCTGAGTTGATCTTATCTGTCCTACTAAATGTTGAAGTTCTAAGCAATAGTCACCTTTTACTGATTCATCTTTGCATTTGACAGGCATCTTATCAGGGTACTTTTTAAAGAGTAGTTACTCAATATTACAGTACCTTTCTGATAGTAGATATTCTGCAATTGTTTATTGGGATGATTTTTTAAAATTGTTAAATCTAAAACACTGTTTTAATTTACCTCACTTTCCAACTTAAGATATGGTAAATGACCCTCTAGATGGGGAAGAGAAAAACCTCAGCTTTCTCATGTGTTAAATAGGAAAAACAAAACCGGTCCCCTCCCTTCCACCTTGAGATGCTGCAAAAATAATTAGACCTTGCCTTGTTTCTCCAGAGGAAGGGGCTGTACATTATTAATATGTTCTCAAAGGCATATGGATGGAATAATTTTACACTGAACTTAGAAATAATGCAACTCTTTAAGAACACTGGACCAAGAAAATTGGATATGGCCTAACAAGCAGAGAGAACCCAAAGGTATTATTCATAACACTTCCTAATATATGAACTATTCAAGCATTTGGCAATGATCAAATATATTTAAAATGGGTTTTGCAGCTCTCTGAAAGTGTAAATAGCCTCTTCAGTAAATATACTCTCAAAAGTTACACAAATACAAAATTGCATTTTTTTAATTTTTAAAGAAAATGTTTCTGGCATAACTCATTTAATTTTTGTGCTTTAAAGACTAATTGTGTGCACAAATATTTATACACACATGTACACACACATACACACTATTGTCTAATGATGATGGCATTCATATCAGAAAATGTTCAGCTCTTAATTCTGAACAAAGTGTATGATCTTAGGTAACTCTTTTTAC
Organism: Petaurus breviceps papuanus; assembly: GCF_028583685.1. Taxonomy (NCBI): domain Eukaryota; kingdom Metazoa; phylum Chordata; class Mammalia; order Diprotodontia; family Petauridae; genus Petaurus; species Petaurus breviceps. The sequence continues at coordinate 19,241,574 of NW_027187351.1, read as the reverse complement.
CTCACTTTGACTTGATTTTTCTAATCAGTAAAGAGGCTATATTAAAATTTTCATCTTTTTATGTCATTTTATTTTGCATATATTTTTATGTATATCTTCTTTTTAATATATTTATACATGTAAACAAACAAAATCAAAATTCTATAAATGTATTTAAGCTCCTTGAGATCAAGAATTATCTTTTATTGGTTTTCAATTCGCCCTTTCCTTTATATTCTAATATATAGCATAGTGTCGGGTACATAGTAGATATTAACAAAAATTGGCATGGATCTATGGCCCTTCAGAAAAAAACCTTATGGTAATGACTAGGTAGCATGTTGAATAGAGTATCAGCCCTGAAATCAGGAAGACTTGAGTTCAAATCTACTCTAAGACACTTGTCACTTAACTAGCTGCGTGAACTTGGGCAAGTCATTTAACCCTAATTTACTTGCCTTCCCCTCTCAAAAACAAAAAAAGAAATAGCTTCATTTCAGTGAATTTATATTTATTTAATATCACTATTTGTTTGTAATTTAGGGTAAAGTATAGAATAGAATTGGCAGCCAAGGCATGATCCATTCATATGTCTCAATGAAATGATGGCTTTCTATGGCCAGCAGCTCTGTTCAATCTTTCTCTTTCCTCCATCCCAAAAGAGCACAAAGGAGTTTGACCCATAGAAAAGAATGAAGAAGGATCAGACATGTTTTAAAACAGGTGGACATTTCTTTTGGTCTTGAACTGAAGAAAGGGAGTTGAAGGGAAGTAGTGAAGGGACAAGAAAAATGGGAAATAAGACATGTAGCTAATTATGCAATGGAATTTGTAAGGGACCTGGTTTGCTTTCTCAATGTCCATGATTTGTTATATTTTGGAAAGTTGCCAGGATTGTTTGGTTGTTGTTGTTATTTTTTTTATATTTTGTTTTGAAAAAAAGCTAATTTTTTTCATAGCAATGGCTATGACAATAGCAAAGAATTTAAATATTTAAGCACTATCACATGTGAGAAATTACTAAGGGGAAGAACTGGGGGGAGACAAGGGCAAGTTTAGGGTAGGAAAATAGATTATTCTAAAGCTGTGACCAATGACTGGTGACACCTTGATTTTCTTTACAAAAGTACTGAAGAGGTTTTCCATTTCCTTCTACAACTCATTTTATAGATGAGGAAACCAAGGCAAGCAGGACTAAGTGACTTGCTTAGAGTCCCACAGTTAATAAGAATCTGAGGCTGAATTTGAATTCATGAAAATGAGTGTTCCTAACTCCAGGTCTACTGCTTTTTCCATTGGACCACCTAGGTGCCCCTATATAGAGAGAAATCATATTAACTGAGTTCCAATTAAATGAGATCTGATATTTACAATCCTAGGAAGGTAACATTATAACAAGGACTCAGTTGTTGTACTCATATCCTGAGGATCATTTAAGGTTACATATGTGTGTGTGTGTGTGTGTGTTCCTCTACTTATGATTTGGTATTCTATATGTCTGGATTAAATATATTTTATTAAAATTTTTTTGGAATAAATTGGATTAAATATATTATATTAAATATCTTATTTATAATATATATTTATTAAATATATCTTTTTATTCTAAAGTATTTTTTTTCTTCAATCAATGTCAACAAATGCTTTCCAAATTGACTATAAGGAGTGGAGGGAGGAAGGATGGAAGAAAATATTTATTTGTAAAGTACATGGTAAAGCATAGCCTCTGGATATCTAATTTTAACAACTTACTGTATTGACATCTGTATCAATTAGAAACACAGGTGCAAGTGACACCATTACATGATACTGTTTTTAAGAAAATTAAAAATTACTACAATTTACAATTACAGTTCTGTAAAGTACAATGAATTATTCAAAGTACATACCCATCATGTTCATGTCAGTCAGTATTAGGAAGGATTACTGAGTTTTATACAAGCTAAAGCAAATGATACTTTAAAAATCTTTAAATTTTAATCTGTCCCAGTGTCTCTATATTCTAAGATGACTGATGCAGGAGAAGAAATTTAATTGTATAATTGGGAAAAATAAACAAACACATTTTCCCACATATTATACCATTAGTAATAATTAATTTCAATAGAAATTATGCTATATTGTGATAGATGAAATGATTAAAACTTGGCTTTCACTCCTCTCAAAAATGCAGTGAGAGGATTTTACAAAAATTAAATGTTTTGTATTGCCACTTTGTCAGTCAAAATAAATTTATTAAGTGCTTATAATGGGCTAGTTACTGTTCTAAGCACTGGGGATACAAAGAATGACCAAAAAATAACCTCAAACAAACCAGTGTCTACTCTCAAAAAGCTAAAGGGAGACAACATGAAAACAAATATGTACATAAAAGATATATGAATTACAAACTAGAAAAAATCAAAAGACTTTAGACCTTATCACTCAGAAGAATCAGGAAAAGATTATTATGACACATGGGATTTTAGCTGGGAAGTTGTAAGGGTTATGGGATTTAAAGATCTTCCATGCCCCATTGGACGTGCTGACTAGCAGGAAGAGGCAGAGCAAGAGAAAGTGAAAGCCAGAGAAAGCGAAAGCCAGAGAAAGTGAAAGCCAAGCTAGCGCTCCTGTGGTGGCTGGCGGTGGTGGCGAAGGTGGTGATAGCAGCAGAGGCAGTGGCAGCACGAAGCCATTTTTGAATTGGGACTGCTAAGGACTTTCTGCTAAGGACTCCTGCTGAGGACTGCCAGGGGCCGGAGCTGCAGGGAGCACGCTTCCAGGATGCTGTGTGGTTGCTGTGCGTGGGGAGAGGAGGACTTTTGCCTGAGGTAGCCTGTTCTGTTTTAAAGGCTTGAAAATGTGTGTGCTTTCTACTTTATCTACCTGTGCCAATGTCATAACTACTCTGATGGCTTTCACTTTCTGGTTTTGGGACTCAGTCTTTTGGTATCTTAATAAATTTTCTAGTTTATTTCCCCATATGGCAAGCATGACGTATTTTGTGATGGATAATTATATCAGCATATTTATAATCTCTATAGGCATTGTGAATATGGCATTGCTGATACATTTGGCGATGAGGATGGGATCACAAAATGTCAGGCCTCTATTTGGAAGTAGTGGGGCTTTAGAGGGAGAAATGACTATTCCAGAATGGGAGGATTTGCCTTATTCCTCTCTAGCCAGAGAATGGGCTAAAAGCAGAGGCTCCTGTGAAAGCTGGGAACCAAGCCTAAAAGAGGGAGAAATTGGAGATTTGGAAAGATGTTTGAAAGCAATACCCATAGAACCAGGCAAAGAACTGGCAGGAGTGTGCAGGAGAGGCTGGGTGCCGCTAACAAGTTATCGCCTTATGTGTAAAAGTAGGGATAAGCTGCTGAAGGAAAGAGCTAGGATGGCTAGGAAGTCAGCTGGTGTGCCTGAGGATTCTTCTGTGTCACAGCACTCAGAAGACCAAACTGGAGGGACTCATGTGGTCCAGGAGCAAACTACTGTTCATGTAGCTAAAAGGAAGCAAAAAACTAGCAGAAGGAATGTGCATGCAGCTTTTGTACAGGCTGGGCAGAATTGCCCTGACAGCTTCCAGGAGAATGGAGCAAGGTTAGATGAGGAATCTTCTAATGTAGAAGCTCTCCCCATACGAAGAAGACAGGAGAACCACCGAGGCAAAACAGAGTCCAGGGAGATAATTGAGGATTTCACTCAACAGGAGATCACTGATACATTGAGTAGATTCACCCAAAGAATGGGGGAGTCTTTAGTGTCTTGGATAGTAAGAATCCATGATGAAGGCGCAGGAAGGATAACACTGTAACTATTGCTTATTCTGGAGAAAATGATTACAAAATTGTACCCTTAAGTCATTTATTCTACAGTGAGTGAGGCTACAATAGTCTGGTTATTGTCTCTTTGCTTCTTCTTGATTTTTTGTTTGTTCACCTTGTTTGTTAGATTTGTTTCCACAGGCTTGGTACCCTCCATCTGTAGATGCCTGATAGCTTAAGCTGGATGTCACCCCCTGTCTGCAACTGTGATGTGTCACCCTTGGACCTGGCATCAAGCATATTAAGAACTGACCTCTCAAATGGGACCCCTTAGGACAGGGACAGCTCAACATCCGATTTCAGCAGCAAGTAGCCATAGAAGAAGAGATCTTCACCCCTTACCACAAGATTTTGGGGCCCCATTTGTTCGGGGTGGGGGGAATGATGGGGAGCTTGTGCTCAAGCCCCACCCTAAAATATGGTTTTCTGTGTTTATTGTGTGCTATTCTTGTTTATATTGTTGTGAAATTTTGTTGACACCAGTTATTCCTACTGTATTTTTGCCAAGTAAGGGATATGAAAGATCTTGGGGCCGAATGTAAGGGTTATGGGATTTAAAGATCATCCATGCCCCATTGGATGTGCTGACATAGCAGGAAAGGGCCGAGCAAGCGAAAGCAAAAGCCAGAGAAAGCGAATGCCAAGCTAGCGTTCCTGCGGTGGCTGGCGATGGTGGCGACGGTGGCGGCAGCAGCAGAGGCAGAGGCAGTGCAAAGCCCTTTTTGAGTTAGGACTGCTAAGGACTTTCTGCTAAGGACTCCTGCTGAGGACTGCCAGGGGCTGGAGCTGCTGGGAGCGCGCTTCCGGGATGCTGGGTGGTTGCTGTGCATGGGGAGAGGAGGACCTTTGCCTGAGGTAGCCTGTTTTGTTTTAAAGGCTTGAAAATGTGGGTGCTTTCTACTTTATCTACCTGTGCCAATGTCATAACTACTCTGATGGCTTTCACTTTCTGGTTTTGGGACTCAGTCTTTTGGTATCTTAATAAATCTTCTAGTTTATTTCCCCATATGGCAAGCATGACGTATTTTGTGATGGATAATTATATCAGCATATTTGTAATCTCCATAGGCATTGTGAATATGGCATTGCTGATACAGAAGTGAAGCAAGTTAGAAGAGGATAATGAAGAAGAGATCACATTCTAGGCGTAGAGAACATAACTGTTATGGGCAATGAAAATAAAATCAAATGTTGTTCATGTAACCCATTGAGAAAGAGGATACAGATATTATCCCATTTATACATAAAGAAACTGGGGCTCTGAGAGTTTAGGACACACATTAAGATCACATTTCAAATTTCAGATAGAGAACTTAAATCCAGGTTTCTTGACTCCAGGAAGATTTTTTTCTTCTACAACACATTGATTGACCCTCCCCATTACTATACTACCTTCCCTCTTCCAAACATCATTTCCTAAAGATTCACTATTTTTCTCTGTAACTTTTTCCCCTCAAAGTAGCCTAGGTTTGTTCTTTTAAATCAATTTCTCCATGTAAAAATTATGGAAGCATGGTGCCAAGGGTTCTTTCTGCCTTGGACTGCAAATCTATACTCATGATGGCTTTGTGTTTGAGCTGCCCTTTTTTCTTGTGGACAAGCACTATAAGAGATCTTCAGGAAGTAGCCACATATATAACCTTAAAGAAGTTGTAACTGCTCTGTGGGGGGTGGGAGGAATTCATAATATTCTGAAACATAATAGAAATGGGATATAGCAAAGTTAGAAATCTGAGTGCTATTCTTAGAAAAACCTTCAGAGATCATTTGTTTAAACCAACAAATAACAGCTAAACTAGTATCAGAGTCCCAGTCTCCCAATTCCCAGTTCAGATTCACACTATAGCTTATTACTTTGCTAAAAGGTCATGCCCTAAAAACATTCTTCAGCTCTTTGATATGAGTACTCAGATAAAACTTGCTATATCAATTAAGTCTTCTTTTAAAAATATTTATTTTAGTTGTCAATATTCATTTCCAAAAAAAATTTAAGTTTAAATTTTCTCCCTGTTTTTCCCTACCTCCACCCCAAGATAGTGAGCCTATTGAATACCTTTCCCCAATCTGTTGTCTTTTATATCCTCCCCATCGCCCTCCCCAAATTTCTAGTAGGGCTAGATGGATTCCTAACACCCAGTGCCTGTATATCTTGTTTTTCAAACTTTGATTTCCACATTCTTTTCCTTCTTCCATCCTCACCCATACTAACTGGGAATACAAGTAATTCAATATAGGTTGAACATGTGTAGTTACACAAAATGTTTCTATAGTAGTTATTTTGTAAATGACTGAATATATTTCCCTTCATCCTATCCCATCCTCAACTATTCTATTTTCTACTTTGACCCTGTCCCTTTTCAAAGGTGTTTGCTTCTAGCTATTATCTCCTGCAACATGCCCTCCCTTCTATCATCCCCCCTCTTATAATATTCTCCCCTATTTTCATGTGTGGTAAAATATTCAGTTGAGTGTGTATGTTATTCCCTCCTTAAGCCGAATTCAATGAAAGTAAGGTTGACTCATTGCCTTTCATCTTCCTGCTCTTCCCCTCCGTTGTGGCAGTCTTCTCTTGCCTCTTTTATATGAGATCATTTACACTCTTCTATCTCTCCCTTTCTCCTTCTCTCAATATATGCCTCTCTCATTTCTTAGTTTTATCTTTTATATATCATCCCTTCCTAGTCAACTGATCCTGTGTCCTCTGTCTATGTATACATGTACACAAAATACACTGACATGTATTTATAAGTACATTCACACTCCTATACATACATATAAATATATATATGGATATATATGTATGTATATATACATATACATTCAGTTCAGCTATCCTAATTCTGGGAAAAGTCTAATCAGTAACAATTATTGTTTTTCCATTTAGGAATGGAAATACTTCAACTTTAAAAAGTTCCTTATGATTTTTTTTTTCAGTTTACCTTCTCATGCTTCTCTTGCTTCTTGTTTCTGAAAGTCAAATTTTCTGTTCAGTTTTGGTTTTTTAAATTCAGAATACTTGAAAGTCAGAGTGGATAGGAGGTGCAATGAATAGTGCACCAGCCCTGGGGTCAGGAGCACCAGAGTTCAAACCCAGCCTCATAGCTTAACACTTACTACCCCTGTGACCTTAGGCAAGTTAGTTAAACCCAACTGCCCTGCCTTCACCTTCCAAAAAAGCAAAACAAACAAACAAAAAATACTTGAAAGTCTTCTATTTCATTGAATGACCATATTTTCCCCTGAAGCATAATACTCAGTTTTGCTTGGTAGGGGATTCTTGCTTTTAATCCTAGTTCCTTTCATCTCAGGGTATCATTTTCCAAGCCCTTTGATCCCTTAATGTAGAAGCTGCTATATATTGGGATATTCTGATTGTGTTTCCACAATACTGAAATTGTTTCTTCCTCATAGCTTGCAATATTTTCTCCTTGACTTGGAAAATCTGGATTTTGCCATACTTCCCCTATGAGTTCTCTCTTTGGGATCTTTTTCAAGAGGTGATATGTGAATTCTTTCAATTTCTATTTTGCCCTCTAGTTCTAGAATATCAGAGCAATTTTCCTAGAGAATGACTTGAAGGATGATTTCTAGGCTCTTTTGTTGATCATGGCTTTCAGGTAATTCAATAATTTTAAAATTATTACACCTGGATTTATATTCCAGCTCAGTGATTTGTCCAATAAGATTTTTCACATTATCTTCTATTTTTTTTTTCATTTTTTGGATCTCTTTTTATAATATCTTGATTTCTCTTAAAGTCATTAGCTTTCATTTGCTCCAATCTGATTTTGAAGGGATTATTCTCTACAGTGAGTTTTTGGAATTCCTTTTCTATCTGACAAATTTGAATGTTTAATGCATTTTTCTTGTCATTGACTTTTTGGGCCTCTTTTGCCATTTGAGTTGTTCTATCTTTTTTAAAATAAAATTTGTTTATTTTAGTTTACATCATTCACTTTCACAGGATTTTGAGTTAAAAGTTGTCTCCCCACTTTCCACTACCCACCACACCAAAACAATAATCCGACTGAACACCCCTTCCCCCAATCTGCTCTCTTCTATATCCTCACCCTTCCCACTTCTGAATTTCCAGTAGGGAAAGATGGATCTCTATGCCCCAGTGCCTGTATATCTTATTTCCCAGTTTCATGTAAAAAATAACTTTGAATTACAGATTATTTTCCTTCCTCCATCATCATCCACCCTTACTGGGAAGATAAGCAATTCAATGGCTGTACATGTGTAGCTATGTAAAACATTTTCATAATGGATATATTGTGAATGAATAACTATATTTCGCTCCATCCTCTCCCACTCCCTTTTGTTCTATTCTTTACTTTGACCTTGTCCCTTTTCAAAAGTATGTGCTTCTATCTTCCCCCCCCCCCAAACTGCTGTCCCATCCATCATTCCCCCTCTCATCCCCTTTGCCCCTACTCTCCTATAGGAAGAAATATGCTATTTATTGTGTATATCATTCCCTCCCTAAGCCAAATTCAATTATAGTAATGTGACTCATTCCCTTTTGTCTTCCTGTTGTTCCCCTTCATTGTAACAGTTTTGCCTTGCCTCTTCTATATGAGAAATTTTACCCTATTCTATCTCTCCCTATCACCTCTCATTATATTACTCTCTCACCTCTCAATTTAACTTTTAAGTATCATCCTTTCCTGTAAAATTGGTCCGGTGCCCTCTGTCTATGTATACCTGCACATATAAATACCCATACCCACATATATAAGATATGTATTCATATTCCCATATACCCTCCTATATATATATACACATATACATACGTACATACATACATACATATCTATCTATCTATCTATCTATATATATATATACACATACATACACATTTATATTACCTTTAACTCTTCTCACCCTGACAAAAGTTTCAAATCTCATTTTTCCATGTAGGAATGTAAATAGTTCAACTGTGATAAGCTCTTTATGATTTCTTTTCCCTGTTTACCTTCTCATGCTTCTCTTGCTTCTTGTATCTGAATGTCAAATTTTCTATTCAACTCTGTTTTTTTCATAATGAATGCCTGAAAGTTCTCTATTCCACATTTGAATGCCCATATTTTCCTCTGAAACATGATACTCAGTTTTGCTGGGTAGGTGATTCTTGGTTTTAATCCCAGCTCCTTTACCCTCTTGAATATCATATTCCAAGCCCTTTGATCCCTTAATGTATAAGCTGCCAGATCCTGTGTTATCCTGCTCGTCTTTCCACAATACTTAAATAGTTTCTTCCTGGCTGCTTGTAGTATTTTCTCCTTGCTCTGGGAACTCTCCTCCCAGAGCACTGTGATGGCCCCTTCTTGCCAGTCTTCTGGGCTTTCTTCAGATGAATGTCAATTTATGTCTGACACTTTGTGGGTTCTGTAGCTCTAAAATTTGTTTACAATCATTTTTTTACATGTATTCAAGGAGGTGGAAACAGGAACCACTTGGAAGTCCTGTTTCTACTGGCTCCACCCCCTGCTGGTTTATTTTTAAGATGGTATTTTTTGTATTAGGCTGTTGACTTGCTTTTCATCATTTTCATCCTTCATTCTCATTTCTCTTCCTAATTTTTCCTCTACTTATATTATTTGATTTTCAAAATCCTTCTTTATCTCCTCCATGGAACGTGACTAGTTCATATTTTTCTTGGCAGCTTTTAATTCAGGAATTTTGACTCTGTTGCCTTCTTCTGGTATCATGTTTTGAACTTTTTGGCCCCCCAAAAAAGAATTCCATGATCTGATTGTCCTTCCTCATCTGGCCAATTACTTGACTTTTGAGCTCTTTGCCACAGGATAACTCTGCTTTCAGAATGGATAGAGCTGTGTCCCAAATTGGTGTGGTTAATGCAGAGCTATGAGGAGGGTCTCCTCTCTACAGTTACCCCAAGCTCTGGCACACTGGTATGCCTCACCCCAGGACCACAAGCCAAGACTGCAACCCAGATACAAGTAGGTCAATGAAAGAGCTTTTACCTTATGAATAGTCACTTGTTCCCCCTAAAATATGCACACTAGGACTTCCAGAGGCAGCCACTTGGCAGCACTTACAGAGACAGGACTGCAGCCCACTTCTCACCCCAGGGGCAGGGACTCACCTGCACTTTTATGTCACCCAGTTACAATAGAGTTCCCTACAGACTTTTTATATTTTCTTTGGAGTTTATGAATTGAGAAGTCTGGAAACAACCTCAGATGCCAGTGATTCACTCTCCTGAAGTCTACTCCTGCCACTCTGGGTCACTGGTGCGGCCACCCCGGGTCTGACACTGTGTAGCTCACATAGGACTCTGCTGGGATCCTAGCTTCATGCAAAACACCCTTCCTGTTAACCTGCCTAACTGCCTTCAAGGAGAGATTTCTTTCTCTCCATCACTTTGAAGGATCTGTAGCTCTAAAATTTGTTTAAAGTCATATTTTACAGGTATTGGAGGTTCTTGGTTTAGGAGCTTGGGCAGGTTCCTGCTTTTTTTCCATTATCTTACCTCCACCTACGTAAATAAAGTCTTGAAAATTAGACTTCTCTTAACTTTAAAATTAAGTCTCATTAGGATTATGTCTGTAACTAATTTAACCTGTACTTTATTCAGAATTCAAACAACATCAGATTTTAATTAATATTTACATATTTACTTATTAGTTTAAGTGAATTATTTTTTATGAGAAACAATCAAACAATTATGAAATTAATAGGTGGGGTCAATATCACTGAACCTCTTTTCCCTCTTTCCCTTCTACATTTTCCAAATATTTGTACCTTGTCCCTTTCCCTAAAGATTTTGCTATAACATAAAGGGGAAGGATGGGATAATATAAATAGTCATAGTTCAAAACGTAATATAAATCCCATGGGAAAGTAATAAATACATTGCTTTGGGGGGGTAGATAAAGGAAGAAAATAAATTATGCCATAAGTTATTAAACATGTGCTCAAATTACTACATCCTCTTTGACCTTTTTAAAAAATCTCCCTGGGCCACCACACAGTATAGCCAATAGATTCATGGGCTTGGAATCAAGAAGACTCCTCTTCAAGAGTTCATATCTGGGTCTGACATGCCTATTATCTATTTTATCCTGCCCATGTCACTTAACCTTGCTTCCTTCAGCTTCTCATCTATAAAATGAAATGGAGAAGGAAACTGCAAACTATACAGTATCTTTGCTAAGAAAATCCCCCAAAATAGGGTCATGGAGGCAAATATGACTGAACAACAACAACAATAACCTCTTTGGGTGTCAGTTTCTTTATCTTTTAAAATATTTTTTTTCCTGAGTGCCTTTTTATTTTCAAATCAATGATTTAGTCCCATCTCTATGATTTTCAAATTTTTCTAGGGTATTTTGTTTATTTCCTCTATCCTCTTTATTGTTCATCTTATCTTATACTTATCTACACAAGCCATGTTTGCACCAATGCCATTTTCATAGTGGCTATGATGGCTATGAATATGCTGGTGTAATTTTGAATTGCAAAATATAACAGACCCTGCACATTGAAGACAGAACCAAAACACTTATTCCAACACCAGAAAGCCAAATAACAGGACCAGAAAGCTAAATTCATATAAAAATAAAATCTATATACTATAACAATGCATTAGGCACCACCATCCCTAACTTTTCCCCCTGCTAGGACATGCTTCCTCTCTCTCCCTCAGTTCTGACTGCTCTCACCAACTTCCTTTCAGCTCTCCTCCACCCTCCCTTCTCTACCCCTGCTTCTTTCTCATTCAGCAAGATCCTCCCACCATAGGCTTTATATGATTCAAACTCATGTGTCTTAGGCTTCTATGTGTCTTAAGCAGTTCACATGGGACAATTAATGGATGGGAAAGATCTTATATCACCAAGACAGCCATGTCTTCCCAGGAGAAAGTAAGCATCATGAGGTAAAGCAAAGCCTTTTTTTATTGTTGTTTTGTTTTGCTTTTTGTTAATCTTGGTATGGTAAAGCTCTAGCACAGTACCTGGGCATAGAAAGCATTTAATAAATATGTGTAAATTTAAAAAAAAGAATTGAGTGTAAATAATCAAAGAAGGTTGTATTGGCAATGGATTTTGATGTGTCAGTAAGATTTTGGTAGGAAGAGATAGGTGAGAAGTGATGGAGACTCAAGGAGAAGATTGTAGTGCAAGCTGATATAGATGACTCTGGGGCACTGAGAGCTGATGAAGTAAACTGTGAAAATTGTGCACTTACTTTGCTTTAGGGTTTGCACCTCCCATGGAACTTCTTATTTCCTTGTTGTAGGATACAACTAATAAGGAAAATTCTATCTACAATGCAGACAAACAACTTTTCTGAAGCTTAAAATACAAAACCATGTGATATTGAAGGTAAAGTGACATATTCACAATAACACAATAACAATGTGTAAGTGACAGAGTAAAAAACCAGTTCTTTCTGAAAGCCAACCTAATTGAAAAGGTGAATCCATTCATCTCTTCTAACTGGGTTAAATGTATTTTATTGCATTCTACCAATTTGAAGATTAATAATATATTTAAAATATACATGGAGATCTTCAGGTACTCATGATAGGTCATTCTTCATTCATTTTAAGTAAATGGAAAACACATTGTAATATTTTCTAGAATACATAAGTTATAATTCTTTATAGATTTTAGAATATTCATTTCTATTAATTTAATCAATCAAATATAAATATACTTTTTTGATGTATCATTGATGTATCAAAAGTTAAAGGAATTCAAAATTTATGTATAAGAAGTTTGTGAATTTGGAAACGCTTCCTGCTTAATTCTCTGCTTGCTAGACCAGGGTGCCTCTCCACTTGGACAAACAATTATTTTCATTGTATTTCATCACATTTGAGCTGTTAGAAAAAAAAGGAAAAGAAACTAAAAGAATGGAGAGGAAAGTAAAAGATTCTATTTGTTTAATGTTTTTGAATTTTCTCATTTTGATCAAAGGGGTATACAAATGGCAGATGCCTTTTTCAGGAATAAAAAATTCTCTGACTCATGAATTTTTCCATGAAAAATACAAAAGCATAGAAACACTGCAAATATATTTTTGCCTTAGGCAGACATTTAAACACCCAAACCATAACATTCATTTTATATTACTCAACTATATTTTGGTTCATTATTACAATATATTCAACAGGGAAAATGCATGTAGGCAAGAATTAGTCTCCTTCACATCCTAGAGGCTTTTGTATTATTTAATTTACCTAACACATTTTAAACTCTGTAATATTACAACCTGGGCATTATTCTTGGTAAACCACACCAGTAACATTACCAGGAAAACCTCAAATAGGGTCACAAAGAGTCTTACTTGAATGAAATAAAACTGAAAAACAACAACAAAATTCCAGGGAGGTCTCCTTTAAAAAAAATCATGTTACATTGTTGAAACTCAGTCATTAAAGTTTCTTTCCTTTGGTTCTAAAGACTTTTCAGTATTTAGAAGTGTTTATTTAAAAAAATGCAAATATTATTAAGAAGGAGGAAACATTATTCTCACCAATTTTACCCCTGCAATATTTCAATGTCTGATCCATTCTCTCTTCATAAATTTGCCACCCTAGTTCATGCTCATACAACTTAACTGCCCTTACTGCTTTTCATCTTACTCTTTTCAAATCTATCTTCCCCAAAAGCTTTTTTTTTTAAATAAAGCTGTCCTATCATGCCCAAGTCTTCAAAGATTCTACACTTCCTGTGGGATACAATGCAGACCTCTCAATTCAGGATGTGAAATACTTTATGAACAATCTCCATGCTACCGTTCTACATATGTTGTTTCACTTTGTACACTCAATCTTTCAGCCATCAGGACTTATTGGCTGTTCCCCAAGTGAATATTGTGTCTTCTGTCTTACACAGACTCTTGCCTGTATTTGTAATTGACTTTCTCCACACTTTGCTCTCTTAGAATCCTTACTATTGGTGGTGGCTAGGTGGCACAGTAAATAGAGCACCAGCCCTGAAGTCAGGAATACCTGAGCTCAAATCCAGCCTCAGACACTTAACACAAAACCTACCTGTATGACCTTGGGCAAGTCTCTTAACCCCAATCGCCCTCCAAAAAGCAAAAAAAAAAAGTATCCTTACTTTAAATCAATATTTAGTTCATTTCATTTTTATTTATGCACAAGGGAATAGATAGATGTTCAACCTTAGGAAAGTCATAACCTCCCAGAACCTATTTGTAATTTATAAAATAAGATTCAAACTATATGGTCTCTGTAGTCCCTTTCAATCCTTTATAAATCTATGTTTTTTGCACCATATCTTACTGGAAATCTTTTCTGTTTTTCCATGTAGTTAATGGCATGAGTTTACATATGGATTTGTGTCTATAGATATAAAATTTTATATATATAAACATATATGTATATATACATATATGTATATATTTCCTCTTGTTATTAAATACACGTGTATGTGAATTAAAGAAAATGCTTATTAAATGTTAGTTATTGGTCAGTTCTCAATGTAATTTCCTTTTTTTTTCTTTTTAACTTAGGTATATATCCTCTACTTTCCTGCCTTTATGCTTTCAATTTAAAATTTACTGTTTCTTGACCAACCTCCCATTTCCAAGAGGACCATGACTTTTGTCTTCCCCATTTATTTCACTTTAGAATAACTTTTGTTTTTCAAAAAGAAGCCATTATTAGTCACCCTAAATAATTATTTATTTGACTTCCAAGTATAACTGCATAATTCTACATCGAAAATGAAAAATTTGGACTAGATGACTTCTATGACCCCTTTCAGCTCCACATCTATGCTTCTATAATGCCATATTTGTCTTTTATACCAAAGAAAGAGTGATTTTTCTATTCCTCTGAGGGCATTTTCTTTTTCATATAATCAAAAAATTTTAGAGGTTGAAAGGTCATGGGAGATGATCAAGTGTAAGTCATCTTTTAACAGAAAATTTTTGGGATCATCCTCAGCAAGTCCTGTCTCTAGTATATAGGAATTGACTTTTTCCTTCATCAACCTATTTAACTTTTAGACAGGTCTAATTGCTAGCAAGGATTTTTGTGAATAAGGCAAAGTCTGCATCTCTGCAGCTTCTCAAAATTTTAATTCTACTTATTGGACTAAAAATCTACAATAACTTTTGTCAGTCTTTGAACTTCATGTTTTTTCAGTCTACTCACCATTATAAAGGTGATATTCTGAATTAATTCCATTTTATCAACATTCTGCCTAAAATGTAGTGCTTAAAATGGAATATTATACTCTGCTGTGATCTAAGCACAGAGGAACACAACAATACTATTACATCACTTGTTTGGAGTCCTAGGCTTCCCATCATATGAGGCAAGTTCATATGAGCATTGTTGGCTGACATGTCCATTTGTTGATTCCAATTACACCCACATTTTATTAAAACTCCAAGTCTATTCCATATGAATTGCCATCTAACTATGTGTTCTATTGTAACAATAAAATATATTGATGTCTTTTGATTTATATAATATCTATATTTTCCAGCATTTTCCTTCTCCTTTTTCCTCTCTAAGATCAATCTTTTAAAAAGAATAAAAAAACATTCAACAAAACTAAAAAGCACATTGAAAAAACAGACTGACATTGCATTCAGTGTTCCATATGCATTTTCCTTTACCTCTTTTAACAAAAATAATGACAAAAATAAAGGAGGGTGAGAATCTTTACATATATCTTCTTTGGTATCAAATGCAGTATATGTATGTATTTGTAATTTCATAGTATATCATTTTATTACATTAGTGTTCTCTTCATATGACTATGCCTTTTTGATCTTAGATATTTGCAGCTAATTTGTTTAACCAAAATGTAGGACTTTTTATTTGAAACCATTAAATTTCATCTCCACACACATAACTCATTCTTTTGACCTACTGAAAAAGTTTAGAATGCCTATTCTTTCATCCAATGTGTTTCCAAACTCTGTTTTGGCCTAGGCCTAACGCAGTATACTCTACTGACAATTTAATTAAATTTTTGGGAAAAGAACAAAGAAACAAAAAGTGAGATACCAATAGATCATTCACCATGGATCAGTTAAAAAAGGAGATTTATCTACTCATAGAAAGAAACTTTATTCAACAAGGGTAGGCACTGTGGATAACTAAAGTTGGTTCAGCTGAGTGAAGCTAAGACCAAGTTGCCCATGATGGTCAACCAGATATCCATCAGTGTCCTGGAACTTTTGTGACTGCTTTGTACTAATTTGACCAGGAAGAAGTGAGACCAACAGTATTTGTCTTTAGTCTCCTGACGCAAGCAAGTTTCAAGTGCAGTTATCAACAATTTTTAAGGAGCACAAACAAACATAAAAAACAAGATTAACTTCCATGGGGGCAATGATTAGGATATGGTGCTCAACATACCTTGCTAGCTTTATATTATACACAATTTTGATAAGCATACCATTTGTACATTCCTTGAATTAATTCATAATGATTAAGAAATGGATAGACATAATAATCTCCATGAAAGTTCATTAGAAACTTTATCTGGTATTATCTTAATCCTTTAGTTATGACTCTTTGAGTCCAGTCAGTAATTTAGTATTTTTTTTTTAAAGCAATTGGGGTTAAGTAACTTGCTCAAGGTTACATGGCCAGGCGTTTCTGGGTGGGTGCTAAGTGTCTGAGCCCGGGATTTGATCTCCAGGTCTTCTCAACATTGGAGCCAGTGCTCTTACTTGCTGTGATACCTGGCCGCCCCCGTAATTATTTTTCAAATCCACTGAACTTTACTATTATCCATTCCATACCTCTTCCTCTTGCCTGCAAGGATATATTAAAGACTACATAATGTATGCCATTAAGGCATTATATCTTGACTTGGTGAAATCATACTATGATCTTTCTATGGCATTTTCATAATTTACAAGTCTATGAATTAAGTCAAAAGAAGAAACCCAATTACTCTGGCATGATCTGTTCTAAGCAATCATTGTTTATCTTTCTGTGCTTGCTCACTCTTCTATGTTTTTCACATCACAAACTGTCTTCCCCTTTAAAGAAAAGAAAGGATATATAAAATTTCAGAGTATACACAGAATATTTATATTCTATATTTCCTTGATACTTTTTTTACAATTGGCATGTGTCACTAATTCCCCTTTCCATTAATATTTTAAATAGTACTGAAGTTTGTTTATTATTTTTCTTTTATAGTTTATTTTGAATGAACTGTTTCAGTAATTTCAGACTTATTCCAGTTTTATTTGGATTGATTTTTTTACCTTATACTCTTTTATGAATATATTATTCACTCCTCCCCTAGTTGAAGCCTACTCTCATGATATTATCATATATTAGAAACCAGTACAGCAATGTCAAGTAAGACTTGAACCACATCTGACAGTTTATGAAATGGGCTATACCCATAATCTTCAAAGTCTGCAAGTAATTCAATGTCTTTGGGTTTTTTTTTTCATCAACTCTTACAACTGAGTTTTATCCTTAAAATTGACTTTTTTCATTGTCCTTTCTGTTTAAATTGTGTATAGTCTTTCCTTAGTTTTTCTTACTTTATTCTTTAGCAGTTCATACAATCTTTCTCATGTTTCTGTGATTTCTTATTTGTTGCTTATTCTGACACCATAATATATCATATTCATGTAGCAAAAATTGTTTAGCAACCTCCCTCACCCCCCCCCCCCAATTCATGGGCAACTTCTGTGATTACCAAAAGACTTTTTTTGCTAAGAATAGTACCTTGAACATAGCAGGTACTTAATAAATGTGACTGTTGATTTTACTGAATTTTATTAGAAGGCATAATGGAGAACTCACTTCCTTTAGATCCAATTTCAGCATAACCCAATATTAAATTCAATGTAAAATAGAAATGTGTAATGATCTTTATCCTTTCCTAAGTGTAATAAGGCAAATTTTCTACACAATTTATTTGGTATAAGATGTTGATCAACATTCATATAGTATCCTTTAAATAATTAATTAGCAAGAATAACTTTTAATATATTATCTCAAATTCAGAATAAAACATAAGTTGTATACCCAAGGAGCTGTGATTTTTTTTAAAGTGAATTTCTCACTTGAATTTCTGAAAGACTTTTGAAGTCATTTTGAAGAAAATTTGAGCAATTCAGCTAAAGGAGGCTATTTTGTTTGAATTACTTTTTTAGTTTAATCCATGTACTATAGGTCTTAGAGAATGCAGAACTGTACAAAATATCAAAACAATAAATATAAATACTAAAAGTCACTGCATAAGTGTAATAGGAATGTAAATTTTAAAGATCTTCCCTGCCCTTAGGCTAAAGTGCACCTGGAGCCAGGGGTGGGAGGCTTGTTTTTCAATAGATACTTTTTGATTGGCCAGTGGGTCAATAAAGTTGTTACATTCTCTGAGCCAGGAGAAGGCTATATAAGCCCTGATGTGAGACTTTGCTTTTGGCGCTCACTTTGAGAAGTTTTCTGTGATTTGATCTGGATTCTGGGAAGCCATTGACCAGAGTCCCCCGGCTTTGAAAAAAACCAGATGCTGAAACACAGATGTTGATTTGGTATGGATGTAATGGTTGGAAAGTTTGGAAAGCTGTCTACTTCATCTGTTTCTGTCTTGATAATTCTGCCTGTAAACTTTGAAGTTCAGGGTGCTGATCTTTTTCCCCTGAACGAGGTAAACGATATATCTTTGATTAAAGTGAGCTTGTTAACCCATTTTGAGTTGTTTTCCTTTATCAAAGGAGATCCAAGAACCTGTATTGGCAGCAAACCCTGAAGATGCTTGGGGTGCTTGCTGCTACAATAAGTTGGATTAAAAAACCTGGAACCTCATTCTGAATATGTTTACATGTGTCCAATGCTCTTTAAAATGTGTTTGAATAAAAGAATTACCCTTCTGCAATTGATAATAATCTGTAATGATGCTAATATCTGACACAGCAGGTTTTTGATAGCTTAGTAAAAAATAGAACATCGTTACTTCAGGCAAGGTGACAAGGATAATCACCTCCTATAATTCATGTTTAATACCTGAATGTCAGGGAGGAATCATTATGTCCTTGGCCCCAAATCCTTAACCACATTATTTCAGCTACCCTCATGGAAATATTTGTGAAAATTGCTGGTTTCCCCTGTGAAAAGAAAATTCATTGGATTTTTGTCAGTTTTTTGAAATGTTATAATTGAACGAATGCTCTAGCTGCTCATGCACAAGACACAGTGCCCTTACTGGGGAAATATACCATGGTAACCCAGGATTCTGATGAAACATTTCACTTACATGACTTGTCAAGGAAATAGACATCTAATGGGGTTGAATATAAGTGGAATGATTTACATGATGATGTACACTATTATTTCTGTTCAAAAGGTATGTTTTTTTTTTTTTTACTAAATTAGGGTTTGTTTTGTCTTTAGCAATATTAGTGACTTGAAATTATTCAAATGATGATTTTTTCCTCTATGAAACCATCCTTCAAGAAGAGTAAATCTAAATTATTCTAGCTTCCAATTTTAAATTTGCAAAGTGAATGTAAATAAAATAATTTATTAACTGCTTCTCTTTAGTTTGAATATGATGAATGAATAATATTTTTTTCTTTTATTATGCTTATTAGTTACATAAATTTTATAAATTAAACAGGAAGAAACACAGTGAAAATTGGTGAACCTTTCTTGAAGTTAATTCAATAGGGCTATTCTATAAAAGCACCAGAAATAAAATAGTGGTGTCCAGAAAACTGGGGTTCAAATCCTCTTCTAGAAAAAAATATCTATGGAACTGGGTATAAATCACAGACTCTTTGAGCTTCCCTGTCATTTTCTCTAAGATGGAGATAAAATAGCATCTATTTTATGGGATGAGAGTGAATATCAATTTCAATCTATCTACAATATAATGTATATGCATACATATCTATCTATCTATCTATCTATCTATCTATCTATCTATATCTTTGTAAGCATTAAAGCACTACAGAAATTCTAGCAATTCTTAATTACTATTTATATGAAAGAACACAATGAAGAATATCATTTGTGTCTTCTAACATTAACCTAATCAAATGAGGTATAATATTCCAGATCCATATTAGTTAAGTAGCATAAACTTTTGAAAAAAAATGTTTAAGAGTAGCCCAAGTTTATTCCACAAAAAAACTTGTTTGTATGTAGTTGTTTGAATGTTAGTGAAGTCTCTGAGAGCCTATCCAAAATTGTTTCAACTGGTGTCAACTTCAAGAAAATAACAGCTTTTTTATAGTTTTATTTTGTCTTTCAGTGTATCCCCATTGCTTATTTAGAATATTATTTATTAGATAGTAAGATAAATGGAATAAGCATTTAGATGTTATTGTACAGTGATTCTTAATGACCCAATTTGGGAATTTATTTTCAAAGATCCTACATGGTTTACCACTTCCTATTCCTGTTTATGATACAGTTGAGGAACTGAGCCAAATAGAGTTAAGTGACTTGCCCAAGGTCATATAGCTAGTGAGTTTCTTAGGCTGGATTATTCCTCAGGCCTTTCTGATTTCAGGTTCAGTTCTCAATCTATTGTGCCACCTAAAGTATTTAATACATGATTGTTTATTTGACTGGAATTGGTAGCAGTTACTAAAAGGCCTTCTATGTTTTCACGAGACTAATTTTCCTCATGGTATAAAAGCTCAATACATAAATTACGTTATCTTTATGGGGAAATTTTTGTCTCCTTTATCATGATCTTTCTGAGGGGAAGAAAAGTGGGTCAAGTTCATATTTGAGAGCTAATTTGACTTGACACACTTGTATAGTCCTTGCTTTAGCATTTTATTTTCTAAGAAGTTTTCCAAAATTCCTACAAGAATCATTAAAATCCATAATATTCTCATCTACTTGTTAGTTATTGATGACAGATTCAGGAATTATTTTTCTTACATAATCTTGGAAACTGAGAGTGAATCACATGGAAAATAATATGAAGATATGGAAAGCATTTTAATCAATTATCTATAAAGATGCTTCCCTGCAGTCCAGTTCAGTCTTTACTGAGCATGAACATTCTAGCTGAATTTCAACTTACCACTAAACACTGTTCAACAACTAGAAATCATTTGAATCAACTCTTTCAGGTATACATTTAATGAGGACATTACCTTTCACTCCCACCATTTCCAAAACTGTTTCAACTAGTGCCAAATTCGATAAAGTAAGTGTTTCAATCAAAGAAAAGTTCAATTAAAACAAAGCAAGAAAAACTTCACAATTTTTAGTACCTAAGATAATATTGAAAACCCATGACTATTGCTCTGAGCATTTTTTAATCTACCTGAATTTGATGTTTTCTGATCATATTACAAAGAAAAGCTATTTTAAAGGAATAAAATGAAGAGAACAATGAAGTCAAAAAGAAAAGATAGTAGTTACAAAGATGCAAAAGCAATTGGTTCTGTGTCATCTTAGATTTTAAAATAATTTTGGATATGTAAATATATCAAAATTATATATTCTGAAATATCGAATTTTGGGAGTTTGTGTGAAAAACACATATCACTGTTCTGATTTTGAATATGGATTTCAATTAAATAAAACTAGTATTTAGGATTTATTAATACTCTATATTCAAATTAGTAAGAAAGTTAAAATTATATTTTTAAAAGGGAAAATGAAGGGAAGGATAGGAATATTTATTTATATATCATCTAATATGGGCCAAACGCAGTGTAAAACTCTTTATAAATATTATCTCATTTAATCATCGCCACAATGCTGAGAGGGAGGTGTATTGTTATTTCCATTTTATAGTTAAAGACATTTAGGCAAACATAGGTTAACTCACTTGAATAAAGTCTACCACTAGTAAATGTCTGAAGCTGGATTTGAACTCAAATGTTTCTTACTCCAGGTCCAACATTCTCCATTGTGTTATTACCTACCTTTAGGAAATATATATATTTTTTTGTATATTGAAGAATTCCATTTAACTTTGATGTATTCTAGCTCTTGCTACTGTGTGTCCCTTTAGGTCAGTTCAAGATTTCATTATGAGGAATATAAGAAGTGTCTCCTCTGCCATTATTTCACATATACAGGACTTCTAAGATATGTGCATATCCCCAAAGAAAGTACATCTATTTGAACTGGATTTCCCAAAAGCATCTTAGATCCAAAATATTCAATGCTAAGTTCATTTTATTTTATCCTAAATTCTTCTCTCTTCTGAACTTGGTTATTTCTGCAGAAGTCACCATTACATTTCTAGTCACCTATATTATCAAGGCTACATGACACGCTCAGCAACTATCCTCTGTGCGTGTGTGTGTGTGTGTGTGTTGTAAACAGATGACAATTCATTTCTATCTATAAAATCTGTCACACCTGTTTCTACCTGTATGATATCTCTTGTTGTGTCCCTTTCTCTCCACTCACATAACAAGGACACTGGTTCATGTGTCCAACACTCTTTCTCTGGACAATTTTTCCAGCCTTCTAATTGACTCCTTCGCTATGTGTTCCCCTTCTACAAACCATTCTCCCCTCAGTCACAAAAGACATTTTACTAAAGCATGGGTCTTGCAATATAATTCTTCTAAACAAATACAAGTGGCTCCCCATTACCTCCAGAATCAAATATAAATGCCCCTGTAACATAAAGTCCTTCTCAATATGGCCCAAACAATTTTTCCAGTACTGTTACCTATTATTTCCTTTGATATGTTTCAGTGTACAGTCAACCTAGTCTTCTTATTTTTCTTCATTCATGGAACTCCATGGACTTCCAGATCTGACTATACCTCATGCATAGCATATATTAGTCTTTCCTCATTTATAATTGTTATAAACCTTAGTCGCATTGAAGACTCAGTTCTGACACTACTATTATCAACAACAGGCCTTTCCTTTTTTTAGGGGAAGTAAAAAAATCAAACTATTTTTTTCATCAAACCAATAGGAAAATATGACATAGCTTTGAAACACTGAACAGGAAGGCTATGTTAATTGCATTCAGTAAGAATTTGCTATAAAGCAAACAAGATCTTTTCCAGCACAAGGTCTGGTACTAACATGTTGCTTAAAGTTTTAACTAACAGTGCTAACTGCATCATCGGTTTGTGCTGCATCTTGTACTCTTGCATAGACAAAAGCTCTCCCTTGCAACCTGCTTAGAAATTTAAGTTGTCTTCCTACCCTTCCCTGTCCTAAGACAGTCCTCTCAACAAGTTATTTCTTTTGAAATAACTTCTGTTAAAGAGAGCAAATGAGGAGGGCCAGGGTTAGATATCACATCTTTTCTCCATGGGAGAAGACTAACTTTCCCCCAAACCATTCATCTACCATTCCATTAAGCACGAGACTTAAAATTGTTCTGCAAGCAAAGAGAGGCTTTCTTTGGCCTTCACTCAAAACCATTTCACATTAGTATAGTAAAACATTTTAAATGAAGTGTTGCCCTGTAGTACCTTCAAGAAGGGCAAGAAAAAGTAACGTGAGAAGCAGCCCTGGAAAAGCCAGCCTGAAGGAACCTGAGCTTCACACGCCTGGTGGGAGATTTCCCATTAATGCTCTTCCTTGGTGTCCCAGCAGAAAGGGGGCATGAACACTGTTCTCGTCAAAGAAAAGATCACACAGGAGCTGCTCAGAGCTCTAATCCAAGTAATCCTATCTCCCCAGACTCCTCTCTGAATGCTAGGTACTTGTACTGGGGAGGAAAGCACTGTGCTTCTCTTCCAATTAGTAGTGAACTCATGGCTGCTGCTTTCTTGTCTAGGGGAAATGGTTCAATCAGGTGCATGTAAACTTGGTACCAAACAAAAATAAACAGCTGCCTCGGGCAGGGATTCATACCAAATGGGAGTTAGGTCGGGAAGAAGAACTGCTAATACCTATAAACACAAAGGGTTATTCCAGTTTCTAGGAATGGAATAACACCGAACCAGCTGAAAGCTGCTAAGGGCTCCAACAGATAAAAGAGAGGTCATCTTCACTGAAGGGATGGACCTGGGGAATATCAGCTCTCCATGCTGCCTCCAGTCCAAATCTAAGAACCACTTTCTTCCATTTCTTCACTTATGGGCTAAAACATACAATGAAACCAACAGAGTCCACAGGCAGATATGAAATTCCAATAAAGGTATTGTTAAACTTGCTATCAGGCTCATTTTTTTTTTCATTCTTAAAGTTTCACTGAAAAGTAAAAATGTCTATAAATTTTTTACAAGTAGACCCATTCTCCCATTCCATATGACTATTAGCAATGGCTGACTTTTGACACAGATGCCAGGCAATCCTTCATTTTCTTGGTCATGGTAGGGATGAGGTGCATGTGGTCATCAACACATTTGTTCACACAGGACTCTAGCTGCCTCTTCACCTGCTGCTCCTTGCTCCCAGCATACAAGTCTTTGGCTTTGTTATTGTGGTGCATGTTGCATTGAGCCAAGCCATACTGGAATTTTTCCAGTTCACTGGTCACAAGGGACTATGCCAGGGCCAAGGGAGCATAGCAGCGTTCAATGCACTGAAGAACCTCCTGCATGGAAGCCTGGGTATCTTCACAGCAGCTGGCATTGCATCAGACATGGTATCCTTCTTCTTGCAGATATTCTCCTGCTTTAGCCCTTTCACTATGGCGTCCACTGTATCCTGCACCTGCAGGTGCTGAGACTGCCATGGCATACACCCCCACCCTCCAAGCCCCTCTCCCTGTTCCTCTTGGCTCGATCGCTCCAGGTCCCCAAGAGGCCTCTCCTAATGTTCTCAGATATTAGTGCCTCCCTGATAATATTACTTTGTAACCATTTTGCATACACCATTTTGGCTACCCTAAAAGAATATAACTCTTTTGAGGACTTAACAAATGCTCCTTCATTACTTTGGGATTGACCTATTTTTGTAAGCCACATTCGTAAATGATACATAGTTAAGATGTGATATAATGGATTGATTTTCTGGTAGATTGAAAGCATAGAAAACATCTAGAAAGAAGGAGAAAGGGGAAAACAATGTTTGGAGACTCATCACAGTCATTAGAGAGCTTGTCTTGGAGTCTGGAAAATCTATCCCTCACACAAATTGGGTATAAAATGAGAGAAAAATAACTTAAACTCTCATGATCACTAGGAGACTCTCTAATAATATAAATAACCAATGAGTTGTTAATCTTCATTAGCTAAAGATGTTTCCACACCTGGAGTCCCTAAGGGTCGGTAACATAAAATCCTGTTCCTACCACACCACTTAGTGCAATAGATAATATAAAGAATAAAAAAGCTACCTATGTTGCTAAATAACTTTAACTTTAAAAATACTTCTTGTTGAGTTTTAATAGCTTTAGAACTACTAAAATATTTTAGTGCCCTAATTGTTTGAGCCCCAGCTAACCTGTGATTTTAGCAACTTTGTGAAGAAAAGAAGATGTGACAATATGGTAAAAGCATATTCAGTCACAGTTTAGGTTTACTACATAATCAGTACAATTACCACTTGTCCTTAAAAATGAATGTCATGTAGTTTTGTGTGGTAGAAAAGAGAAAATAAAGTAAAATGTTACTTAAAATGGAATGTTTCTGTACATGTCAATTATGCTGAAGATCTACCAACAAATTTATGGGATATTTTTATTTTAATTTTTTTATTTGTTCAGATGTTTACCACTTCCACAGTCTCTTTAAAGTACAGATACTGACTTTATTACTATATTTGATCTGACAAGGAAATGTGATATTTAAATGACCATTCCTATTTGACATAATGTTTATCTATACACTACCCTCCCGCACTAATCATTCTTTTTATACATTCACTCATACATTTTTTTTTACTGTTTTACAGACACTTTCTTCTAGTATTTTTAGAAAAAAAAATAGTTGAGATGATGCCTTTTAAGAAATTTCTTGTTATAACCTGGGGAAGTACTATTTATTGCTTCTGTGATATCCTTATCGGACCATCTTTTTAAAGATAAGATGATATAAAACACAATTTTAAACATTTTCTTTTACTTAATTTATTATTTTATTGGCAGATAGAGATTCTGGTGAGAAACTTCCTCTACCAGTATGAACCTCTCTCCACTTTACAATTTTACAGAGTTTCCCGTGTCCCTGAGAAGTTGAGCACTTGGCTTTGGGTCACAAAGAGACTTTCAGAATTAGGACTTAATGAAAATCCTGCCTTGAAAGCTAGATCACTATTCATTATACAATATTGGATTTAAATATCGAAAGTACTATATCTTTGCAAGTAATGGTGGAGTTAGAATTTGTTATGACCACATTAACTCTTGGTTTCCATTTACTCTCCATGAGAAAAAATATTATAATCTGCTCTTCCTATTCCCTTTCATGGAAAATGTTCTACTAATTTTGTTTCTGATGTTCTCCCCATTCCTTTCCCCTTTTCCCAACATGATTAATAATGAATAGAAAATGAAACAGTGCATCTGGAGAAATCTATAGAATAAAAGGACTTCCTAAGTAGAATTTTCTTAGGTTTGGACATCAAAAATGAATGTTTATTTAATCTGTAACCTTATTGCACCCATATAAACACACATAGGAAAGAAGTTGGGGGAGGAAGGCATATTTAATGGAGAATGTGTTCTCCTTAAACTATGTCCAGTAGTCTGTCATCATGATCATGAAAGACCTCTACTCCATAGCAGTTACACTTTTATAGGTAAGTTTCAACACTGTAACCCAGGGGTAAAAAATCCAAAATTCTAGATCTCTCTTGGATATTATTTGGGTTTGTATTTAATCTTGCTATATTTTTATCAAGAATATGAATACAATGAGACTAATTTGACTCATCTGAAACATTAGTTGTCATAGGATCATAGATTTAGAGCTAGAAGACATGTTAGTGTTTATTGAGTCCAACTCCTTCATTTTGTATTTGGGGGTAAAAGCACAAAGAGGTTTAGTGACTTGCTCAGGATCAAACAGGTTGTAATTGTCTAAGACTGATTTGATCCAAGGTAATACTGACTCTCAGTCCAATGCTGTCTCCTTTCTATTCCACAATAATCTAAAAAAATGTAAATAATTAATAAAAAATAATCTATACATGGGGTGGCTAGGTGGCACAAAGAATTATGCACCAGCCCTGGAATCAGGAGGACCTGAGTTTGGATCCAGCCTCAGACACTTAACACACAAAAAAACTAGCCATGTAACCTTGGGCAAGTTACTTAATCCCAATTGCCCTCCAAAAGGCAAAAAATAATCTATACAGAAAAATTTATATTCCTGAAGAAAGTTCTGAAAGTTTAAATTATAGAAGTTGAATATATTCCTAATAAATGATATAGTGCCCACTATTTAAAGAAATGATCACCTATAATATCACTATAAGTCATCCAATATCATACTACATAAATGTGTTCTATTCAATCAGACAAGATTGTTAAAAATTCTATAGACTCTGAAATTCAAAGATGGAAGAGACTTCAGATATTTATCTACACCAATCCCCTAAATAACATTTGAAGAAAACAAGTGAAATTAATTGATTTGATAAAGATCCAAAGGACAAAGAGTTTTAAAATAATTTCACCTGAGTCCAAGCCCAGCATTCTTTCTGATATATCATATCTTTTCTATTCTTCCAATGATATATAATTTCACTAATGGGACACTTATCTCCCCTGATACCCATCACAATCATGACACATCTCAGTAGATGTTAGTCCATGCTATGTCTGATAGTGTTATGCTATGTCTGATCACATTCACTAGTTGAGAGGGGAGCAAAAAAAAACAGATGAATGAATGAATGGACACACAGATAAATGCATAGATAAATGCATATTTAAAATTACAACTTTGTTTCCAATGAGTCATTCTTCAATTAGATAGACAAGTCTTCAAATAACCATCGATTTTAGTAGCTATCCTTGATTTGATCCTGACTTCACAGATTTCTTAGTATTTCATTATGACATAACTTCCCACATTTATATGATAAATGAATTACGATGTATATGTTATAAATTCATTATTTTCCATAGGAACTCTGTATTTATTGCTTTTCATGAAAATTAGTATAAAGGAATATTTTTTTAAAAGTTGGTATATTCAGAAGAACTTCTGTGAAGAGGGGAAACAGTCATAACAATTTTGTGAACAGTATGCAACACTTGATGACTACGTGAGACACTGTAGATTTGTGCTCTTTCTCATTGTTAATTTTTATGTAGCAAAAATAGATTTGGAGAGAAAATTGTTAATTTCTCTTTGAAATAAAGATTTCTTTTTTTCTTTTCTTTTTGAATAATGTTCACCCCTGGCATTCATCACAACTGAAACAATGCTATTTTTGTTGTTATCTGATGCCAATATCCTCCAAATATTCTATACTCCATACAATCTAGGTAACCTCACTAAAGTCTTACCCATTCTCTTCCTACCTCCACACCTTTTCCTTATAGACTATTGTAGTCCTTTCTAAAAAAATGTACCCCACACAGAGCTACTTTTCTATTAAATCCAGTCTGATTCTCATCAGTTTTCTCCTAAACAAACCCACTTCAACCATCAAGTGATGAACCAGTGGCAAACTCTTTTCAAGTCATAATCACCCTAATCTCTTCTAAATTATAACTCAGTTGATATTCAGAAGAAATGACCCAATCTCTTTATTCCTTTGGTTTTAAAAGCTGCAGGCCTTCTTTGAGTTTTATCCTAAGAGGCAGTTAGGGAAAGGGTAGCTTTCCCATTTCCTGCATGAGCTCATGGCTGCCTCTATTACTTTGGTTTTATTCTTTCATGATCTCATGTAAGTGATGATTCTGAGTTAAAAGTGAATTGATGACCTTTTTAGTTTTGAAAGGTTGATTGGTTGCTATTTGATGTTCATTCTCAAAGAGGACTTAAATTACATTATTATAAATTAAAGTCAAGTTATGGTGTTCTACTATAGCTGATCAAACAAATTTGAGCTTGGATTACTCTACCACAGGTCAGACACAAATAGTGCACGTGAACATTGGGTGTGGATTCTCTAAATCTGCACATCTCATATTTCTTTAAGAGTTACTTCAATTCTGCTTTGCTCATAGAGAACATCTTCTTCTCTGATGAGGGCATACCATGTTCTATGATCCTATGCCAGTGTCTCCTATATTACATCTCAATTCCAGAGTTCTTAAGAGAGACTTTGAATATTTCCTTGTGTCATTTTTGTGACCACTATGTAAGCTTTCATCTTGTGTGAGTTCTCCATAAAATAACCATTTTGGCAAGTGTACATTTGGCATTCAAACAATGTAGCCAGTCCATTGATGTTACACTCTCTGAAGTAGACTTTTACTGTTTTGTAGTTTAGTTTGAGAGAGAACCTCAATGTCTGGTATATTATCCTCACAGTTTCTTTAAAATATTTCTATGATAATTCAAATGGAAGCAATTCAGCTTCCTGGCATGACAC
The DNA here is from genome assembly GCF_028583685.1 of Petaurus breviceps papuanus. Classification (NCBI taxonomy): domain Eukaryota; kingdom Metazoa; phylum Chordata; class Mammalia; order Diprotodontia; family Petauridae; genus Petaurus; species Petaurus breviceps. The sequence continues at coordinate 19,212,408 of NW_027187351.1, read as the reverse complement.
TGGTATACTGCTGAGGTTTCCCAGACATACAACAAGCAGGTCAACACAATAGTTCTGTAGACCTTCAGTATGTCAGTCAATCTAATATGTCTCTTCTTCAACACTTTCATTTGGAGCCTCCCAAACAAAAAGCTAGCTCTGGCATTACATGCATCAACCTCATTATCAATGTGTACATCCCTGGACATTATACTACAAAGGTAAGTAAACAGAAGTAAATAAACAGTATTCAGAACTTTTCCATTTATTTTAACATATATTTCCACATATGGATGGTGTGGTACTGGCTGATGAAGCACCTGTGTTTTCTTCCTTTTAATTGTTAGATCCACATTACCATAAACAGCAGAGAATCCATCCATACTTTGTTGTATCTCAGCTTCAGAAATGACAGCAAATGCAAAATCATCTACAAACAAAACATCATGCACCAACAAAATGGATAATTTTGATTACATTAAAAACACTACTTTTATTTATTTTTGTTTTTTTTGTTTTTTTTTCTTCAAATAAGATCAATGTAAACGATATTACGAGGGAAGTGGAAAATTAGGAAATATTTTCTTTTTGCAAATCAGTGTCTCTGAAAAGAACTTATTTATAAAATATACAGAGAATTTAGTCAAATTTATAGGAATAAGAGTCATTCCACAATTGATAAATTGTCAAAGGATATTAACAGGCAGTTTTCAAAGGAATAAATTAAATATATCTATAAGGACATGAAAAAATTTTTCTGTAAATAAGTATTGATTAGAGAAATGCAAATCAAAACAACTCTGAGGAAAACATCTCACATGTCAGATTGGTTAAGATGACAAAACAGGAAAATGATATATGCTATTGACAATGTGGAAAAATTTGGACACTAATGCATTGTTCATGGAGTTGTGAACAGAAAAAAAACCTTACTGGAAAGCAATCTGGATCTATGCCCAAAGGTTATAAAAAAGTGCATACCCTTTGACCCAGCAATACCACTTCTAGGACTGTATCCCAAAGAGATAATATAAATTGGAAAAGGACCCATTTGTACAAAAATATTTAGAGCAGCTCTTTTTGTAGTGACAAAAAATTGGAAATCAAGGAAATGCCCATCAATTGGGGAAATGACTAAACAATTTGTGGTAGATGAATGTAATAGAATACTATTGTGGTATAAGAAATGGGGAACAAACAGACTTCATAATATCCTGGAGAGTCTTATATAAACTGATGCTGAATGAAGAGAGCAGAACCAGGAGAATATTGTACATAATTTCAAACAGATCATATGTGTGACGAATAATTTTGATAGACTGGGCTCCTCTTAGTAATGCAAGGCTGTAAGGCAACTCAAAAAGTATCATGATGGAAAGGGATATCCACATCCAGAAAAAGAAGTACAGAATTTGAATACAGATTGAAGTAAACTATGCTCTCTCTCTCTCTCTCTCTCTCTCTCTCTCTCTCTCTCTCTCTCTCTTGTGTTTTGTTTCATTCCATCTTTCTCATTGTTTACTCCATTGTCTATAATTTTTCAACTAAACTAATGTTTAATGTGAAGATTTTTTTAAAACATGTATCTGATTGCTTGCTGCCATGGAAGGGGAAAGGAGGAGGGAGAGGAAATTTGCAAATCAGGGGATTGTATAACTGAATGTTGTAAACTAAATATATAAATTAAAATTTCCAAAACATATCCTAATCTGTGCATAACCTTTAATACAGAGATACCACTATTAGGTCTATATCCCAAAGAGATCATTAAAAAGGCAAAATGACGTACACATGCAAAAATATTTATGGCAGTCCTTTCCATGTTTGCCATATATTGGAAATTGAAGGGATAGGTATCAATTGGGGAATGGCCAAACACGTTAAGGAATATGGAAGCAATGGAATAATATTTTGCAATTAGAAGCGATGAACGAGCATATTTCACAAATAATCTGCAAAGACTTGTACAAACTGATGCTAAGTGAAGTGATCAGAACTAGGAAAACATTGTACATAGCATCAGCAACATTGTGTGATTATAAACTATGAAACACTCATCTCTTCTCAGTAACACAGTGGTCCAGGAGTACAAGTACAAAGGGCTCATGAAGGAAAATGCTATCGATATAGAAATAGAGACCTGCTGGACTCAGAATGCAGATAGGATGCAATTATTTTTTCACTTATTTATTCTTTCCCATGCTTTTACTTCCTTCTGATCTGTTTCTTCTTCTACAACTACGACTAATGTGGAAATATGTTTTATGTATTAGTACATGTATAAACTACATCAAACTACCTACCATTTTCAGAAAAAAAGGAAAGTATAAAGGAGGGAGAAAACAATTGGAATTCAAAATCTTGCAAAAACAAATGCTAATTTTTTTTATCAATATGTAATTGGGTAAAAATAAAATTCTATTTAAATAAAAAAGATTCAAGAGAAAGAAGATCTTGGGATTTTTTGGATACATCCTTTTTTTCCTCCACTGTTAACAAGGAAAGTGCAAATGTATCATCTATTATTCAGAACCTGGGCATGAATTCCACCATGAAATTGATACAGCATTGATGGACATCTGTGGGGAACCAAATTTTGACATAATTTTCCATTAAACCTCACAAGTGACAGTATCAAAGACCTTGGTCAAATCGACATTTTTTGTATAGAACTCTGTTCTGTTCCTGGCATTTTTCTTGGAGCTATAAGGCAGAAAACACCATATTGACCATTCCTCAGTCCTTTCTGAAGCTGCACTGACTCTCAGATAACCATCTTATATGTGAAGAAGTCTATTAAAGAGGATTTTGGCACAAATTTTGCCAACAATGATTAAGACATTGACACCCCTGTGATTGTCATAGGACAATCTATTTTCATTACTTTTATAGATATGGACAATGGAGGCATCCTTTAACACCTGAGGAATAACCTCCTCTTGACATATAACCCACAAAACCTTAGTTTCAGATTCCCCAACTTGTAAGTCTCAGCTGGAACAGAATCAGCAAAAGGAGCTTTGCCACATGAAAGTAAACTAATGCCATGAAAAGTCTCTTCTTCTGTTGAAACTTCAGCAAGTCAGGGACTGACTTAAGCCCGAGGTAAATGATCAGTGACTTGAGAATTGATTAATGATAATCTATTAAGAACACTATGGAAATGTTCAACCTTTCTCTCTAGGATCATATCCTTTTCACTAATCAGTGTGGCTCCAACAGCATTGAATAGTTCAGATGCACCATAGGTCTGACCCATAAATATCCTTCAGAGCATCATAAAAGCACTTTTATTGTAGCTATCATCAAAAAAACTGAATTTCATCTGCCTTCTTGCTGACTCAAGTGTCCTGCATCTCTCTAAGCTTCACTTTTACTTTATTTTGATGGAATTAAAAGTTGGCTTCTTACAAATGGTAATCCCTGCTGGTAAATCTTGAGGAATTCTCATTTTCTCTTTAGTAGCTTCTGAGTTTCCCTGTCATTTTTATCAAAACAGTCTTGATATTTGTGTTCTGACGTAGATGAGTTAATACAGTGCTATACACCAAATCTCTGAAAACTTCCCGCTCCTTATCTGTTCCACTGTTGTCAACTGTGTGTTGGGTCAACTTTCCCTTCAAGTTAGAAACAAATTCTTCCCACTCAAAGAAGCCCTTTAATCTGTTTACATTAATTTTTCTGGTAGTCATTTTGTCTTGGAACTGCCCATTTTGTTGAATGTAAATATTTATCTAGGAGAGGATAAGTCTATGATCATTGTGGCAGTCTGCCTCATACATTACTTTCATACCTTTCACATCCTGTCTGTCTCTTCTCCTTATTTTCTACTTCTTTAAGGAACACTAAGGATGTAATAATTAACCTAAAAATTAAAGGTCTTAATTAAAAAAAATTCCCTGAGATAATTTTAACATGTCTCTTTTAACTTTGTTTATGTTATTCACATGCTTAGTTTTAATGGCAAAACCTAGACCAACTTCATAGCACTCCCCATAAATGTGGCCACTGTGGAAAAAAAAATATGCATCCAGCCTAGATTTCAGTAGGGTGTCCTTAATTTGCCAGACTTGTTTCACTCAGGGCTGTTATTTATGTATGATACCTGTTGAATCCTCCTGCAACAAGGGTTGTTTATCTTTCAGGAATAAGAGATTTTGTTTTGTTTATAAGGGCACAAATCCCATGTACCAATGGTTATGGGACTCAGAAGTTTTTCTAATTGGTGTGTGTATGTGTGTGTTTGTGTGTGTGTGTGTTTCAACTTTTGTGAGGTATTCCCACCTGTCATAAAAGCAGGCAAGGGTTGGGTAAGCAAGCAATTTTTAGAGTACATTTTCTAGCCCCTTGCTCACATTAAGAGGTGAGCAGTACAATCTTTAAAAGGCTGTTCAGACACCCAAGGCGCTGCTGAACTCACTTTTGCTTCCAGTGAGAGAAGATGACTCTATGGTCTGGGTAGCCCGTGTTTAAGGTTGTGACTAAAGTTCCCAGTGTACATGCACCTGCTGTTTTATCACTTGCTTGTCACCACAGGACTTTGAGATGGGGAAAAATTGTAAAATTCTAGGGATGATGTGCTATGGGTAGGATATGTGGTAGTCATGTAAATGGTTGCAAACAGTGAAAAGATATCCACCAGAATAGCAGTGACTGACAACAGGGGAAGCCATTTTACACAAAGTAGTTCATCCACAAGGTCAAAACTGTTTTCTTATCAATATGCAGACATTAAAAAAATTTCTAATACAGCAAATATAAATAGATATAATCCATATAAACAAAAGTTCTTTGGGGAGTACACAATAATTTTCAAGAGAGTAAAAGCATTGTGAGACCAAAAAATTTGAGAACTTTTGTCTAATAGATTTTTATTGGGGAAGGGAAGAAAAGATGGTGTGTGTCAGGTTGAAGAGTTGGAGTTTCAATACTGTTGGTATTTGTTTTATTTAGCTTTATTTTTGTTTTTGTATAGGGAAGACCTGGGGATGTTTGTGGGCACCAAAGAGGAACCAAGCAATAAGCTAGATTTATTGCTGCTTTGTTTTGAATGAAAATACCAGAATTTGTACATTTGAGGCATCACTTTCCCTTGAACATAGTCACTTTAGAAAGTTGTACACAGTCCAAAGAGTTCCTTATTTTTCAAAACACTTTTGGAAGACATTTTTTTTTTTTGTAATTACCTCTGGAGCTACCTTCTTAGTAAGAAATAGAAATTTATTTTATTACTTCAGAGTAAGAAAACATTGTCCCTTTTTATTTCTCCTCCCTTTCCTGTTCTTTCTCTGTTATTTTTTTGTAATTTTAGAGTAATTCCCTTTCAGCTCTTATATTCCTGCAAGTAGGAAACCAATAACTTTTAACCCAATGAATATGACCCCAAAGAGGAACCAAAAACCCAGGGACAGGAGTTATAAAGAATGAAGCGAAGTAGTCTGGCAGCTGACAGAAAAGTCATTTGTGGAGTGTCTTAGGAAGCAGAATGACTGATTTTTTGTTTTTAGTGTGACTGTTTTAAATTTATGTACTCATGGGTTTCTATCTTTGTTGAAGGTAATACTGTATGTCCTATACGTTGAATGTTATAATTCAAATTTCTAAAAAAATAAAAAAAAGGTTTTAACTAGATGGAAACTTAGCTATGATATAGCATAAGTTTTTGTTCTTTTTTAAAGGAGATATGAAATCAAGAGAGGTTAAATTTATTTATCAAGGGTTGACAGCTTATTAGTATGAGTGTCTTTAAGTCAAGTATTTTAGGTAGGTAACATGAAGAATAAAGTGAATTATGAACTTCATATGAAGTGTGGTTTCTTCCTTCAAAATATATACAATGAACTCTAGCTAATACAATGCTGTTCAGTTGATATCCATGGGGAACTGCTTTAATGAATACTAAGAATGATTCATAATTAACGTAATAATTAAAGGTCTTGATTAAAAAATATCTGAGACAATTTTAATATGCCTCTTGTAATTTTGTTTATGCTATTCACATGCTTAGCAAACCTTTGCTGTATAGCTAAAGCAAAGTTCAAATTTGCCTTTGTCCTTGTCTAAATTATTACAAATGTTGAATTAATGCCATATAAATTTGTTGATTTAACTATACCTGCTCTTCCTGTCTTAAAGAGGATTTATTTTTTGCATAAAGAAAATAACCTTAAAATATTTAAAAGTTTTGTATCATATAACAAAGCATCATTCCATTACAACATAACCCATTTCTGTCATATAGCTTCGTCGCATTACCAAAGTGATAAATGAAAGCACCATGTAAATTCATACATAGGTAGATATATGCTTCTATTTGTGGATAATTATTAATTTTCAAGAAGTTGATTAGTTTTTTTGAATATTACTTCTCTATTTCAATTTTCACTGATTTTATGAATTTGATCTCTCATTTCTCTGATGCAGAGTGCAATCCTTTTATGAGTTTAGACATTTTCTTCCAAAATTCTTGTAAAAAAATCTTCATTTGACAATTAACCTAATGAAAACATATCAGAGTTTAAGAAGCCTTTTCATTGCATAATATACTTCAAGTCTATAATTTATCCTATAGTTAGAGTTTTTCTTACTTGGCAAGACCTGCTGGAACCTAATCATTACTGATTCTATTTACTTCATTAGCCATTGCCTGGTTTTATCTTTGCGGATAAGGTTTGAAGTCCATGTAGTGCAAATATATTTTCTACCTGTTGAAATGAAGCTAAATGATGGATTAATGCCATATATAGTATAATCCACTTAGCATTAATTATAAATTCAAATTACAAGGACACACTCCATTTGAAGAGATTATTTTTTTTTCTAAGTAGGAAAAAAAAAACACCTGCATGTTTTAAGTATAGTTTATTTTCCTTTTTAGCATTTTTGCTTGTATGCAAAGAGTACTGATTTTCTTTGAAAATAGTCACTAGTATTTTTATAGTTTATGAACTAGAAGTTTGACAATAATCTTTCCCCTGGATTTGTTACTTTTATAAGAAGTCAAACTGGGATTTCCTTAACCCCTGTATTATATACCTCTACTACCTTCTTCTCACATCATTCCTGGGATTTATATTAGCAACTTCATTGGTCTGATATCCATCCTGACATAACTTATACCTCTTGATGTTACTGATTAGATTATCTGATTAACCCTTAAAAAACAATCTATGCATAATAGCTTCCTTAGATTCAGAAAATACTCACATGTACTTCTGTATAAATCTATCAGTCAATCAACAATTATTTAAGAAAAGTCTACTATATGTCAGACACTATAATAGGAGCTGAGGATTCAGAAACAAGGAATGAAAAAATCTCTATTCACAATGTGTTGTCATTCTAATTTAATCAGACTCTCTCTATTTATACATACATAGATGTAGATGTATATGTATGTGTGTATGTGCAAAAAATGAAATACAAAGTAAGTTGCAACAGAGGGTACCAGCAATGGAAAGGATGAGAAGATGGTGTTTGGGGTAAATTTAAAGGAGGAGAAGGACTCTTCAAAACACAGGTAAGAAAAGTATGTATTTCAGAACTAGGGGATATTCAGTACAAAGGCAGGGAGAATCTGAAGTAAAAAACATGATATTGCAATCAGTACATTATTACAAAAAGGGGAATAGTATCTCTATCAATGTAGATGTAGTCTTTCTACAAATTTTTAACTTGTGATTATTGCATATGTATTCCCAGTAATACATAAAAGATCCACTAAATCTGCTAGAGATTTTTTTCTTACGCTTTTACATGTTTTTGTTTTGTTTTAATCTTGCTTTGTTATTTTGATTTATTTTCAATGGGTACTGATGTTCCCCATGGCCATCAATGTGACTTTCATTTTGGCTACCTAACTGCTTCAATATTTTATTGGAGATGGTAATGGGAATGTAAATTTTAAAGATCTTCCCTGCCCCTAGGCTAAAGAGCACATGGAGGCTGGGGTGGGAGGCTTCTTTTTCAGCAGATTGATTGGCCAGTGAGTCAATAAGGTTGTTACATTCTCTGAGCCAGGAGAATGCTATATAAGCCCTGATGTGTAGCTTTGTTTTGGGGGCTCACTTTGAGAAGCGTTCTTTGATTTTATCAGATGAGACTCTGGGAAGCCATTGCTGCTACAGAGCCCCCACCTTGGCTTTGAAAAACCCAGATGTAGATTTGGTATGGATGTAATGGTTGGACAGTTTGGAAATCTGTCTACTTGATCTGTTTTTCTGTCTTGATAATTCTGTCTAAATACTCTGGAATTTGGGGTACTGACCTTTTTCTCCTGAACGAGGTAAACGATACATGTTTGACTGATTAAAGTTAGCTTGTTAATCCATTTTGAGTTGCTATGTTTAACAAAATAGATCTAAGAACCTGTGTTGGCAGCAAACCCTGAGGATGCTTATGGTGCTTGCTGCTACAAAATGGCTTTACAACCAGGATCTGCAGAGTAAAAGGAAAGTATGGGGGGCTGGGATTATTGTTTGTTTCCCAGTTGTGAGAACTCTGTGGAGCCATGGACCAGGAGAGAAGCACAGCTTGCATGCTGACTATGCTGAGCTGAGAGCAGGAATGGTGAGCTGCCTGCATCCTGCATTGGGACCTGGGCAGAAGCCAGGAGCAGCTGCCACCTGTGGGAGGAGACGGAAAACAGTAGTTCAGAATTCAGCCACAGGAAAAGATAAGAACTGAGCAGCAAAGCAGGGGCACTGAATGTGTTTCCTTGCTACATCCCACAGTTTGGGACCCAGGGGGAAGATGGACTTGTGACTATGGTGGGTGGGATGAAGTGCCTTGGACCCCCAAGGACCCCACCTTTTTGGTTTTGTTGCCTAGCCCCATCTCTGTACTTGGAAGCAGGGGCTGGAGCTGTGTGAGGGGAAGGACACCCCCCTCCTCCCAAGAGAACTTTATTTGGACTTTTGTTTTGAATTGAGGTGGTAATGCAATGTACTTTGCATTTGTTTAAGGTCCTGTGGCCATTTTGGTAACTTCCCTTACTTATCTTGCAAATGTGACCTATGATTGTTAATGCTAATTCAAAAGTAAATTCTCTATGCTATGGGCATGAAAGATATTGGGGCCGAATATAATGGGAATGTAAATTTTTAAGATCTTCCCTGCCCCTAGGCTAAAGTGGACCTGGAGCCTGGGGTGGGAGGCTTGTTTTTCAGCAGATACTTCTTGATTGGCCAGTGAGTCAATAAGGTTGGTAACATTCTCTGAGTCAGGAGAAGGCTATATAAGCCCTGATGTGTAGCTTTGTTTTGGGGGCTCACTTTGAGAAGCGTTCTTTGATTTTATCAGATGAGACTCTGGGAAGCCATTGCTGCTACAGAGCCCCCCTCAGGTTTGAAAAACCCAGATGTTAATTTGGTATGGATGAAATGGTTGGAGAGTTTGGAAATCTGTCTATTTGATCTGTTTCTCTGTCTTGATAATTCTGTCTGTATACTCTGAAGCTCTGGGTACTGACCTTTTTTCCCCTGAACAAGGTAAACGATAGATGTATGACTAATTATAGTAAGCTTGTTAACCCATTTTGAGTTGCTTTCCTTTAACAAAGCAGATCTAAGAACCTGTGTTGGCAGCAACCCTGGGGACCCTGGGGTGCTTGCTGCTACAGAGATATATATTTACATTTTACTTATTTATTTTATTTTAATTTAAAAGTATTTATTTACATTTAGTTTATGACATTCAGCTCTACAATCCCTTGAGTTTCAAATTTTCCCACTCCCATTCCTTTCTCATACTCCCTACCACCATGGCAGCATTCAGTCAAATATAGGATCTCCAAATACCTTCACATTAAATATTAGTCAAATTTTAAAAAGGATTATAGTCAATGGACTGAACAGTGAGAAAGAAGAAATAAAACAAAACAAAAAAGAAAACAAATATTTTGCTTCAATATGCTTTCAGACTGTAGTTCTTTCTCTAGATGTAGATATGCCTTTCCATCATGAGTCTTTTGGAGATTTCTTAAGACCTTGCATTGCTGAAATTAGCCCAGTCTATCAACATTACTCATCACACATGTGATGTGTCTACAGTTGTGTAAAAAGTTCTCCTTACCCTGCTCTCCTCCCTTAGGATCAGTTTATATAGATCTCTCCAGGGTATTATGAAACCCATGTACTCCTCATTTCTTATAGCAAAATAGTATTACATTACATCAACATACCACAACTTGTTTAGCCTTTCCCCAACTGATGTATATCCCCTTGATTTCTAATTCTTTGCCAACACAAAAAGAGCTGCTCTAAATATTTTTGCACAATGAGTCTTCCTCCCCCTTCTATAATCTCTTTGGGATACAACCCAAGAAGTGGTATTGCTGGATAAAAGGGTATGAGATTACTTATAGTCCTTTGGGAATAGATCCAGATTGCTCTCCAGAATGGTTGAATTAGTTCACAATTAAACCAACAATGGATTTGTGTTCCAATTTTCCCACATCCTCTCCAGCATTTGTCATTTTCCTGTTTTTCATCTTAGCCCATCTGACAGGTGAGATGTGGTATCTCAGAGTTGTTTTGATTTGTATTTCTCTAAACAATACTGATTTAGACCATTTTTTCATATGGTTAGAGATATCTTTAATTTTGCCCTCTGAAAAATACTTGTTCATATCATTTGATAATTAATCAATTGGGGAATGAGTTGTATTCTTATAGATTTAACTAAATTCTCTGTACACTTTAGAAATGAGGACATTTTCAGAGACATTGGTTGTAAAAATACGTTCCCCATTTTCCACTTCCCTCTTAATTTTGGTTATATTGGCTTTGTTTGTAGAGAAGGTTTTCAATTGCATGTAATCAAAATTATCTATATTGCATTTTATAATGATCTCTAATTCTTCTTTGCTCATACAGTCTTCCCTTCTCCACAAATCTGACAGGCAAACAATTCCTTGCTTTCCCAAATTGCTTACATTATCAGCCTTTATACCTATATCATTGACCCATTGATTTTGTTATATGGTGTTAGATAATGGTCTATGCCCAGTTTCTGCCATACTATATTATAGTTTTCCCAGCAGGTTTTGTCAAATAGTGAGTTCTTATCCCAAAACCTGGGGTTTTGGGGTTTATCAAAGAGTAGATTATTATAGTCAATCATTGCTGAGTCTCATGTACCTAATCTATTCCACTGATACACTTCTCTATTCCTCAGCCAGTACCAAGTAGTTTTTTTTTTTTATTACTGCTGCTTTATAATACAGATTAAAATGTAGTATAGCTAGGCTACCTTCCCTAGCATTACTTTTCATTAATTCCCTTGACATCCTGGACCTTTTGTTCTTCCAAATTAATTTGTCACTATTTTTTATACTTCCATAAGTATAAAATATTCCATAAAATATTTTCTATGGTAAGTTGATTTGTATGGCACTAAATATGTAATTTAATTTAGGTAAATTTTTCATTTTTATTATATTAGCTTGAGCTAGCCATGAGAAATTGGTGATTTTTCTGTTAGTTAGATCTGACTTTATATGTGTGAAAAGTGTTTTCTAGTTGTGTTCCTATAGGTCCTTGGTTTGTTCTGGCAGGTAGATTCCAAAATATTTTGCAATGTCTACAGTAACTTTAAATGGAATTTATGTTTCTTTCACTTTCTGTTGGTTTTCATTAGAAATATACAGAAATGTCAAGAATTTATGTGGGTTTACTTTATATCCTTCAACTTTGCCAAATTTATTTATTGTCTAAAAGAGTTTTTTTACTTGATTCTCTAGGATTCTTTTAGTATATCATCTTATCATCTGTAAAGAGTGATAGCTTGATCTCTTCTTTGACTAATTTGCTTCTTTTCACTTCTTTTTCTTCTCTAATTGCTACTGATAACATTTCTAGTACCAGATTGAATAAGAGGGGTGACAGTGGACATCATTGTTTCACCTCTGATCTTATTGGAAATGCTTCTAGCTTATTCCCATTACATATAATAGTTGCTGAGGGCTTTAAATAGATGCCACTTATTTAAAGCAAGGCTCCATTTATTACTATATTTTCTAATGTTTTAAATGGAAATGAATGTTGTACTTTGTCAAAAGTCTTTTCTGCATGTATTGAGATAATCATGTATTTTCTGCGAATTTTATTGTTGATATGATCAATTATACTAACAGTTTTCCTAATATTAAACCATCCTTGAATCAAAGTATAGTGACAAGTTTTTTAGTCTTTTTGCTAATAATTTATTTATAATTTTTGCATACATATTCATGAGGGAAATTGGTCTATTATTTTCTTTTTCCATTTTAACTCTTTTGATTTATGTATGTGTACCATATTTGTGTCATGAAAAGAATTTAGTAGGACTCATATTTCACTAATTTTCTCAAATAGTTTGTAGAGTATTGGAATCAATTACTCTTTAAATATTTTATAGAATTGCCTAATAAATCCATCTGGCCCTGGACATTTTTTTCCTAGGGAGTTCATTGATGGCTTGTTTGACTTCTTTTTCTGAGAAGGGGTTTTTAAAGTATTTTACTACTTTTTCAGTAAATCTGGGCAACGTACATTTTTTTTAATATCCATCCATTTTACTAACATTGTCAAATTTATGTGCATACAATTGGGAAAAATAATTACAAATTATTGTTTTATTTTCCTCTTTATTGGAGGTAGATTAGACATTTTCATTGTTGATATTTATACTTTTGTTTATTTTTTTCTTTATTATCATATTGACTAAGGGTCTATCAATTTTGTTGTTTTTTTCATAAAAGCATCTCTTAGTGTTATTTATTAATTCAATAGTTTTCTTAATTACAAGTTTATTAATCTCTCCTTTGGTTTTCATTATATCTATTTTATTATTTAGTTGGGGATTTTCAATTTTTTTTCTATCTTCTTCAATTGCATGCCCAATTCATTGACATCCCTTTTCTCCAATTTATTCATGTGTGCATTCAGGGATATAAAACTTCCCCAAGAACTGCCTTTGCTGAATGACACAAGTTTTGGTATGTTGTCTCATTAATGTCATTCTCTTGAATGAAGTTACTGATTGTTCTATAATTTCTTGTTAGACCCAATTTTATTCTTTAGGATTAAATTGTTGAGTTTCCAATTAGATTCTGGTTTATCTTTCCATGGCCCTTTACTGCATATAATTTTTATTGCATCATGATCTGAGAATGATGCATTTAATATTTCTTTCTTCACCAAATTGTGAAGTCTTATGCCCTCTTATATGGTCTAATTTTTACGTGTCATGTAATCCTGAGAAGAAGATATATTCCTTTTTATCCCCATTCAGTTTTCTCCAGAGATCTATTATATTTAGCCTCTCTAAAATTGTATTCATCTCCTTAACTTCTTTCTTTTTTATTTTGATGTTTGATTTATCTAATTCAGAGAGGGGTAAATTGAAGACCCCCACTAGTATCATTTTGCTATCTATTTCTTCCTCTTATTCCCTTACCTGCTCCTCTAGGAATTTGGATACTATATTACTTAGTGCATATATGTTAAGTAATGATTTTGCTTCATTCTCAATGGTGCCTTTTAATAGGATATATTTTCCTTCCTTATCTCTTTTAATTAGATATATTTTTGCTTTTTTTATCTGAGATAAGGATTGCTACCCATGTTTTTTTTTTTAACTTTAGCTGAAGCATAGTATATTCTACTCCAGCAATTTACCTTTACCCTGTGCATTTGCCCTTGTTTAAATTGTGTTTCTTTGTAGACAGCATATCATAGAATTATGGTTTTTTATCCATTCTGCTCTCCACCTCCATTTTATGGAAGATTTCATCTCATTCACATTCACAGTAATGATTACTATATGTCTCTTTCCTTCCACTTCTTTCTGGCTGCTTGCAGTATGTTCTCCTTGATCTGATAATTCTGGAATTGGACTCTGCTATTCCTTGGCATTTTCAATTTGGGATCTCTTTCAGGAGGTGATCGACAGATTCCTTCAATGACTATTTTACCATTTGGTTCTAAGGCCTCATGGAAGTTTTCCTTGATGATTTCTAGAAAGATGTCATCCAGGCTCTTTTTATTTTTTCCTTCATGGTTTTAAAGTAGACCAGTAATTATTAAATTATCTCTCCCTTATCTATTTTCAAGATTATTTTTTCCAATGAGGTATTTTATGGTTTATTCTACTTTTTTTTTCTTTTTTAGATTTTGTTTGACTGATTCTTGATATCTCATAGAGTCATTAGCTTCCACTTTTCCAATATTATTTTTAATGAATTGTATTCTTCACTTAGCTTTTGTATTTGGTTTTCCAGTTCTACTTTTAAGGAGTTGTTTATTTCACTATACTTTTTTTTCCTATTTTTTTTCCAATTGTATTTTTAATTTTTTCTTCTACCTCTCCATTTGACTTTTAAAATCCTTCATGAGTTCTTCCAAAAAGATTTTTTGTCTTTAATATCAGTTAATATTTTTCTTTGAGGTTTTAGATGTGGGTGTATTGACTATGTTGTCCTCTCCTGAATTTGTGTTTTGATATTCCCTTTCTCCAAGATATTACTTTATTGTTATTGATTTTTTTAAAATTTTACTTCTTCATGTTTTTTTAATCTTTTTTTCTGGCTTTTAAATTTGATCTCTGCTTCTGGGGCCCACAGAATACCGTCCCAGATTTCTTGTCCTGGGGGGTAGGGGCCTGCTTACTTGTCTTTTCTGCTGCGGTCTTAGGCACTGGCAGTGATATTGTAGTGATCTGGTAGTTTACCTGGTCCAGAGCTAGAGGTGGTATGTGCCTGTTGTTGGTACTTGCTTGCTTCTCCACCCTGGGGCTCAGGATTTCTTACTGATAAGCTGAGACTGGGCTTTCTACAGGTTTGCTTGAACTCCTCCTATTTTGTACTGGTCCCCTCTACCACAGCAAGAGTGACCTTTCCCTTTAATCCCCCTAACTTCCCAAGCTAAAAGACTTCCAAAACCTGTCTTTCTGCTGGTTCCAATATTTCAAGATTTTTCCTGCATCAATATTATCTGGGTTTTTCAAGGTCAACAATGGAGGATGAGAGTGACTTTACTTATTACTCTGCAATCTTGACTCCCAGAAGTTTTTTTTTTTTTTGAGAAGGGGTGCTGGGCAATTGGTGTTAACTTAATTGACCAAGGTCACATGGCTAGAAAGTATTAAGTGTCTGAGGACAGATCCAAAATCAGGTCCTCTTGACTCTAGGGCCAGCGCTCTATTCAATGCACCTTCTAACCACCCCAAACTCCCAAAAGTTTAAATAGGTGACTTTCATACATTCAGTCTCTTCAGTAGGTGGTATTATTGCCATAGGTCCTTCACAGGATTTTCCTTCTCTCTCACCCAGTTCCAACAGACCCCTACTCCTCCACTAAGAGATCTGGGAATCACTACTGCTACTAATGATTCACTCCACTGTGATCATCTCCAGTTTTGCTATAGTTGATTCTGTACTCGTTCAACCTGAAGTCCCCCACTATTATTGATTTGCTATCTATTTCTTCCTCTTATTCCCTTACCTTATCCTCTAAAAATCCAGTGCAATAGATTCTGCTTCTTGACCGTCTACGTTGTTTTGGGCTGGAAATCTACCACACTCTGTCTCTGTAGATTCTCCTGATGTAGAATTTGTTCAGATTCATTTTTAGAGGTATTTGAAGGAGTTTGTGAGAGATCTCATGTGAGTTGCCTTCATATTATTTTATCTAAAATATTTGAAATTTGTTTCACTTGCTACTACTTCCATCCTCCCATCACCATTCTTTTCCCTATCCCTGCTGTTAGCTACTTCTTTAAAGATATCACAGCACATATATACTAAATTCCCTCTCTCTCTCTCTCTCTCTCTCTCTCTCTCTCTCTCTCTCTCTCTCTCTCTCTCTCTCTCTCTCT
>NW_027187351.1:19123402-19196564 GCF_028583685.1 Petaurus breviceps papuanus | reverse complement strand
TCTCTCTCTCTCTCTCTCTCTCTCTCTCTCTCTCTCTCTCTCTCTCTGTCTCTCTCTCTCTCTCTTGTTCTCCTGGCTTCATGTGTCAAAGATTCTTCTGAGTTCTGATTTTTCCAAGAAGAATATTTGATAATCTCTTGCATGGGTCAATAAACTATAATTGTAAAGACCAATTGTGGCCCCTTTTGAAATGTTAAAATGAAACAAACAAAAACTTCTTAGCACTTATGTCATGCCAAAATAGGTTGTGAGAATCATTTAACTCCCTTTCCTCAGTTAGTGATCCTTCTTTTCCATTCTATAATAGAACCATATTTTTGTCTAAGGAATTATACTCAGTTTGGCAGGATGATTTCTTCTTTGTTACAGGCACTTTCTCTTTGTGTTTTCATATTGCATATACAAAGATTTATTTTCCTTTATAGTAGTTGTTTCTAAGGCTTAATACAAAGTAATTTGATGAATTTTAAGAAATGTAATTATGGTTAATATGTTTACATATAATTATAATAAAATCTTTTTATTTATTTTTGTATTTTTATAAATAAAAATTATCCCTAGTCTGTGGGGTTTCATGTTTTATCTGATGTTTAAACTGATGTATATTTGTCTTAAAGCCATAGGTTTTTGATGGCAACAAACATTTTGTCATCTTTGAAACATCAAAAGCATCCTATATATGATCAGACTGGATATTCCCTTCCTATTTAGTTCAAAGAATATGTGATCCCTTTATCCATTTTTTTTTTGGCAAGCCCCTTAACCAATTTGGGTTTCAGTTTCTTCTTACACAAAATGAGGAGATTTGACTAGATGTTCTTGTGGTTCCTTCTATATAAAAACCTTTGACTATATGAAGTTATTTCAATTATTATTACTTGAAAAAGTAGAATTGTTACATTTCAAAAAATTAGTTGTTAAAGGTAGCTATTTTGATTACCCAAAATTTTATTACAGTGATTCGCTAGTATAGAGACTGTGTACTTGCATACAGAGCTCATGCTTCCCTCTTTCATTGTTTCTCTGTGATTAAAAAACAGTTCCAGCTGACTGTTTATATTTTTCCATGTAGGTAAGAGCAGAGAAGCAAAAATATAGGGAGAGGCAGGTGGCCACCAATAGCTACTTGCTACTTACTTCTGTTATTACAATTTTGAACTAATGCAGACTTGTGACAGATTTTGGGAAATCTTGATATTAGAATTTTTTAAAAAAATGTTTTATTTTAGTCAGGAAAAAAAAGAAAACAAAAATAAAACAAGAGTGTTGTGAGAATATGAAACTCTGGTAATTGTTATAATTTGGTTGGACAACTCATCTCAATCCCTACAAGTTGGGCAGGAACTAGATATACTTCAATATATCACACCATATACTAAGTTAATATCAAAGGGTTATATCATAAGCAAATTAGAGAAGCATAGAATAATTAAACTCTCAGATTTGTGGATAAGGAAAGGGTATGTGATCAAACAAAAATAGATAGAATTACAGAATGCAAAATGCATAATATTAATTACATCAAATTAAAATGTTTCTACACACAGACAATTATGGAAAGATTAAAAGGAAAGCAGGACTTTTTGAAAATATTATAGCAAGTGTCTCTTATAAAGGCTTCATTTCTCAAAAATATAGACAACTGTGTTGGATTTATAATATTATAAAAAATTCCCCAATTTACCAGTGGTCAAAAAATAGCAATAAGCATTTTTTCAGACATAAAAATCAAAACTATCTCTAAGCATCTAAAAATTCTCCAAATCACTATCAATTGGAGAAACTTAAATTAAAAGAACTGTGAAGTGCCACCTCTTACCTATCAGATTGGCTAATGTAATGAAAAAGGAAAGTGATAAATGTTAGAGGGCATGTGGCAAAATTGTGACAATTATTCATTTCTGGTGGAGTTGAGAATTGATTTAAATATTTTGGAAGGTGATTTGGAACTATGCATTAATGGCTAAATAAAATTGTGCATACTCTTGCCCCAACAATACCACTATTAGGTATGTTTCACAAAGAGATTAATAAAAAAAAACTGGGAAAGGACCTATTTGTACAAAAAAAATTATATTGGAGGCGTGTTGTTTTCTTTTTTGGTGGCAGAAAATCAGATATGGAAGTGATGTTTACCAATTGGTTTATAGCTTATAAAGTTGTATTATGATTGTGATGGAATATTACTGTGCTATAAAAAAGGATAAGTATAATGCTCTCAGGAAAACCTGGAAAGACTCACATGAATTGATGCAAAATGAAATGAATAGAACCAGGAGTATATTGTATACAATAATAGCAATGTTATGATGATCAACTATGAATGATTTAGCTATTTTCATCATTACATTGATTCAAAACAAGTTTTGAATGACTTGTGATGAAAAATGATGTCTTCCTCCAGAGAAAGAGCTGCTGGAGTCTAAATGTGAATTGAACCATACTTTTAAAGCTTTATCACTTTTATTTTTATTTGTATTTTCCTTTGTGATGTGGCTTATGTGGAAATATTCTACATGAATTCACATATATAGCCTATAGCAGATTAATTACCATCTTGGGGTGGAGTAAAGGAAAGAGTAACAGAATTTGGAACTCCAAATTTAAAAGAAAAATCCAAACAATAAAAGTTGATTTTATATATATATATATATATATATATATATATATATATATACATACATACATATATGTGTGTGAGGAATAATATAACATAATTATAAAAAATAAAACAAAGCTACTTAACCTTTTCTCATATTGGGCAATTCATGGTTCACTTGCTTATGTCTGCCCCAAGTGACTTTTCAGTGGTCAGAACTGAGCCCTGTTGGGTGCAGTGCTTTTATTTGGTATGGAGCTGCATTGCCCCATAAGGTCTTAGTGTGTTGTCCTCTTGACCTGCCCCACTTTCCTACTCAATTCTGTGAGCCACCACTGAGAGTTCAGGACCTTTTTTCCCTAGTACCAACAAATCAGAAGCAGCTCTGGTGCTTTCAGATTCAGCTACTGACCATTTTTATCCCTGAAGAGCTGTGGCCAAACAGTTGAGGCATGAAAAAAAACAAAAACAAAAACAAAAACTTTCACAGCCTGAAGATCTGGAATCTATGACACTTAAAAAAAAGAATGTGGATCAAAGTACAGGTGTAGGGTTTTTATTTTTTTGTAACTTTGTTGTGATCTTGCATCACTGAAGCATTGCAACTCAGTGCTGGCCCCATGGGAGGTGGAAAATGGGGTACTAAGTGAGTTCAGATTCACTGAGTATCAGTCCTTTTGAGGGAGTGGGAGTGGGGGAATTACCTTCTTTTTGCCTTCTGGGTTGTCTCAATCATGGAGACCATTGAAGTTGCTTTATCTGTTTTCAAGAGTTTAGAAGGGTATCATGATCAAAGAAAATATCTAGGTCTCCATCTTTTGTTTATTTGATCTATCTATCTATCTATCTATCTATCTATCTATCTATCTATCTATCTATCTATCTATCTCTATCCACACATGTATATATATATACACACACATTTGTATATATACACAGAGATGCATATGTGTATATATACATATATAATATACACATTAGTCTGTTCCATTTTAATTATATGCAATACATCCTTTACTCCTTCAACCCATGAATATATGGTTCTTGAAGTCAGGAAAAATTTCATTTTTATCCTTATATCTACAACATCTAGCGTAGTGCTTAAGCTCATCATATGCACTTAATGAATTACTATGGATTAATTGATTGTTTGACCTTCCTAATACATCTACATATTTAAAGTTTAGTCCTGGAAACAGATAAGTATTCAATTGTGATTTATGTAAACTGAAATAGCATTGAGGATTCAGGTATTTTTATGTATAACTCACTTCTCCGAATATTCAGAGTAACTTAGAATCCCAGATTCTGACTCACAAAGTTGGCAAAATGTCATCAGCTGGATTTTGTGTCCCTGGCAAGCTGTTCTCTGCTTTTCCTATAATCCAACTATTAAATTAAAAAGCATTATCCTTCAAAGACCTCTTTATACTATATCTGAACATTAATTATGCAGAACATCTCCCCACAGTCTTTGATATTGTCACCAAAAAAATCTTAGCAACTACTGGGTAAAACTCATTTAAAATATTTATCAACTTGGACTAGTCTCTTTCTTTCCTTTAGAGACTGTCAGCTGCAGAAGTGATGTGGATATAAGGTCCTTTATTAGAAGTGTCCCTGTTAAATCAATTGTGTTTGACAGGTCTCACTCTTAGAGCTATTCTGGCTCTAGGATACCATGTGAAGAATAATTGCAATAATTATTGTTTGTGATAGAACCATAGCTTTCTGATGTAACATAGCTAACACCTTTAGGCTATATTTTGCTACCTCTCAAACCACTGTACTAGGGGTATATTTGAGTGCATTAAATTGAAGATGAAATATTCATTTCCCTACCACTTTAAAATTTTATTTTAATGTTTAAAAAGTTAACTGGATTTAATAAGTGGAAGATGTGTATTGTGCCTGCATTTACAATATGGATATATAGACACATTCATACATGTGTTGCATATTGTATATGCACAGGCATGTTCTGCACTTATGAATGCTATATATATGTATATATATGTGTGTATGTATACGTATATATATAAATACACACACACACACACACATATATATATGAGTTATGTGTGTAAACACACATGAGAATGATTTCTATATATTACATGACTGGAAGATTATTTGATTCTTGAGAGAGAGAAGAGGAATAGAAATAAAATGGAACAGAGCATAAGATCTTTTAAATTATGGTTATTTTCCAAAAGCAAACAAAACACCATGTAACCATGCTCTTGGAAAGGATTAATTTTTCACATTCAGATTATTTAAGAATATAGTCTCTAAAAATTGTATTTATCATTACTGATTCCTAAAACGGTTTATAATAAAAAAATTCTTCAATATGTAGGGGTTTATCTAAGTTAAAGTTAAAACATTCCATCATAGGAATGAAAGAGCATATTCCACTGAATTAATTACTTCTCATACAATATTAAGTTATAGATATACCAATATTTCAAAATTGTATTTAATTAGAATACACATTTACAAGTATATATGTGTATTTTCCTTAATAATTTCCTTCTCTTGGTTTCATCTTTTTCACTCTGACATACATAAGGAAGAAATATAATAATAATTCCACATAGAAACATTAGATTTCATTAGCTAGCATAAACTTTCAGATATAGATCACTTGAAAGTATGTGAGCTTCAATGTAATATCCCACAGGGGAAATTATCCCAAGGTAATGTTGACAACTTTCTAAGAAAGATACATAAAATGCATTTAAAGGTAACCCATTTACTTAATGATTTTCCTCAGATAATATATACTTACAAAGCTATATATATATATATATATCAGCCTAAGTGCAAACAGAGCCCTACTTACACCAGGTTTCTAATATCTTATTTGAAGAATATATTAAAGCAGTGTTTGTGCCAGTCCTGATTCAGTCTACAATATTTTCTTTCCCAGAACTTCCTAAGTTTTTCTCTTTTTTCCCCTCAATTTTTCATTTCCCAAAGGGATCAAGGTGATGGCTTCAACATCTTTAGTATGCTTTTTGGAGACAAATACAAGTTGGAACCTTAGGGGATAGAGTCATTCATCTCTAGGAGTATCCTTCAGTACCTTCCAATTACTTCTATTTTCTGAAAGTAGTAGGTATTTAATAAATGTATGTTAAACTGCTCTCTCCAATCTCCCATATAGTACAAATATTATTAAATACATTTTCCACCAAAATATTGGGTAGCACTATTCCTTTACACATCTCATTGAATTTCTGGTCAAAAAAGCAAATTTTGAAAAATGACAATGAAATCATAGGATCATAGATCGTAGATTTGGATGTATAAAAATATCTCAGAGGAAAAAAAATCAGAGTCCATTAAGTTAACTCTTTATTTTTACAGATGAAGAAAGTCAGATTCAGCAAGGTTATTTGATTTACTCTGAATTATGTGAGTAGAATCAGAGAGGTTTGAACACAGATCATAGAAAATATTCTAGATCTGGCAGGAACGAAAAATCTTATCATATATAATGAATTCATTTCACAAATAATGAAAATGATGCCCAGTATAGTCACATAGTGAATTACATAAAATAGAATTTGAATCTAAGTACTCTGACTACAGACTAGTACTCTTTCAAGTATACCACCCCGATATTTAATCTAACATAAACTTAACTGTTCCCAGTATGTAGTCAGACTTTAGATATCATCTAATTTGAATCCTTTACTTTTCACATAATTAAAGTGAAGCCAGAGGAAGCAACTGGTATAATACCCAGTAAAAAAAAATAAAAAGAATTGTAAAAGGGGACGATTGTACTCGGGTGATTATTAATTATCTTCTCAAGTGGAATGGACCTATGAACTCAACAATTCTGGAGTTCCAGCCAAAGACATTGATCTCAAAACTATATGTGACTACTCATCCTGTGCAATTCTTGTTGATGTTCTTCTGAATGTTTTCCACAGATGGATCATCCAACATTCTGGAGAACTTTCCTGATTTCTCTTAGCATCATAGGGATAACTGTTGGGCACACTGTCAACGTCTCATTCCTTGATTTTACTGGCAAAACCTTCTTGTCTATCTTTTGTTCAATTTCCTAATGACATTTTTACTCCTGTTTTCTTTGTACAATACTGCTAGGTTTTTGTATCCCACACTGTGTGGTACTAATCTCTAGGTCTTTGTAGGTAATAATACTCCATTTTTTTGCCATATAGCAACACCAAATCTTGGTATTAAAATAAATATAGACCAAAGAAGAAAATAATGTTAGGACTAGAAATTTATAGAATTATAACTGAAAAATAAATACACATATACTCACACATTCACATATACATACATACATACATACATACACAAACACAGCCATGTAAATATTAGAAAACATAGTGATAGAATATTATTATAATGACAATTTAATGAGGATGATGTGGCTATGATAGCATAATTAAAAGTGGAAAACCATGATTGCAAATAGCATTGGTTTATAAATAAATTAAGAAAATTATAAATTGCTTTAAGAAGCTTATCCCCACTTTTTTACACTGATTCATTAACTAAAATTATCAAGTTGTGAAAAAATACAAAGGTTCAGTCATGTACATCAGTGTTATCAATTAAGGAGAGTTTTAGGATGAATTGCTTAAATTAAGACTTTTTTTTCAGTTGGACAATCTAATGTTTGCTAAAGCGTACTTAACTTGTTGTACTTTCCTAAAAGTGCCAAGTCATGCCCTAGAATTTTTAACCTTGTTTAACCCACTTTTTCTAAGTTGCTCTGTGATTAACATGTTGAAAGTCTTAATTCAAATACAAATGGGAAAATAAAACTTAAAGCTGCATTTTCTTTAATAAAACACTCCACATTCATTTTAGAGAGATGAATCACACTGCTAAACAATAAAAATATCTAGAGGAACTACTCTGAAGAAAAGTCAATTCATTTGAAAAAATATTCGTTAGTGACCTACTACTTACAGAGATTTATGCTAAAGAGTGGAAGAAAGAAAATATTTAGATATGGTTGGATTTTATGAAGTTTATTTCTTTTTTTTAGCACTGTAACAAAACATATGTAAATATTTATGAAAAAATGAAACAAATGCATTAGACACAAAGTGTTATGTGACATTCAGAGGTGGCATAGCGAATGAGGATTTTGAAGATCCTTTCTAGTCAGGATTTTTTTATTGGGTTGAAATTTCTGTAAATGTGGAACTGGCTAGGTTGCGCAGTGAATAGAGCAACAGCCCTGGATTCAGGAGTACCTGCATTCAAATATGGCCTCTGACAATACAAAACTAGCTGTGTAACCTTGGGCAAATCATTTAACCCCAATTACCCTACCTTCGTCCTTCCAAAAAGCAAAAAAAAAAAAAATCTAAAAATGTGTTTTTAAAGGTAAGTACTCCATGACTAAAGAAGTTTAATATTCACAGGGACTTCATTTTTTTTTCAGATACCTGTGTTTAGGTCATTGTGTTGACTCTCCTTGTTGACAAAAATGATATTATTTGGAGCAAGAAGATCTGGCCATTTAACATTTCTGGGCCTAAATGTTGTGTCTATAATGTCTGAATGTTGTACAAGCCTGTTTTTTTTGCTAGCTTTGAATCAATGATTCTAGAATCCCTCTATCACTTGGTGACTTGTTTTTCAAAGCTTCTTTGGTAAAAACAAAACTACATACATAGAAAAGTCACCCTGCAATCTATTAGATGATAGCTTTCTATGAACACAGCTAAGCTGGTCCTTGGACAACGGACAAAATTCCATCACTGCAATACTACTGAATGTTTTTAAAGCCTGGTAAAACCTTCCAAAATTTATATTAACCTGGCAAAGACTTTGAGAACCCAGGCTCAGCAACAAATCTGAATGAGGCATTGTAGTCAAACTTACATGGGAGATTATACACAAAGAGTTAATATAAAAACTGAGAAAATTTCTTTGTGTACATACACACAAAGACACATATACACATACATATTTATATATTTATATTGTTTTCTAAATATATTACATATAATCTTCTAAAGTTATATGTTATTTACATATTCTAAGTATTAGTAGTATTCAATTCTATTCAAAATTTGTACCTTTCCCCCTTTCTGATCATTTTAGTAGCTAAATATCTCTGAAACCTCTGGTAATGAAGAATTCAATCTACAAAATTCCAGTAGAAGTAAAATTAAGGGCCTGACACCCCACTTGGCTACCAGATCCTGTCATAATTCCATATCCCAAAACATTTATTATGTGATTTTTTTCAACAATGGAGATTCAAATAGGAAAAAAATAGATAACCTCTCATCTCAAGTGGTTCATACTGTAATTGAAGTAGTCAATACATAATATATTATATGCATATGTGTAAGTGTACACATAAATATATGTAAATATTCAGACATATGCATGTGTGAATAAATTGTATGTATATGTATGTATTTATATGTGTGTTTTCAAATATATGATATATCACAGAACATAAACATGCATAAATATATGGGTTTACACGTTTATATGACTGAATAAATACATGCAGCTATATCAATTTCTATATCTACCCATCTACCTTCCATGAATAGATGGATATGTCTGAAAATCCTAAGGGTCCAGGAATTAGGAAGGTGGCAAGGCTTATTTTACATGTGGGGTATCACTACCTACAAGTACATGGCTATCAATTGTATAATACTAGAGAATACACAAAGGAAAAGTTTGGCATAATTATAAGGCAATAAACAGGTTCATAATAATTAAGATTTATAAATATAGCTTAAATAGGTAGGTAGATGCCTACATTTACAAATTTAAAACAAAGTCATGTATCTAGGCCCCAAATAAATGAATTGATAACAATATGACTATGTTCACTGAAAGAAGCAGGAGTGGTCATATGACAATATTTAAAAACATTTTTATTGTAGATCATAACATATTTTCCTTTAGCAACATTGTATATAGCACTTTAAAACAAAACATAGCAAAGGGACAGGCCTTGCTTAAGCCTCAGAGAAAACACATGAGTAAAGACACCATTAATAAAAATAATGTTACTTTGAAACTGCTAGGAACTTGACATATGACAGGATGAATGAGAATCAATGGTCAAAACTGTAATTGTTACAAATTGCTAGAAAATACTCATGTGACAGTATTTTTTTCATAACTTAAGTAAAGGCATAAGTAAAGATGACAGATTATAAATACTTTTTAAAAGACTATTGTTAAAAAATCAAAAGCAGTTTTAACTACAGTTAAAAATAATATAGGATGTAAGCAAAGTTGAAGAAAAAGACCAAGGAGATTAGTTGGGGGCCAATTATTACTGTCTATCTAAGGGAAGAGAGAGAGAGAGAAAAAAATATATATATATATAATCCAAAAAAGTATAGATGTCCTTGTCAAATAGCACATTGATTATAAATAGGTATATATAGCAGTATTTCCACAAGGATTATATAAAAATGATACTGATAAGGAGACAAATATAGATATTTCTGAAATCTTGGTCACCTCTCTCCAAGGGATAATATGATTGCTTTTTTTTCATTTTTCAAATGCTTTATTAACTTCTGATTTACATAATTCATTTCCACCAGATTTAAAGCTAAAAATTTTCTCCCCATTTTTCCCCGACCTACCACACCAAAATGGCAGTCCCACTTGATATCCTCTACTCCAATCTGCTCTTTCCCATGTCTTCTCCCATACCCCCTCCAACTTTCCAGTAGGTCATGATAGATCTCTATGCCCCAGTGCCTGCATAACCTATTTCCCAATTACATGCAAAATAGTATAAATTATATATATTGAACATATCATTTTAAAACTTTGAATTCCAGTTTCACTCCCTTCCTCCCTTGTCACCCACCATTACTGGGAAGATAAGCAGTTCAGTATAGGTTGTACATGTGTAGTAGCTAATGCAAAACATTAACATAGTAGACATATTGTAAAAGAATGACTATATTTCCCTTCCTCCTATCCCACCTCCCACTTGTTTTATTCTCTACTTTGATCCCGTCGCTTTTCAAAAGTGAGTGCTTCCAACTTAACTCCCCCCCAAGCCATCCCTCCCTTCCACTCCCCCCTTTCATCCCATTCCCACCACTCTCCTGTAGGGTAAGATACCCTATTTAGTGTGTATTTCATTCCCTCCCCAAGCCAAAATCAATGAGAATAAGGTTGCCACATTCCCTTTTGCCTTCCTCTTCTTCCCATCTATTGTAACTATTTTCTCTTGCCTATTCTATATGAGATGGTTTACCCCATTCTGTCTCTCCCCATCTCCTCTCTTTATATGCCTCTCTCACCTCTTTATTTCACCTTTTAAGTATCATCCCTACAAATTAAATTGGTCCTGTGCCCATGATGTATACCTGTAAACATATATTCTCACATTCACATCTGTATTCATACACCCGTATACCCTCTAATATAGACACACACACATATGTATATGTATATGTATTCCAGTAAGGCAGATATATATATATGTATATGTATATGTGTGTATGTATGTATGTATGTATGTATGTATATGTATTAGTGTGTGTATTCCCTTCAAATATTTTCAAACTGAGAAATGTTTCATCAGTTAAAATTATTCTTTTTCCATATAGGAAAGTTAATAGTTCAACTTTGATAAGTTCCTTATGTTTTCTTTTTCCTGTTTACCTTATCATGCTTCTCTTGCTTCTTGTATTTGAATGTCAAATTTTCTATTCAACTCTTTTTTTTTTCATCAAGAATGCTTGAAAGTCCTCTATTTCACTGAATGACCATATTTTCCCCTGAAACATGATATTCAGTTTTGCTGGGTAGGTGATTCTTGGTTTTAATTCCAGCTCCTTTGCCCTCTGGAATATCACATTCCAAGCCCTTCGATCCCTCAGTGTAAGCTGCCAGATCCTGAGTTGTCCTGGTTGTGTTTCCACAATATTCAAATTGTTTCTTCCTGTCTGCTTATAATATTCTCTCCTTGATCTGGGATTTTCAGAAGCTGGCTGTAATATTCCTAGGAGATTTTTCTGGGGGATCTTTATCATGAGGTCATCAGTGGATTTCATCAATCACTATTTTACCCTCTGCTTCTAAAATATCAGGGCAGTTTTCCTTAAGAATTTCTTGGGAAATGATTTCTAGGTTCTTTCTTTGACCATGGCTTTCAGGTAGTCCAATAATTTTTATATTACCTCTCCTGGGTCTATTTTCCAGGTCAGTGTTTTTTCCAATGAGATATTTTTCATTGACTTCTATTCTTTCATTTCTTTGTGTCTGTTTAACAGCATCTTGTTTTCTCATAAAGCCATTAGCTTCCATTTGCTCCAGTCTAATTCTGAAGGAAAGATTCTCCTCAGTGAGCTTTTGAGATTTTTCTTTCAAACTGTCAAATTCAGCTTTTTAAGGCATTCTTCTCTTCATTTCCTTTCTGAGCCTCTTTTGTCATCTGAGTTAATTTGTTTTTTAAGGTGTTATTTTCCGCAGTCAGGCTGACTCTCATTTCTTTTATCATTCTCAATTATCTTTCCAATTTGTCCTCTACTTCTCTTATCTGCTTCTTAAGGTCTTCTATGGTCTGTAAACAGATCATATTTTCCTTTGAAGTTTTTTGTGCAAGAGTTCTGAGTTCACTGTCTTCCTCTTGTTCCATGCTTTGCTCATTTTTGTCCCCAAAATAGGAGTCTATTGCTCAATTCTTCTGTTTGCTTTGCTTCTTTTGCCTTCTCATGTTGCACCTCAATTATTTGACTTTTGGCGTTTTTGCCACAGTAGGACTCTGCTACCAGACAAGGGAGCTTCATACCAAATGGTGGGGTTTTCTCATCTATCAGAGGTATTTCTTGGGTGCCCTCTCTGAAGCCTCCATACCCTCTGACAAGCTGCTCAAACACCCCAGGACCTCCACGCTGGACCACAATCTAGATGCAAATAGGTGAAAGCAAGAATGAAAACCCCTAAGACTGGTCCCTTGGTCCCCCTACAGTCTGCAGGCCAGGAGCTAAAGCCGCCACATGGTGGTGGCTGTCACAGCCCTCAGGGGCTTCTCACCTGGGGACAAAAGCTGAGGCACTCCCAAGTACTGGATCCCAAAGTCCACACTGCACTGACCTCTTACATTGTGCTTAGCATCTATGTGTTGATAATTCTGGATTGCTACAGCTACTGGTGATTTGGAGTCCCTCCAGCCTCTACCTGGTCAGGCCTTCCCTAGGACTAAAACCTCAGGCATGCAGCTGGGCTAGGCTCCCAGAGCACTGAGATGGCCAAATTCTGCCAGCCTGCCAGGCTGTCCTGAGCAGGAGATTATCTTCTCTGTGTCATTTTATGGATTCTGTAGCTTTAAAATTTGTTGAGACTCCACTTTTACATGGATTGGAGGTGGTGAGACCTGCAGCTGCATAGAGGTCCTTTTTCTACTCTGCCATTTTAACTCTGATCTTCAAAACCATGATTTCTGCTTAGAGGGTAGTAGGGAAAGAGGTCATGAAGCTAATTTATCTGTTCTCCTCAGAGAGTACAGACTAGATGTTTTCTGTAACAAGCAATAAGTCTCCTATCTTTCCTGTTTTCACACCATTACAGGGGAGATTAATTTAAGATTACATATATATGGCTGACTCAGTCACAGCAAATGATAGTTATAGGAAAAGAAATCACAAATGGTGAATAGTAAATGAACATATTTAGCAAAGCAGAAAGTAAAAATAAACCAGAATTCACCAATTTGAATATACCAAAAAATATACAAAAGGGAATCAGTTCTTTAGGTAGGAGTTAGCAATGAATTCACTGACCCAATTGGATATTACTTAATTTCTCTCTGGAGACAAAGTAGAAATCAGGAGCATAATAAGGAAAATTCTTTCCATCTATTTATTTTTTCTCTGCAAAATCAGGCATAAAGAGAACTTAGGGTAATATATGCCCCTCCCCTTTGTGGAGGAATGAGTTGTCTTACAATTTCAAGACTTCCTCTATTTTTACCCTTCATGAAGTCAAGCATGGTTATTTTATCACTGTTTCCTTTAATTATGAGAGTTTTATGCAAAACAGTCTATGTATGAAACCCAGGTTACACATCCAAAGATAATCCCATCATATATATATATATGTATATATATATATATATATTTACTCTATATAAACATATATGTGCATGAATATATATATATATATATACATTGCATGCATGTGTAGTTATATTTTTGTAGTCTAGAATGTGTGTGCATCAATGTTATCATCATCATAATCATAACCTACCAACATGGAAAGTGGATTTTGACTTATGCTAATGTATTTTTATTCAACAATTCACAATGCCTTGATTTATCTCTCAGGTCATTGATGGTACACATTGCAAAACTACTGGTCAGGGTGTGATGTCTTGTCATGTAGCAGAATGAAGTCACATATTCAACATAGGGATTAAATTAATATTAGCTTTATTATTACCATCTTGCAATTAACAGTTATTTATTAGTGTTTTGTTTGTAATAAACCTGCATTACTGTGGTTCTTAATATGACTGTCACAGAATTCCTTATCTCAGCACAATCAGTAGAAATAAAAAGAGAGTAACTGCAAAGATTCCATGAATTCATAAGCACAAGTACTGCCATTTTGTTATTATATCTTGTCTTTCAATAAATATAAATCATTTAATTTAAACATGCATTTATTATATGTCTTCCATTTTAAGACTCAATATAATCAATATGGCAAATGGGAGGGACAAAGTATCAAATTTGAATTCATAAGCTCAGAACAATATCCAGGTTCACATTTTAATTCCAACAACAGATAACTATTGTCCTAGGGCAGCCACTTTCCCTCCATCTGCCTTGAGCAACTTCCTAGGACTTTCCTATTAAGTCATATATCTGTTGCTGTCCTAGGTCTGTAGATTATGGATTGGGAACATGCTTAAGGAATGTACCATTGAACACTACTAGGAATACCTTTATTACATCACTTAGAAATGATAGAATAAAGTGAAGAATAATATTTCTGTATATTTGACAAGGAAAGGAAAAAAATTAATAGGGAATTCTATTTTAGGCACCAAGACCTGACATTTTCACCAAATGTGACTGATAGTCATGAACTAGGTTGGGGAGTACCCACAGTTGTAATTCCCTATATTGGCTAAATATAGTATACTCCTATGTATAAAGGAAATGCTAGATCAGGCAAATTCAAAGTCAAAAACAAAATGGCCCTTGCCTTCAAATAGTATATTATGGGGTTTTGAAAAATATCTTTATGTTAAAGAAGTGTACTAAAAAATATTGTAGAATATGTGAATATTGTTTTTATTTATTTGTTTATTTATTTCTTAGCAATTGGGTTAATTAACTTTCTCAAGGTTATACAGCCAGTGATTTCTGGGTATGGTGCTAAGTATCCAAGCCCAGATTTGATCCCCGACACAGCTTTTATTCGCTGTCCTACCTGGCCGCCCCTGAATATTACTTTCTTAATAGTATGTGAAATTGTTTAGTAATCTACACCTTGAGTTATTTATGTACACCTTCCTGAAAGTGTAACTTCCGGAAAACTGAAAGCCTGTGGTCTATAGGGCACTGATGAGCTACTCATTGCTTTGCATCAGTGCAAACATAGACTTGGGATTCATAGATTCTAAGTTTGAACCAAAAGATTCCCCCCAAAAACCATATCTTAAATTAATCAGGGCCAGGTCTTCAAAAGAGTATAAAAGGAAGATAAAGGAAATTGTTAAAAAAAAAAAAAGGAAAAATATAATACTCCATTATATCAACCTAATGAGAAGAACTGAAACATTACCAGTCTCCAGTATTTGAGATTCTTAGAAATGTTACCCTAGGTGGTGCAGTGAAGAGAGTACCAGCCCTGAATTCAGGAGGACATGAGGTCAAATCTGGCTTCAGACACTTAACACCAAAAACTAGCCTTGTGACATTACACAAGTCACTTAACCCCAAATGACACTCCAAAACACAGGAAAAATAAAGAAATATTACCCTACATAATTCTGGGCAAGAGGTTGAAGAAATTAAATTTGGAGGTTTGCACTGAAAAATAAAGAAATTTCAATTCATTCAAAGTCAAATATATATTAAGATTAATTTAGGAATTCAATTGTTTAAGAACTATAACGGTAGCAGTAGCAATTAGAGAAGAAAAATAAATCAAAAGGATCATATTAGGCAAAGAAGCGATCAAGCTATAGAACTCTTTGTGGATGATATGATGATATATTTAGAGAATCCTAGAGAATCAAGTAAAAAAAAAACTACTTGAGAAAATAAATAAATCTGGCAAAGTTGCAGAATATAAAATAAACCCACAAAAATTCTCGACATTCCTTTATATTTCGAAGGAAATTCAACAGCAAGAGAGAGAAAGAGAAATACCATTTAAAGTTACTGTAGACATTATAAAATATTTGGGCATCTACCTGCCAAAACAAACCCAGGAACTATATGATCACAATACAAAACACTTTTCACAGAAATAAAATCAGATCTAACTAATTTGAAAAAATATCAATTGCTTGTGGCTGGGTTGAGCTATTATAATAAAAATGCCAATTTTATCTAAATTAAATTATATATTTAGTGCCATAGAAATAAATTCACCAAAAACCACTTTATAGAGCTAGAAAAATGAATAACAAATTTCATTTCAAAG
This sequence comes from Petaurus breviceps papuanus, assembly GCF_028583685.1. Lineage (NCBI taxonomy): Eukaryota > Metazoa > Chordata > Mammalia > Diprotodontia > Petauridae > Petaurus > Petaurus breviceps. The sequence goes on along the minus strand of NW_027187351.1, from coordinate 19,180,300 downwards.
AAAAAATGGTACAGAATATCAAGGGGATTAATGAAGACAAATGCTAGGGAAGGTGGACTAGCTATACCAGATTTTAATCTGTATTATAAATCAGTAGTCATCAAAACTTCTAGGTACTGGCTGAGGAATACAGTAGTGGATTAATGGAATAGATTATGCACACGAGATTCAGAAGTCAAGGACTATAATAATCTATTGTTTGATAAACCTAGATATCCCAGTTTTGGGGATAAGAACTGACTATTTGAAAAAAAAAAAAACTGCTTAGAAAACTGGAATATAGTAAGACAGAAACTGAGCATAGACTACTATCTAACACCACATACCAAAATCATGTCTAAATGGGTCCATGATCTAGGTATAAATGTTGATACTGTAAACAATCTTGGAAAGCAAGGAATAGTAAGATTTGTGGAGAGGGAAAGACTTCATGACCAAACAAGAATTAGAGAGCATTATAAAATGCAAAATGGATAATTTTGATTACATTAATTTGAAAAGCTTCTGTACAAACAAAGCCAATGTAACCAACATTAAGAGGGAGGTGGAAAATTGGGAAAGAATTTTTACAACCTATGTCTCTGATAAAGGACTCATTTCTAAAATATACAGAGAACTGAGTCAAATCTATAAGAATACAAGTCATTCCACAATTGAAAAGTTGTCAAAGGATATGAACAGGCAGTTTCCAGAGAAAGAAATTAAAGATATCTATAATCATAAGAAGAAATGCTCTACATCACCATTGATTAGAGAAATGCAAATCAAAACAACTCCGAGGTACCACATCCAACAAATCACATTGGCTAAGATGCCAAAACAGAAAAATGACAAATGCTGGAGAGGATGTGGGCAAATTGGAACACTAATGCATTGCTGGTGGAGTTGTGAACTGATCCAACCTTTCCGGAGAGCAATCGGAATTTATGCTCTGAGGGCTATAAATAATTTCATACCCTTTGACTCAGCAATACCACTTCTAGAATTATATTCAAAAGAGATCATAGAAGTGGGAGGAAGACCCATATGTACAAAAATGTTTATAACAGCTCTTTTTGTGGTGGCAAAGAATTGGAAATTAATGGGGTGCCCATCAATTGGGGAATGCCTGAACAAGTTGTGGTATATGCATGTAATGGGATACTTTTGTGCTATAAGAAATGAGGAGCAGATGGACTTAATATTTACCTGAAGAGGCTTATAGGAACTGATACTGAGTGAGAAGAGTAGAACCAGGAGAAATTTGTACAAAATTACAGGCACAAAGTATGTGTGATGACCAACTTTGATAGACTGGACTCTTCTCAGCAATGCAGTGATGCAATCCAATCCCAAAAGACTCATGATGGAAAAAAAAAAATGTCTACATCCAGAGTAAAAATGAGAAAGAACTGAGTTTGAATCCAGATTGAAGCAAATTACCTGATATTTTTCATTTTCCTGTTTGGTTTTATTTCCTCTCTACCATTTTTCCTTTCATCTGATACAATTTGTCCTTATAACCTGACTATATTCTAACGTGAATGTATTGGAAGATCCTATACTTGAGTGTATGCTGCCATGTGGGGAAGTGAGGGGAGGCAGGGGGACAGAATTTGACAATCAAGGAATTGTGGAATTGAATCTTGTAAACTAAAAGTAAAAAAAAAACAAAACAATTTAATTAAAAAAAGAGAAAGAGGGATAATGATATTTTTCTTTATTTCTTTGAATCCAATGTTTTATTAACTTATAGTTTACATCATTCATTTCCACAAGTTTTGAGTTGCAAATTTTCTCCCTGTTTTTCCCCTACCCACTGACCCAAACTGGTGAGCCCAAAGGACATCCCCTCCCCCATCTGCTCACTCCTGTATCTTCTCCCATACCACCTCCAACTTTACAGTAGGGCACGGTGGATCTTTATGCCCCAGTGTCTTTAGGTCTTATTTCCCAGTTACATGTAAAATAACATTATAATAGCACATATATATATACATATATATGTATACGTATATATATTTGAATATTTGATTTTAAAACTTTGAATTCCAGATTCATTCCTTTCCTCTATTGTCACACAACCACTGTAAAAATAAGCAATTCAATATAGGTTCTACATGTGTAGCTATGCAAAACATTTCCATAGTGGATATATTGCAAAGGATGTCTATATTTCCCTCCTTGCTATCCCACCTCCCACTTATTCTATTCTCTACTTTGATCCTGTCCCTTTTCAAAAGGGGGGTTTTCCAACTTACCTCCCCCCCAGCCTTCCCTCCCTTCCATCATCCCCAATCTCATCCCATTCCCTCCTACTCTCCTGTAGGGTGAGATACCCTATTTACTATGTATTTCATTCCCTCCCTGAGCCAAATTCAATGAAAATAAGTTTTACACATTCCTTTTGGCATTCTTATCCTTCCCCTCCATTGTAAACATTTTCCCTTGCCTCTTCTATATGAGATATTTTGCCCCATTCTGTCTCTTCCGATTTTCTCACATTATATACCTCCCTCACCTCATTATTTCACCTTTTAAGGATCATCCCTGCCTATTAAAATTGGTCCTGTGTCCTCTATCAATGTATACCTGTAAACATATATACACACGCCCATATAACCTCTTATATAGACATATAGACACACACATATATTCCCTTCAACTATTTTCATACTTAGAAAAGGTTTATAAGTTACAATTATAACTTGGATGTAAATAGTTCACATTTGATAAGTTCCTTATTATTTCTTTTCCCTGTTTACCTTTTCATGCTTCTCTTGATGCTTGTATCTGAATGACAAATTTTCTATTCAACTCTGTTTTTTTCATCAAGAATGCTTGAAAGTTCTCTATCCCATGGAATGAGCATATTTTCCCATGAAACATGATACTCAGTTTTGCTGGGTAGGTAATTCTTGGTCTTGATCCCAGCTCCTTTGACCTCCAGAATGTCATATTTCAAGCCCTTCAATCCCTCAGTGTAGAAGCTGCTAGATCCTGTGTTATCCTGATTGTGTTTCTGCAATATTCAAATTTTTTTTTTTCTTCCTGGCTGCTTGTGATATTTTCTCCTTGATCTGGGAATTCCAGAACCTGGGTATAATATTTCTGGAGTTCTTTTTTTGGAATCTTTTTTAAGGTGGTGATTGGTGGATTCTTTCAACTTCTATTTTGCCCTCTGGTTCTAAAACATCAGGGCAATTTTCCTTGAGAATTTTTTGAAGGATGATTTAGGTTCTTTTTTTGATCATGGCTTTTAGGTAGTCCAATAATTTTCAGATTATCTCTCCTGGAAATATTTTCCTGGTCAGTGGTTTTCCTAATACAAAATTCACATTCCCTTCTATATTTTTTTTCCATTTGTTTGCATTTGTTTAATAGTATCTTCATTTCTCATAAAATTGCTAGGTTTCTTTTGCTCCAATCTAATTCTGAAGGAATGATTCTCTTTGGTGAGCTTTTGAGATTCTTTGAGGTTCAGCTACTAATAATTCTTTTTGATGACTTTAGATAATTTTTTATGTATTTAAGTAAAAAAAATACATTTCTCCCAATACTTTCCAGTGTTTTGTTTTAATAGAAATGAGTGTTTTACTTTAACAAAAGCATTTTCAACATCTATTGATATAATTGCATGACTTAAAAAAATGTGTTACTGATACAATCAATAATAAATGTTTTTCTTACATGAAAACATTACTGCTTTCCTAGTATAATTCCAAATTGGTCATTTTATGTAATCTTTGTAATGTATTGTTTTAATTTTTTAACTAGAATTTTATTCAGAATTTTTGAATCAATATTCCTTAATACAACTGGTCTATAGTTTTGTTTTGTTTTTTTTTCATCCTTCTTTAGTCAACAGTACCACCTTTGTTTCATAAGAGAAGTTGGGTAGGAACCCTTTTTTGCCTATTATTCCAAGTAATTTATTTAATATTCGAAATAGGAGACCTTTAAATGTTTGTTAGAATTCACTTTTAAATCCATTATGTTATGGCACTTGTTCTTTTCTTAGGATGCGTCTCTGCTGCGGATTCAATTTCTTTTTCTCAAATAGGTCTATTAACAAACTCTATTTCTGCTTCTACTGATCTAGGCAATTTGCATTTCTACAAATGTTATTCCTTTTTGCTTAAATTTTTAAATTTATTGCCATGTACTTGGACAATTAAAAAAAAACTCATGATTTTTTATTTAATTTCTTCTCCATGTGTTGTATATTAACTCTTTTCACGTTTGAGACCAGAAATTTTGTTTTTTTTCTCCCTCTTTGTAAAATCAAGTTAAGCTAATTTAAATAATTTAAGGTAAATTAATTTAATCAAAATTATTACGATAAATGATTTATAACTGGGAGTGCCAGGACTTAAAAAAAATAATGAAGGTTCTTCAATGTATTTTTTTCTCATATATATATATATATATAATATTTTTTAAAATAATACTCTGAGAAGAGGTTGATCATAGGCTTTCCTAGATTAAGTGATCTATGAGATTAAAAAAATCATAAGCCATGAGAATAAAAACCAAAAGGAGGACAAAAAAGAAGAGTTGGAGGAGGATAACAAGGAGGAAGAGAACTTTTGTTAAAAATAACAACAACATTGTTTTCCCTTGAAATTAATATTTCTCCTCCTGCCTGTATAATTGAAATGGTTTTGCACTAAATCAGATCATTGGACTGTAATTATTTGTTTAGGGTTTAATTAACAGTGTTTTGTTAAAGCAAGTTGCTGTAATGGGAATGTAAAATTTAAGATCTTCCCTGCCCCTAGGCTAAAGTGCACCTGGAGCCTGGGATTGGAGGCTTGTTTTTCAGTAGATACTTTTTGATTGGCCAGTGAGTCAATAAGGTTTTTACATTCTCTGAGCCAGGAGAAGGTTATATAAGCCCTGATGTATAGCTTTGTTTGGGGGCTCACTTTGAGAAGTGTACTGTGATTTGATCTGGACTATGGGAAGCCACTGTTGAGAGCCCCCTGTCTTTGAAAAAAAAGCCCAGATTTTGATTTGGTATGGATGTAGTGGTTGGACAATTTGGAAACTGTCTATTTGATCTGTTTCTCTGTCTTGATAATTCTGTCTGTATATTCTGAAGTTTGGGGTGCTGACCTTTTTCCCCTGAACTAGGTAAACGATACATATTTGACTGATTAAAGCAAGCTTGTTAACCCATTTTGAGTTGCTTTTCTTTATCAAAGCAGATCTAAGAACCTGTGTTGGCATCCACCCTGGGGATGCTGAGGTGCTTGCTGATACAGTTGCTTAAACACAAAATTGTTATTTGGGAAGGACCTCAGAGGTCCTTTGGTGTCAAATGGACCAGTGGTGTCAAGCTCAAATATAAATAGGTACCATTAATTGCTGTGTTAGTATCCCTGCAGGTTACACTTTGACTTAATTTTTAGACATAACATTATCTATGCTTTATTGTATTTTCCTTAATTTAAAAATATTTTTCAATTTTATTTTCATTTATTCCAGCTATATCTAGAAGTGTGGAGTGTTACATATAATCTCATCCTCTGATATCATCCAGTCAATCTGCATCTAAACAGCAATTTACTCCACAATATCCATGGTGAGTAGTTATAATGTTCTCTCTAGCTCTAGATAAATAGCATGAACAATTCTTGGATTCTTACATCCTATTAACAATAAGAAAACTGAGCACAAATCTCCAGTAGGAATAGATTTAATTATAATTATACACAATTAATTATATACTATATATAATATTCCCTACATATAATTTAATTATATGCAATTTTATAAATAAATTTAAAAAGATATCAATTCATGCATGAAAAAATAATTTATTGAGCAGTTATTATAAACCTCGCATAAAATACAAAAGTAACACAGTCCCCACAGTCAATGAGCTTGAATTTTATTTGAAGACACATAGGTTGATGATAGGCACTGAATGGCATTTTGGAAATTAAAAGGAAATATTATTTGATGCTGGAGTCAATATATAGCCTTTTTAAATTTATGGAGTAGGCTAATGACATGTGTCTGAGGAAAACCACTTTTATGGTATTGTGAAGGATGGATGACAGAGGAAAAAATCTAGGTCAGTAGACAAAAATAGGAACCTCTTGCATTAGCCCAGTCATAAGAAAATGAGCACCTTAAGTGGTTGATGTGTAATTATTATGTGGTCTAATCTTGTATCATGATTGATATATCCATTGCTTATGTTGGATCATTCATATTCATCAACCATATACCTAACGCTTGTTTACTCACTTAGAATAAAATTTTAGTACATAAGAAACTATTCTATAAATATTGCTTTCTGTTTTAAAGTTGTAGACATGAAGTGAACTAAGTGTGTGCGGAGGTTGGGGGGGGTGAGGTTTGGGAGGTTATGCTGGAGAGGGAGAGATGATTTTCCAAATGACACTTGAATATCTGCTTCTGTAAATACCTCATTAGACCTTAAGTTATAGCTATCCAGTATGGATAATTCCTAAATCAGTTCAGAGAAAGAATGGAGTTGGAGAGATTGAACCCCTGCTACTGGGAGCAGGAACTTTTCCCAATTCAGCAAAAGATATTTTTGCTATCTTGTTGCATTTCCTCTTGTTTATTTGTGTTCATAATTCTAACCTAGTACCATCACAGGTTACACTTTAAGAATAACTCCACTTTTTGGATTTTTCTAATTATAAGAAAACAATTTTTCTATCCTTGAGTTGGCAACTGCCTTTGTAGTTTCCACTCAGTGTTTCTTGCTCTGCTCTGGAGAGGGCATGGATCTACTAACAATAATAACAATAATAATAATATTAACAACAATAATAAATACATATCCTATAAGATGATCCTATGATTATTTGAAGAAACATACACTTCACTCAACAACAACAACAACAACAAAAAAACATTTCCCATCTAAATATACCATTTTGTTCCACTGATTCATTGATGACAGTTCCCAGAACTACTTAGATTCTGGAAGCCCTAATTTTGACTATGGAGCTTGTCAAAGCCCTTCCTAAAATGTGAGTTGCCAGAACTAAAAGCAATAGTGCCGATATTTTTTGACACACCCTCATTTTACTGATAATAAAAGATAATAAAATAAATTAAGTATTGGATTTGAATTTTAGGGAAGCTTTAACTTAGAGAGTTCTATATTTACTGAAGGTCTAGATTTCCTTTTGACAGCAGAATAACAAAGAAAAGTCATCTGATTTCCTACCTAGTATGAAACACCTATTTGTAAATTTGTGGAAAATCCATGCTATTGCCATCAATAATCCAGATTGAAATATTGCAAGTTGGTAAATTGGGTCTCTGAGTCTAGGCAGCAAGTCAATGTCCATGCTATGGATGAAACATAAATTCAAATGGTCATCAGATGTATCTGGTATGATTGAATGTGAATGTTATAAGGGAGAGTTCAATGGTGTAAGGATGGCATAGGGATTGGACATAAATATATACATACATATTACATGTATATATATATAGAGAGAGAGACAGACAGACACACAAAGACACATTGTAACATATGTCTATACACATATGTGAATTGCTAAGAATATATTATTCATATGTGTGTATGTTTTAAGAAAAATACTTAAGAGGGAGTCTGTGTAGGGAGAGCATAACATGTGGCAACTTCAAATGTTCATAATTATAGCTCTCCATATTATACTCATATGTTCATAACTATCATCAGGGGAAAAACAGTCTCTGTGAGAATATTGTTTTTGCTGAATTCAACTAATGTAGAACAAGATTAGCAAAGAATCCTGATGCAGTAGAGAAAGTCCCAGAGTTAGCAACAGATCATGAACTTCAAGTTCCCAAACGTGTACTAATTAGCAATGAAAATTTGGCCAATACACTAACTGTAGCATATTAAATATATATATGTTTGTTTGTTGAATTGAATTAACCTATCAATTTAATGGAATACTATTGTACTATATGAAACAAGGGGCAGATTGATTTCATATTTACCTGGAGAGGCTTACACAATTTGATGCTGAGTGAGAAGAGTAGAATCAGGAGAAATTTGTACACAATTACAATTACACATGAGAGCAAATATAAGTAGAGATGTGTAACAGTTAAGGTTTGGAAGTCTACAGTTAGAGCAGGTGAACTGTGGCAAAAGATTAAGACATTAAAATTCAAGTAGAAAACAGTCAAAATATGACTTCAGGATAAATGCAGATGAGAATGGCCATTAAAGGACAAATGTTAGCTGATGACTGATACATGAGAAATCTGTACAGCCTAAAGATGTGGATCAATTTTTCAATTGTTTTTCTATTTCTATAAAGTTATTGACATAAAAGGGAATTTAGAGTTAGAATCAATGTCAATTACCTCTCTGACCAAAAGGATACAACAGGACTTATAAATTGTAAGCTAACTTCCTTAGTATTTTAGTATTTTCTAATTCAGTCTCTCTATACTAGAATAATAAATTTCTTAGCCAAGGCTAATATCATTTAGGAAAAAAGGAATTTCCTATCAGTCATAAATAGTATAAATCCCAGAGCTGAAAAGGATTTTAAAAATATGTACAATGTGTGTGGGTATATACACCTATATGGACTGTATATATATGTGTATACACAGAGAAAACTATAAAATTTCAAAGACCAAAATTTATTTTTACTGTATTCTTACTGAAGAGATAAGAAACAGTAAAGCTACACAAGACCCTCATACTTGACTAATAATGATTTCAAGGCTGCCTGGTAAAAACATGGGGAAGGTTGCCTTTCTTTCTCTCCTCAGAGCTTCTTCAAGTACCTGGCTTTTAATAAGCTCTTAGCAAGTGCTTTTTGACTACTAGCATACCCATTTTGTGGATGGGGAAAGATGAGACTCCAGCATTTAGCTCAATGCAAATTTTTTAGTAAGTGGAAACTAAACTTTTTTTTTTAACTGAAAAATTGATACTGGAAATAAGAGCATAGAAATGCCAAACTGATTAATGGTGAAATACTTAATTGTGAGCTCAAATAAACAGGCATATTGTGGAAAAAAATTCAGCATGAAGACACAGTCAAAGTTTCCCTAAAATTAAAAATTTTAGAATTTCAATGAAAGTCTTGGACACTTTTTTTTTTCCTGCTGAAACTCCCAGACAAAAAAAAAAAGAGGAATTATTTTTTTAATATTCTGCTATTGTAATAGATTTCTGATTCCAATGATGTGAACATTTATTCTAATAATGCAGATTATATCACTTTCACTCCTTTCCACAGTGTATTGTAAATCATCTACAGGCTATCTACACTATATGCAAGGAACCCTTCTGTAGACCTCTTGACATTGTGTGTATGCTTATGAAACTCGTGGGCTAATCATTTGTTTTCTATCTTATACTTCATCTTAATACATGAGAACACTCTTTCCCCACCAAGAAATGTATATCTTCTGCTTCTTTTTTGTCATTCTTCAATTGTAGTATCTCTGACCTTGCTAACCTTTGGGTATCAAAAATTTAATTCTTCATAAACAAGTTTTCCAACATTTTTTGGGTGGAAGAACAAAGAGGAAGTATGTACCAGGTAAACTCATGTACCACCAGTATTTCAACCACCAATTCCCCTCAGACCTAAGGTGAGAATGCCAATGATCCTGAAATCTAGAGTAATGGGCTTATACCGCCCCCTCACAGAACACCTGCCCTACTTGTAATGTCGAATTTGTAGACATCATTGAAGAAAGCAATCAATATGGAAAACAGGCCCACCTTATGTCCTGCATGACTAAATGCTCACCAAAGGCCATTGGTCTTAAGGAAATTCCCAATAAACCAGAGTGTAGGAACATTTCACAGACCACTGATCCTGCATCTAGTCTAGGTCACCACAACCAAAATTCTGGTAAGTAACATTCATGGAGATTCTGTTTAGTATCTTCTTCTGTGGGAGTTGAAACAACAACTCCTGAACATCCAGAATAGATTAGGAAATTCTTTTTTTTAAATTTTTTAATTTTTTTGCTTTTTCTGTTTATTTGTGGAGGGCAATTAGGGTTAAGTGACGTGCCTAAGGTCACATGACTAGGTTTTGTGTTAAGTATCTGAGGCCAAATTTGAACTCAGATGCTCCTGACTCCAGGGCATTGCTCTATTCACTGCAACACCTAGCCACTCCAATTGGAAAATTCTTGATGACAAAAACTATGTCACTATCAAATTGTTCAACATCAGAAATTGATGTGTTTTTATCAGAAAAAAATGACATTATGAAAAATTCATCATTATCTCCTTTATACACTAAATAAGGGTGATTGGACCTGGTAGTTAAAGCCTTCAGATATATTGCTTTCCCCATTGAAACATGATTCCTTTGTGAGCAAAGTGTGTTTTATATATCCACCTTTAGATATGGTATAAGCAAAGTGCTTACCACATACTAAGCATTTTAATTCATTTATTTGCATTGTTCCACCATCAAACTAGAACAAAAACAAAGAAAAATAATTCCTTGTTTTACAAATGAAAGCCATATATTATATATCTCGTATACCATTATAAAAAATAATCAAACATTTATCATAGATTAGAAAGTTTCACTTTTTGTCTTACACACATGTGCTTACATTTGCACAAATACTTGTATTCACATATGCATATGGAGACAAGCACATACGCATATATACAATCCTATTTTAATGTATACTATAGAAGTGGATTCTAGGTAAATGGTAGAATAGTTCAGAAAATTCCAAGTTCTCAAGATTTTCCTCCACAAAAGAGTTAAATAGCACCTTAGCATGAAAAAGTGTGGGTGGGGATAAATAACAATAGGGGAACAACCAGAGTCTCTCTGGGATAATTTGAGAAAATCAGAAGAAAAATCACAGGATGAGATTTGGTCCTGATGAAGAACAAACACCCCAAAGATGGGTTCCATTTAACAACAAATGGTAAATCATAGGGTTACTTTGTTTGAGAGGCTGCCACGGCCCCAGTCACAGGAACTTTAATCCCCTTGATACTACATAGTAAGGGGAATTGGTGATCTGGGCCCAGGAAGATCAAGGGGACCTCTGCTGATAAGCAATGCAGATCCAGCTGTGTTGAAAAGAGTGGTGGGTGCAAGGAAGAATTAGCATACACCTGATGAGTGCAGAAGAAGTGGACTTGAAAGTCCCTGAGTGTGGGCACTTATAGGAGGTTGGAGGTTTGACTTTAGTTCCAGGGTAGAGGGGAGAACTGAAGTTCTGTGCCGAGAGGTCCCATGCCCCATAACCTAGTGCTAGAGGTGATTACAATAATTAAGATATCACCACAAAAAAATGTATAGGCAAAAGATAAAGAATCCAATCATAGAAAGCTATTACAGGAATAGAGATGACCAGGTTCCATCTTCAGAGGAGTATGTTGAAGCAAAGAAAACCCCTAAGAGCAATGTGCAATGGAAAGCTACCCCAAAAGAATTCATAGAAGATCTTAAAAGTTTTTTTAATCAAATGACAGCGATGAAGAAAAACATGAAAGAAAGAAGAAGAATTCAAGAAAAAGAAGGGTATGAAAGGAAAGTCAAGCCATGAGAAAAGGATATCCAGAACCTTAAGGAAGAAAATGAAATCTTGAAAATTAGAATTGGGTAAAGTGGAGCTGGTGAATTTGTCAGAGATGAAGAAATAATTAAACAAAATATGAATAATGAAAAAAATATCAGAGAAAGTAAAACATCTTATAAGAAAAACAACAGATTTGGAGAATAGATCAAGAAGAGAAAATATGAAAAAATAATTGCATTAACTGAACATGATGATAAAAAGAATCTTAATACAATAATAAAAGAAATAATTAAAGAAAATTATTCTGAAGTATTAGGAGAGAAAGTAGAAATAGAAAAAATCCATCGATCACCACTTAAAATATGTCCTATGAAGAAAACTTATAGGGATATCATAATCAAATTCCAAAATCCCCAGTTCACAAAAAATATTAAAAGAATCAAAATTACAACAATTTAAATATGATAGTTTCGTAAAAACAGTTATACAATACCTATCAGTAGAGACATTAATGCACAACAATTCTTAGAATACAACATATCAAAGAACAAAAGAACTGGGATTTTAGCCAAATATATCATAGACTGCAAAGTTAAGTATTATCATGAATAAAAAAAAATTGACGTTTTATAAACTCTCAGTCTTTCAAGATTTTTTTTTAAATCCTGAAGTTAATAGAAAAGTCCACATACAGGAACCAAGGGATACATAAGGCACTTAACAAAGACTGATTACAAGGAAAGCATAAGGACAGACTCTATATATATGATGTGTGTCTAATATTTTAATTAATAATTGGGTAGTTCATAAGAAAGACTGGGGTAAACATGATTATGATATGGATTTTAAAAGTAAGGCCATTTAGGAAATGCAAAAAAGAATATTTTATACAAATGAAGTGCAAAAGGAAAAATCAATAAAAAATTACTAGGTGAGTAAGTCTGGTAGTTCAGGTAACCTATTTTCATCAGGAATGGGTTTAAGATGGAACGATAGATAGATAGATAGATAGATAGATAGATAGATAGATAGATAGATAGATAGATACATACATACATACATACATGCATGCATACATACATACACACATACATACATACACAAATACACACATACATGCATACATAGATAGAGAAGGTTGTTTAGATTAATGATAATGAAAGGATAGGGGAGGGAACCTTGTAGTGTATTAGACAAGTAATACGAGGACAAGGTAGTGGGTAGAAGTAAAGAATAGGAGGCAAGAGGAATATGAAAAAGCTATTCGCAAACATAAAAAAAAAGACCAGGGGTAGAATATGTTTGGGAAAGTATATATCAATATAGGTATGTATATGTTTTTATGTGTTTGTATATATCTATAGCTATAGAGAAACATATCTAAACTTTATTGTAGCATTCCAGGTGGATTTGGGGGAGGGAAAAAAAGAACAAAGTAAAAAATCCAACACAGAGGACAAAATAAAACTTAAAAGGAAGCAAAGAAAAATGGACAACTTTCAAAACAACATATATTATTTTTCCTTCAAGCTTTCTTGAAATGAAACTTCATAGTTACATATTTTGAAGACTCTTTTGTTCTGCTATGCACATGACATGCTTTTTTCATTTTGTATTTAAGTTCCAATATTTAATGTTATATATGTCTATTTCTTTTGCCTATTCTGTACTTGTCTTCTGGTTTTTGAGTCTAAAATAATTTTAGAAGAAAAAATTTATAATATATGCAAAACACATGTATAAAATATAGATACATGTATATATCGATATGTATGTGTGTATATGTATGTATGCATGCATATGCACAGAGCTGTTGAGTATGAAAAATCAAAATCTATTTTCAGTATGTACTTACTGAAGAAAAAAGAAAAAAAAAAGAGACACAGAAGACCTTCATATTTGATAGTATATAGATGGCTGCAGTTTGTCTGGTATAGGCATGGGTAAGGTAGTAATTTTTTCCAACAATATACTTCTTTTGGAATTGACGACCAAATTGAGTTAGACAGAGGCAGTAATTTAGGGAAAAAAAAACTGGTTGTGTATAGAAACATGTAATTTAAATTGTAGGCTATCACAACTGACATACTTATAACGGGTGACACATTTGTAGATATACAAAAACATTTGTTGAGAAATGAGGACATTTATTTTACTTTTAGTTCTTCTCTTCTAAAGTCCAAAGACTAGGCAAAAAAAAAAAGGTGATCTTCATGACTATAATTTTTAGCAGTCTTATAAAATTTTGATGTCCATTAAATGATAGCATTTATGATTTTTGAAATAATAATAAGAACCTTAGAAATTACCATATGACCAACGATTATATAAATCATAACTTAATTTATACTGCTTGGTTTGTGAATTTTATTTTATTTTTTTATTTTTCAAATGCTTTATTAACTTCTGATTTACATAAATAATTTCCACCAGATTTTGAAGTACAAATTTTCTCCCCATTTTTCTCCTACTCACCGTCCCAAAATAGCAGTCCCACAGGATGTCCCATCCTCCAATCTCTCTCCGATATTTTCTCCCATGCCGCTTTCGACTTTTCCATTAGGGCATGGTGGAACTCTATGCCCCAGTGTGTATATATTATTTCCCAATTACATGTAAAATAGTATTAATGATAGCATATTTGATTTTAAAATTGAATTCGAGATTCATTCCCTTCCTCTCTTGTTACCCAACCTTACTGGAAAGATAAGCAGTTCAGTATAGGTTGAACATGTATGCCTAATGCAAAACAGTAACACAGTAGACATAGTGTAAAAGACTGACTATATTTCCCTCCCACCTATCCCACTTCCCACTTCTTCTATTCTCTACTTTAATCCTGTCCTTTTTAAAAAGTGGATTTTTCCAACTTCCATCCTGCCCACAGCCTGCCTTCCCTCTCATCCCCATCACCACTACTCTCCTGTAGGGTGAGATACAATATTTAGTATATATTTCTTTCCATCCCTAATCAAAATTCAACAGGAATATGGTTGACCCATTCCCTTTTGTCTTCCTATTCTTCCCCTCCATTGTAAACATTTTCATATAGATAGATAGATAGATAGATAGATAGATAGAGATATATAGATACATATATATTTCTATTACCTTAAACAATTTTCATACTGAGAAAAGTTTCATCAGTTACAATTATTGTTTTTCCATATAGTAACATTAATTGTTCAAATTTGATAAGTTCTGTATGATTTGTTTTCCCTGTTTACCTTCCAATGCTTCTCTTGCTTCTTTTATCTGAATGTCAAATTTTCTATTCAAATCTGTTATTTTCATCAAGAATGCTTGAAAGTCCTCTATTCCACTGAATGACCATATTTTCCCCTGAAACATGATATTCAGTTTTGTGGGTAGGTGATTCTTGGTTTTAATCCCAGATCCTTTGATTTCCAGAATATCATATTTCAAGCCTTTCAATCCCTCAATGTAGAAGCTGCCAGTTCGTGAGTTATCCTGATTATGATTTCACAATGTTCAAATTGTTTCTTCCTGCCTACTTGGAATATTCTCTCTTTAATTTGGGAATTCCACAACCTGGCTATAATATTCATAGGAGTTTTCTTTTTGAGATCTTTTTCAGGAAGTGATCAATGGATTCTTTTAACCTCTATTTTGCCCTCTGATTCTGAAACATCAGGGCAGTTTTCTTTGAAAACTTCATGGAGGATGATTTCTAGGTTTTTCCTTTGATCATGGCTTTCAGCTAGTCAAATAATTTTTAAATTATCTCTCCTGGATCTATTTTCAAGGTCAGTGGTTTTTCCCATGAGATATTTCACATTGCCTTCTATTCTTTCAATTGTTTGGATTCTTTTAACATCATTTTGATTTCTTAAAGTCATTAGCTTCCATTTCCTCCAATTTGATTCTGAAGCAATGATTCTCCTCAGTGAGATTTTGAGATTCTTTTTCCATCTGGCAAATTCAACTTTTTAAGGCGTTCTTCTCCTCATTGCCTTGTTAAGCCTATTTTGCCATTTGAGTTATTCTATTTTTAAGGTGTTATTTTCCTCAGTCAGGCTGTTGACTCTCATTTTGTAATTTTCTTGCATCTTTCTCATTTCTCTTCCCAATTTTTGCTCCACTTCTCTTATCTGCTTCTTAAGGTCCTCTATGGCCTGTAACCAGCTTGTATTTTCCTTTGAAACTTTTGATGTAGTATTGCTGGCTTCACTGTCTTCTTTCTGTTCCATGCTTTTCTCCTTTATGTCCCCAAAATAGGAATCCAATGCTGGAATCTTCTGTCTTCTTTGTTCCCTTTGCCTGTTCATGTTGCCCCTCAGTCACTTGATCCCTGGGCTTTTTGCCACAGTAGGACTCTGCCACCAGAAAAGGGAGTTTTCATCCCAAATCCTGGGGTTTTCTCAGCTACTGGATGTATTAGATGGATGTCGTCTCTGAGCCCTCCACACTCTGTGGCAAGCTGGACATACCCCAAAACCTCCACCCTAGACTTCAATCCAGATCCAAGCAGGTTAAAGCTAGAGCGATTACCCCTTATACTGGTCTCTTGGTCCCCCTGCACCCTGCAGTAGGTCTCCCTACTCTCCCAGGAGCTGAATGGACCACATGGCATTGGCTGGTTGTGCCAGTGCCTCAGCGGCTTCTCAGTCTGTGGGTATAAGACGAGGTACTCCCTGTTACTGGATTCCAAAATCCAGACTGCACTGACCTGTCACTTTGTCCTTTTCATCTGTGTGTTGATAATTCTGTAAACAGACACAGTTGCTGCTGATTTAAAGCCCCTCCTGTTGGGGCTGGTCAGGCATGATCTGGGCCTAAAACCTTGGTGTGGAGCTGGGCTCAGCTCCCAGAGCAATTCAGTGGGAGATTAGCTTCTCTGTGTCCTTTTGTGGGTTTTGCAGCCCCAAATTTTTTTCAGAGTTCCCTTTTTACATTTATTGGGGAAGATGGAACGCAGAGCCATCTTGATCTCAATCCCTGATTTTTGGATTAAAAAAATGCAAATTTAAAACGATAGTAATTAATCTCTTTAGAAAAATCACCATAAAACCATTTTTTTGAAAATTTTTATTGCAGCATGCTGAAAAATTCTAAGTATCATTTTTACAATTAATTATTTCATGTTCAGAATAATAATCTTCCCCTTCAATTAAAACATGAGAATATTATTTTAAGCTAATTATATTTTCCATGGTTACAGACCATTTTAACTTTCCACATAGTATATTTCATTGAGAAAGCAACTCCCAAGGCATTCTAATGCTTTTGAAATCCATAAAAATAACAAAATTATTAAAATAAATTTATATCAATATAATGTTTTTTACTGGATATTCCTACTTTTACTTCCTTTCAAAACTCATTTTCACTAATCAATATCCTGACTTGATTTTGCTTCATCATATCCTAATTTTCACAGCATATCCTAATAATGCTGCATAAAAACACAAATGAACAAATAAGAATTATACTTAATTATTAAAATGGTAACATGCACTTGGAGGAAATGTCAAGATGTCATGCCATGTGATGTATCCTTGCACCAGTGGACAAAATTAGCATTGGAATAGATGTCTAAGAAAAGTGAAGAAAGTAGACTGATTCATCCTCTATGAATGTGCAAAGCAAAGCACCAGCAGCTTTCCAGAAGACTGCTGCTGAGAACAGCTTCAAGTTTCTGATTATATAGTAGGACGAACTCTCTATATATTCTGCAGTAAATTAAGGCAAACATTCACAGAAATAAAAATATAGAATTCTTAATATTATGATATAGGAACTTATCACTAAAATGGCCACACAATTTTCACCAAAGTGGCCATACCATTTTAGACAAAATAAAATCATTTAGTAACTGAATCATTTAATAAGTCCTTAATTCAATCATCCTTAAGAAGACTTGTCTCCTTAATGGACACAAAGTAGAAAGGTCAAAGTTTTCCACCTTTAGGTCATAGTAAATTATAATCTTCTCAGTTAGCATCAGATATGTAAGAAGAGATCTTTTCATCTTGACTCAAGGATGGCTCTCAGCTTCCATGATTCCTCTTCCATGGTCCCAGCTCCTGCCTGAATCTATACAGCTGTCACCTGGGTTCAATGGCAATCAGCTCTCAGTTCCTTATCCAGCTCCTTGTCCAGTGCTTCATCAAGTTTCCATTTCATATTTAAATCTCACAGTGTCCAGTCTACCTGAAATCCTTCACAGTTCCTGTTTCTGGGAAGACAAAGGTTAACAGAGCCAAAACTACATTCATGCACAATGCCAGATCCATCATCAATTCACTATCTGCCTGTGAAATCAACTCAGACCCACCATCATGGTCTGTGAACTCAACACAAATCATCAGTATGGAAATCAACACAGACCCAAAAACAAAGTTCAAGAGGTCAATTCAAATCATTCAGTAAAGTCCCAGAACCTCCAAAACACTCCTCCAAGTCTTCTGTAAACAGACAAGCAGAAAATCCTCTTTCAGGGCTTCCAGTAAGTCCCAGGGCTTTTGTAGAAATTATCACAAACAAACATGAACACAGACAGAAAAGACAAACTTAGAGTGCTGCCACCACAAATGGTCTCTCAGTTCTCTCTTCTCAGATCTTCTCATTTCTCAACTCTTCTCAGTTCTGCTAAGTTATTAGTTTTCTCTTCTCAGTACTCAGTTCTCTTCTCATTTCTTCTTAATTATGCCACCACAAATTCTGTTCTCATTTCTGCTCTCTCCAGCCTGGGACTCTTCTTATATATGGTCATCAGCTCCTCCTGTTCCTATTGCATCAGCAACAGGAGTTCACAAGTTCTAGGGTGCACAAGTTGTGAGATTCACAAATTCTGGATCTTCTACTTGATACAATCCTGAACTGAAACAAGGTGTATAATTTTGTGTTAACTAAATAGCTGAAACAAGGTGTTAATTATGTATTTGTTTGCCATTACAGTATGAAACCTGGGAGGATATCTGATTAAGTTTATAGAAGAACATGAACAACTTTTCCAAAAACCTTTCCTGAGTTATTCAGATGTAAACATTCAACTATTTCCATATTGAACTACATAAGCTAAATTTACTTTTTTTTTCTCCACTTATATTTTGAATTTCTTTATATATCTTCTTATTGTGTTTTCCTAACAAGTAAAGCTTCTAATGGTCAGATGACTCCTTTTTTTGCCTTTAAATTGTTAGGTCCTAGCAGAGGATTTGAATATAATAGGTGCTGGATAAGCATTTTTGAATTGCATTAGGTTGAGGTGATCTTGCAAGGATCAGGGACTATTCTTTTTAAAATTTTTATGGATGACTTTTGGGAATAATGTTTTTAAATATGCAGGATAAAATTCATAGAATTACAGAGAAAAGGAAGCATATTGAATTACAAGTGAAAAATAATAAAAATAGGGGTGGCCAGGTAGCACAGCAAGTAGGAGCACCGGCTCCCATGTCGGGATGACCTGGAGATCGAATCCCAGGCTCAGACACTTAGCACCCACCCAGAAACACCTGGCTGTGTAACCTTGAGCAAGTTACTTAACCCTGATTGCTTAGGGGCAGCCATGTGGCTCACCAAGTAAGAGCACCGGCTCCAGTGTCGGGATGTCCTGCAGATCAAATCCTGGGCTCAGACACAGAGCACCACACCAAGAAATAACTAGCCATGTAACCTTGAGCAAGTTACTTAAACGTGATTGCTTTAAAAAAAAGAAAAAGAAAAATAACAAAAATTAGTTATCCAACCTAATGATAAGCAAACCCTGATAAAGGTTAGGCCAATGTGTACTCTGTATAAAGCTGAGATAATGAAATCATCATGAGTATGTAGGTATCCCAAATATTAGTGGATATTAATTATTTTATTATAGAAAATTATTCATCAAGATTAACTGCCCAAACTATACACTCTGTTTCTGTCTCTGTCTCTGTCTCTCTCTCTTTCTCTGTCTCTCTGTCTCTTTTCCCCTCTCCCCCTCTCTCCCCTTTGTCTTTGTCATTCTTTGGCTGTGACTTTGTCTTCATACATAAATACACACATACACATACATACATACATACATACATACATACATATATACAAATGTGTGTATTTCATTATTTACTTTTTCTCCATTTTTCTTGCATATCCATTTACCAAGTAGGGAAAAACTGGGGAGTATAGGGCTGATTGTGAAAAAGATGGAAAATACTTCATATTCTTCACTTAACACGGTGAGAATTCTTTTTTTTTTGCCTAAAAAAGGTGATTCACCATGATTCAACCCCTTTGAATCATAGATTTAGAGCTAGAAGTTACTTTAAAGGTTACTCAGTCCAACCTCATTTTATAGATCAGGAAAAACTGAGGGTAGAGATGTTTAATTACTTGTACAGGGCTGTGTACCTAATAGGTGATCGAAGCAGAAATTGAATCCAAGTGTTGCAAAGTATAAACCCAAAATTTGAACTTCTAATCCCAAATGCTTCTCCATGGAAAGCAGCAACTTACAATAAATTTTCAATTGCATCTATATTCTCTTCTCTATGAAGATTTCAATTAGGGAACCCTAATCCTGACCATCCTGTGTTACTGTTGTCTATATCCAGCCAACATACTGGGCCACTTCCTCTCATTCTTTTGACATTTCTTGATTATCAATATAGTTCTGTGAGCTAATATATAATCAACATATGAATAAAATTTCAATAGATACCAAAGTATAAATATATATTGGTGTTTAAATATGAATGACAATATTGCCTTTTTGATAAATACTATGGCTATATTTTGTTTTTCTGTTACCCAAATTTTCCCCTTTTCTTCTCCCCCCCCTCACATTCTATGGCAGATGAAAGATGAATTGACTTATGAAATAAAGGTTTCATGTTCTTAGTATATTGATTTATTAAGAATGCATGCCAATTGCTCAATAAACCTGAACCAGGCCCCTTCCTCAACTTAGGACTTGATCCTGAATAGAGGGAGAAGCAGATTTTTTTATATGCTTCAAGCAATTAGTCAAATAATGTCAATTAATTAAAAGGAAACAATACAGCAGTGAGTAACTTAATTTCCAATTGAAGGAAAAATTAGGGACTTTTCAAGTAGGAACAAGGTAAGTGAATAGTTTGGGTTCCCTAAATTGAAACAAGGAAGTACCCCCCCCCACTTCCCAAAATGTCTATAAAGAATGAAAGAAACATGGAAGCTATAACTGGAGGAACAGTATGGAGCCACTTTTCAAATAAGCCAAATACATTGCTTGAGATGAAAAATTGTGAGACAACATGAATCATTCTTTGGTTCTGACTGTGTTTCTGGTGAGCATAATCTAGAGATTTCCTTAGTTAAGAATCCCTAAAGCAGTAGGTAGGGGTGGTCCAGCTTCCCAGCTGTGTGGGACTAGTTTTAAAGAATGTAGTAACATTTCTTCTCAAATCCCACAACTGAGTAAAGTTTTCTCACAGGACAGAAATTGTGCTACACCCATAATTGAATATAATAGTATGAATACATGTTTATATATTCATTTTTCCTTTGCTTTAGGGCATAGCACAGTAACTTGAAGATAATAGGTCTCAATAAACATTTGTTGAATTGAACTGAATCAGATACAGACAGACATACACACATACATATAGTCTTTGGACCTCTTACATCTTCAAAAGAGGTGGTGACTTTTCACATTTCCTCTTTAAGGCCATATTTGCTCCTTGTAAGTTGGTACCATTCACTTTATATTGCTTTTGTTAAGCATGAGAATAGATGACAAAATCTGAAGTAGATTAGAAAAAAAATTTTTTGGTAATTTGGGAAGAAGAGCCAGAGGGTTTCCTTCTCAGTCTCTGCAAAGTTTACATTATGTAAAGTTTCAGAGAATGGTATCAGCATGGAAACTGTGTACAGCAGTTAAGCTTTAAGAGGGCAGTTCCTAAGCAAGATACCATTGAGTTGTGTATCAGGAAGCACAACTACTCAAGTATGGATAACCCAAAATACAAGCATTATGTGGAAGCTAAAAGTGGGTGGATATCAAGAATACTCTACAGCCTTCCAGCTACAGAGTGAATGTCTCTGAGTTCATTCTGATCTCTATAATTTCTGGGTTAGAAAATTTCTAGCCCTACCACCCTAGGCTGACAATATAAGTAAATAAAAATTTATAACATAATAAAATATTTCTTTCTTTACATACTGCAGTTGTTCTCTCTCTCTCTCTCTCTATTTATATATATATTGCTGTAGCCACTGTATATATTATGCTCTTGGCTGTTTTTTTAGTTCTCTCTACATCAGATCATCTTATCCTTCCCATGTTTCTCTGTATGCATTGTGATCATAATTTCTTTATTAAAATAACTACATTAGCACACTACAATTTGTTTAGACGTTCCTTAATCAAAGGACATCTGTTTTGTGTACCAGGTAATTCTGAAGAAAGTTGTATGACTTAAGATACAGGTTTATATGACTGTATTCAAAAATAAAATTTACACTAATAACATTGATCTCTGCCATCACAATCCTCATAAACCAAGGCTAAGCTAGATTTATTAAATCTTTCATTTAGTCTAATTCTACTTTTTTTAATAAACCTTGCCTTTGGATACAGGCTGTCTCTAAATAATCTTCCACAAAGTGGAAAGGTATTCTTAAAATTGAAATGTATACAAAAATTGAATGGTGTATTAGTAATTAGAAATAAATTAGATTAAGAAATTATAATAATCCAAAAGGCATTGATAATTTAGGCCACATTACTTCTCACAAATAATTGTATTTTTTTCTGACACTTTTTTTTAATATTTTCATTGTATTAATTGGTTTGCTTAATTTTAGTTTACAAGATTCACTTCCACAATTCCCTGAGTTTCAAATTTTCCCCCCTCCATCTCCTCTCTCCTTCATGGTGGCATGCAATCAAGTATAGGATATGTAAATACTTTCACATTAGACATTATTCAGGTTATGAAGAAGGATTGGATCAGATGGAATGAACAATGGGAAAGAGGAAACAAGACCAAACTAGAAGAGAGTAAGTAATTTGCTTTAATAGGCATTCAAACTCTCTTCTTTCTAGTTCTCTCTTTGAAGGTAGACATCGCTCTCCATCATGAGTCTTTTGGAGTTGATTTATAACTCTGAAATACAGAGGAGAGTCCAGTTTATCGAAGTTGGTCATTACACATAGGTTGTGCCTGTAATTGTTTACAAATTTCTCCTGGTTCTACCCTTCTCACTCAGCATCAATTCGTATAAGACTCTCAAAGTAAATATGAAGTCAATCTGCTCCTTGT
The DNA here is from genome assembly GCF_028583685.1 of Petaurus breviceps papuanus. Classification (NCBI taxonomy): domain Eukaryota; kingdom Metazoa; phylum Chordata; class Mammalia; order Diprotodontia; family Petauridae; genus Petaurus; species Petaurus breviceps. The sequence goes on along the minus strand of NW_027187351.1, from coordinate 19,157,555 downwards.
TTCATATAGCACAAAAGTATTCTATTAAATTGATAGAACACAACTTGTTTAGCCATTCCCCAATTGATGGGCACCAATGTAATTTCCAATTCTTTGCCACAAAAAAAAGAGTTGCTATAAATATTTTTGTACAATTAGTCTTCCTCCCACTTCTATGATGTCTTTGGGATACAACACAAAAAGTGGAATTTCTGTGTCAAAGGATATGAAATTACTTAGAGCCCTTTGGGAATAGTTTCAGATTGATCTCCAGAATGGTTGAATCAGTTTACAACTCAACCAACAATGCATTAGTGTTTCAATTTGTCCACATCCTCTCCAACATTTGTCATTTTCCTTTTTTTGTCATCTTAGCCAATCTGACAGGTGAGATGTGGTACCTCAGAAATATTTTGATTTGCATTTCTTTAATCAATAGTGATTCAGAGCATTTTTTCATATGCTTGTAAATATCTTTAATTTCTTCCTCTGAAAACTGCTTGTTCATATCCTTTGACCATTTATCAATTGGGAAATGACTTTTATTCTTATAGATTTGACTCAATTCTCTGTATATTTTAGAAATGACGCCTTTATCAGAGACATTGATTGTAAAAATTATTTCCAAATTTTCCACTTCCTTCCTATCTTGGTTACATTGGCTTTTTTGTACAGAAGCTTTTCAATTTAATATAATCAAAATTATTCCATTTTGTGTTCTATAATGTCTGTAATTCTTGTTTGCTCATAAAATCTTTCCCTCTCCATAAATCTTGCAGGTAAACTAGTCCTTGCTTTCCCAAATGGTATACAGTATCAGGCTTTATTCCTAGATCATGCACCCATTTAGATTTGATTTTTGTATAAAGTGTAAGGTAGTGGTCTATGCCCAGTTTCTGCCATACTTTATTACAATTTCCCCAGAAGCTTTTGTCAAATAGTGAGTTCTTATGCCAAAACTGGGGTCTTTGGTTTTATAAAAGAGTAGATTACTACAGTCATTGACTGCTGGGTCTCGTGTACAACATATATTCCATCAATCACATTCTCTATTCCTCAGCCAGTACCAAGTAGTTTGATGACTTTTGGTTCATAGTAAAGAATAAAATCTAGTATGGGTAGGCCACCCTCCCTAGTATTTCTTTTCAATAATTCACTTGATTTTCTGGAAATTTTGTTCTTCCAAATGATTTTGTTATAATTTTTTCTACTTCTATAAAGTAATTTTTTTTGTAGATTTATTGGTATAGCACTAAATATGTAATTTAATTTAGGAAAAAAACGTCATTTTTACTATATTACCTCAACCCAGCCATAAGCAATCGATGCTTTTCCCAATAGTTAGAGCTGGCTTTATCTGTGTGAAAAGGGTTTTGTAGTCATGTTCATATAGGTCCTGGGTTTGTTTTGGCAAGTAGATTAACAAATATTTCATAATGGCTACAGTTACTTTAAATGGGATTTCTCTTTCCATCTCTTGCTGTTGGATTTCATTAGAAATATACAGGAATTGGGGTGGCCAGGTAGCACAGCAGGAAGAGCACCCGCTCCAGTGTCAGGATGACCTGGAGATTGAATCCCAGGCTCAGACACTTAGCACCCACCCAAAAAATAACTGGCCGTGTAACTTTGAGCAAAAGTTTGCTTTAAAAAAAAAAGAAATATACAGGAATAAGGGATCATTTATCTAAAAAAAAGAAATATACAGGAATTCTGAGGATTTATGTGGGTTTATTTTATATTCTGCAGCTTTGCCAAAATTATTCATTACCTAAAGTAGCTTTTTACTTGATTTTCTGGGATTTTCTATGTATATCATCATATAATCTGCAAATAGTTAAATCTTAATCTCTTCTTTTCTTAATTTGATTACTTTGATTTCTTTGTTGTTCTCTATTTGCTATGCTGATATTTCCAGCACCCTATTGAATAAGAAGGGTGATAGCGGACATCCTTTTTTCACCCGTGATCTTACTGGAAATGCTTCTAGCTTATCCCCATTACATATAAAACTTGCTGATGGCTTTAAGTAGACGGTACCTATTATTTCAGGGAAGAACCCATTTATTCCAATACCTTCTAGTGTTTTTAATAGGTATGGATGTTATATTTGGTGAAAAGCCTTTTCTGTATCTATTGAGATAATCATGTGTTTTCTGCTAGTTTTATTGTTGATATGATCAATTATACTAATGGTTTTCCTAATATAAAATCATCCTTGAATTCCTGGAATAAATCCTATCTGATCAAAGTGTATTATTCTTATGACAATTTGCTGTAGTCTTTTTGTAAATATTGTATTTAAAGTTTTTGCCTCTATATACATGAGGGAAATTATTCTATTATTTTCTTTCTCTGTTTTATCTCTTCCTGATTTAGGTATATCAGTATGAAAATTGTGTCATAAAAATAATTTTGTTGGGACTCCTTCTTTACTAATTTTTCCAAATGCTTTGTAGAATACTGGAATCAGTTCTTCTTTAAATATTTGCTAGAATTCCCTAGTAAATCCATCTGACCCTGAAGATTTTTTCCTAGGTTGTTCCCTGATAACTTTTTTGATTTCTTTTTCTGAGAAGGGATTATTTAAGTAATTTACTTCCTCTTCAGTTAATCTGGGCAACATATATTTTTGTAAATATTCATCAATTTCACTAAGATTGTCAAAGTTATGTGCATAAAATTTGGCAAAATGATTCCTAATTATAATTTTAATTTCCTCTTCATTGGAGGTATTTTCATCCTATTCATTTTTGATGCTTTTAATTTGTTTTTCTTCTTTCTTTTTTATCATGTTGACTAAGGGTCTATCAATTTTACTGGTTTTTGTTTTCATAAAACTAGCTTGTAGTTTTATTTATTAGTTCAATAATAATCTTAAATTCAATTTTATTAATCTCTCCTTTGGTTTTCATTAATTCTAATTTAGTATTTAATTGAGGATTTTCAATTTGTTCTTTTTCTAGCTTTTTCAATTGCCTGCCCAATTCATCGACCTCCATTTTCTCAATATTTTTCATGTATGCACTCAGAGCTAAAAATTTCCCCTAAGAACTGCCTTTGTTGCATCCATCAAGTTTTGTTATGTTGTCTCATTATTGTCATTGTCATGAATGAAGTTACTGATTATTTCTTTAATTTCTTGTTTGACCCAATCTTATTCTTTAGGATTAAATTATTTAGTTTCCAATTACTTTTCCGTCTATCTTTCCATGGCCCTTTATTGCATACGATTTTCATTGCATCATGATCAGAGAATGATGCATTTAATATTTCTGCCTTTCTATACTGAATTGTGAGGGTTTTTTTGCCCTAATACATGGTAGATTTTTGTGTATGTGCCATGTACTGCTGTGAGAATGTATATTCTTTTTTATCTCCATTCAGTTTTCTCCAGAGAGCTATCATATCTAGACTCTCTAAATTCTATTCTCCTCCTTAACTTTTTCTTGTTTATTTTGAGGTAATATTTATCAAGTTAAGAGAAGGGGACATTGAAGTCCCCCATTACTATAGTTTTGTTATCTATTTCTTCCTCTAATTTCTTTAACTTCTCCTCTAGGAATCTGGATGCTATACCACCGTGTATATATGTGAAGTAATGATATTCCTTCATTTTCTATGGTGCCTTTTAGCAGGACATAATTTCATTCTTTACCTCTTTTAATTAGATTTATTTTTGGTTTTGCTTTATCTGAGAAAATGTTTGCTACCCCTGCTTTTTTGTTTCACTTTATCTAAAGCATAACATATTCTACTCCTGATTTTTTCCTTTACCCAATTCATATCCCCTTGTTTCAAATGTATTTCTTGTAGACAGCACATTGTATTATGCTTTTTACTCCATTCTGCTATTCACTGCCATTTTAGGGGAGAGTTTATCCCATTCACATTCCTTGTCATGATAATTAAATGTGTTTTTCCATCCATCCTATTCACTCCCCTCTTAATGCTTTTGTCTCTTCCTTCTCCCTTCCTCTCCTCAAGAGTTTTCCTTTTGACCAACACCTTCCTCATTATTACCTGCCTGTGACCTGCCCCTTTACCTACCCTTGCCCCTTACTGCTATATCCCTCCCTTCCAACCACCTCCCTTTTTTGTCACCCCCCCCCCCCCTTACCCCTGCAACTACCTTTAGGGCACAATTTATTTTTTTCTAAGCAATCAGGGTTAAGTAACTTGCTCAAGGTTACACGGACAGTTATTACTGGGTATGGTGCTGAGTATCTGAGCCCAGATTTGATCCCCAGGTCATTCTGATGCTGGAGCCGGTGCTCTTACTCGCTGAGCCAACTGGCTGCCCCTAAGCAATTAGTGTTAAGTAACATGCTCAAGGTTACGGGACTAGGTGTTTCTGGGTGGGTGCTAAGTGTCTGAGCCTGGATTCGATCCCCAGGTCATCCCTACACTGGAGCCGGTGCTCTTACTCTCTGTGCTACCTGGCCGCCTGCAAAATGTATTTTTATACTTATTGGAGTATGTTATTCCCTCATTGATCCCAAATCAATGAGAATAAATTTCATAAAGTACTTCTTCCCTTCCTTCCTTTCCTTCTATTTTAATGAATTTTTGCATATTTTCACATTAGAATATTATAATTAACTGATTATGTTGATCCCTCTTTGAACCAGAACCAATGAGAATAAAGTTCATATGATGTACATCTCCCTGCTTACCCTCTACTAGAGTATATCTTTATGCTTCTTCATGTGGTATAATTTACCTTTTTCTGGCTCATCCTTTCCTTTTCTCCTATTACAGTCCCTTTGAACCCCTTAATACGGTTTATTTTCATCATCAGATTAGTTCATTTTTTCCCACAACCCCTATCTATGCATATCCTTTTTAAAAGTAGTGATAATCATATAAATTTCAATATTGACATGTATCACCTTCTCATATATATATATATATATATATATATATGTAAATAGTTTGCTCTTATAAAATCCCAAATTATGTGCATGTGTGCATGAGTGTGTGCATATATGTATGTGCATGTGTGTGTTTGTCTGTGAATGTGTGTTTTACTTGTTAAATTTGTTATGTCTTTCTTGAGTCTTGCAATTGGAGGTCAAATTTTCCATTGAGCTCTGCCTTTTTCATCAAGAAAGTCTGTAAGTCCCTTTTTTCATTAAATCACCATCTCCTTACCTGAAAGATTGTGACCAGTTTTGCTGGGTATTTGATCCTTCATTGGAGTCCTAGCTCCTTTGCCTTAAAAATATCCAATTCCAATCCCTCTGATCTTTTAATGTATAAGCTGCTAGGCCCTGTGTAATCCTGACTGCAGTTCCACTATATTTGAATTTTTTTTTCTTTTGGTTTGGTTCCAGTATTTTCTCCTTGATCTTGTAATTCTGGAATTTGGCTAATAGATTTCTTGGAGTTTTCAATTTGGGATCTCTTTCAGGAGGAGTCCGGAGAATTCTTTTGATAACTATTTCACCTCAGATTCTAGGATTTCAGGACAGTTTTCTTTGACAATCTCTTGAAGGATATTATCCAGGCTGCTTTTTTTCATCATGGCTTTCCATGAGACAAAAAAATTCTTAGGTTATCTATCCTGGATCTTTTCTCAGGGTCAGTTGTTTTTCTATTGAGATATTTTACTCTTTCTTCTAATTTTTCAATCCTTATATTTTGATTTATTAACTCTTGATGCATCATAGAATCCTTAGCTTCAATTTGACTGATGCTAATTTTATTGAATTATTTTCCTTGGTTACTTTTTGAAGCTCTTTTCAAGGAGGCATTTTCACCAGATAGAATTTGAACCTTCGTTTCCAGCCAACAAATTTTATTTTTAGGGATTTATTTTCTTCAGTGAGATTTTTTTTCTATTTGGTCAGTGTAGATTTAAATTTATTTTCTACCTCTCTAATTTGTCCCTTAAAATCTTTCTTGAGCTCCTCCAAGAATTCTTTTTGGTCTTGAGATCAGTTCATGTTTCCTTCTGTGGTCTCATGTATAGATACATTGTCCATGGTGTCTCCTGAAAATTATTCTTCTAGTTTACAACAATAGGATTCCATTGTCTTTGGTCTTCCCTTTGCAAGTTGCTTCCAGCCCTTTGTGATAGCCTATCTCCTTAATTTTAAAGTGTTTTTCTGGTTCTGGGTTACAGTAGGGCTCTTACCCATTCTTCTCAACCTGGGAGTTAGGTAACTGGTTTTTTACTTTGTGTGCTATAGACTCTGGGTGTACAGACTGAAGACTACATCAGGACGCTCAATGTTTCCCATGAGTTAATCTGAGGCTCACAGAGTAATCTGTTGTGGAGTCTGTGTAGTCGGGCCACTTCAGACTTCCACCTATATGCCCCTGGGCTTCAGCTCAGGCAGGCTAAGTAGTGGGGTTCTGGCAGTGCTGGTGTCTGCAGACTCCTTTGGTGGTACTAATGCCCACCTGGTCTTGTGTTGTAAGATCTTACTTTCTCCGCCACCTTGGGCTTTGGGAGCTCTTGCTGGTCAGCTGAAGTGGGGCTTGTTGCGACCCCTCCCGCCCTTCACTTAAGATTTCTTACTGCTTCAGTTACATGTTTTTTTCAATGACTCCTGAGCCTGATGCTATTTCTACTATTTCAGGGTTTTACTCAAGGTGGGGCATTTACCTGTTTTTTCCAAGTCAGGGAAGGGGAATTTGAGCAGCTAGGGCTTACTTTGCCAACTTCTCCCCTACTCTCCTGTAGGGTGAGATACATTATTTAGTGTGTATGTCATTCCCGAGCCAAATTCAATGACAATAAGTTTGACCTATTCCCTTTTGCCTTTCTGTTCTATTCCCTTCAACTATTTTCATACTGAGAAAAGTTTCATCAGTTACAATTATTGTTTTTCCTTGTAGGAATGTAAATAGTTCAACTGATAAATTCCTTATGATTTCTTTTCCCTGTTTACCTTCTCATACTTTCTTGATTCTTGTATTTGAATGTCAATTTTTCTATTCAACTCTTTTTTTTTCATCTAGAATGCTTTAAAATCCGCTATTCTACTGAATGACCATATTGCCCCTGAAACATGATACTGAGTTATGCTGGGTAGGTGATTCTTGGTTTCCTCAGTGTAGAAACTGCCAGATCCTGAGATATCATCAATGTCTTTCCACAATGTTGAAGTTGTTTCTTCCTTGCTGCTTTTAATATTCTCTCCTTGATCTCAAAATTTGGAACATGGCTATAATATTCCTAGAAGTTTTCTTTTTGGGATCTTTTCCAGGTGGTGGTCAGTGGAAATTTTCAACCTCTATTTTGCCCTCTGGTTCTAAAACTTCAAACATCAAGGCAAATTTCCTTGAGAATTTTTTGGAGTATGATTTCTAGGTTCTTTTTTCAATCATTACTTTCAGGTAGTTCAATAATTTTTAATTATCTCTCCTGGATCTCTTTTCCACATCAGTGGTTTTTCCAATGAGATATTTCGCATTGCCTTCTACTCTTTCATTTGTTTGGATCTGTTTAACAGCATCATGATTTCTCATAAAGTCACTAAATTCCATTTGCTCCAATCTAATTCTGAAGGAATGCTTCTCCTCGGTGACTTTTTGAGATTCTTTCTCCATCTGGCAAATTTGGATTTTTAAGGCATTCTTCTCCTCATTGCCTTTTTAGGGCTATTTTGCCATTTGAGTTAGTCTATTTTTAAGGTGTTATTTTACTCAGTCAGGCTGTTGATTTTCATTTCATAATTTCCTTGCATCGTTCTCATTTCTCTTCCCAATTTTTCCTCCCCTCCTTTATCTGCTTCTTAAGGTCCTCTATGGCCTGTAATCAGCTTGTATTTTTCTTGGAAGCTTTTGGTGCAGGAGTTCAGATGTCACTGTCTTCCTCCTGTTCCATTCTTTGATCCTTTTTGTCCCCTACATAGGAGTCTAATGTTGGATTGTTTTACTTGGTTTACTTCCTTTGTCTGCTCATTTTGCCACTCAATTACTTGACTTTTGGTTTTTTTTTTGACACAGTAGACCTCTGCCACCAGACAGAGGAGCTTCGTTGCAAACATTGGGGTTTTCTCAGCTGCTGGAGATATTAGTTGGGTGCCAACTATGGAGCCTACACACACTCTGGCAAGCTGCACATGCACCCCAGGACCTCCACCCTAGACTGCAATCCAGATCTAAGCAGGTTAAAGCAAGATCGATTACCTGTCAGACTGGTCACTTAGTTCCTCTATAGTCTGCAGGCCAGGAGCTGAAACTGGAAAGTTGAGGTGGCTGTGCCTCATCCCTCACTGGCTTCTCGCCCTGGGGGCAAAAGTTAATGCACTCCCAACTACTGGGTCCCAAAGTACACACTGCACTGACCTCTCACTTTGTCCTTAGCATCTATGTATTGATAATTCTGTACTGCCACAGCTGCTGGTGATCTGGAGTCCCTTCAGTAGTAGTCTGGTCAGGCCCACTCTGGGGCTAAAACCTCAGAGTGGGACTGGGCTTGGATCTCAAAGCACTGCCCTGGCCAATTCCTGCTGCCCTGCCAGGCTCTCCTTAGAAGGAGGTTATGGTCTCTGTGTCATTTTGTGGGATTTGTAACTCCAAAATTTGTTCAGAGTCCCCTTTTATATGAATTGGAGGTGGTGGGAGCCAGATCCACATGGAAGTCCCCTTTCTACTCAGCCATCTTGATTCCCTCTGTTTGACTTCCAGGAAACCCATTTCTTGAAGCAAATCTTAACTGCAAGCAGTGATATATTTCAATCCATTAAAGAAAAATCTCTCCCATGGGAGGCCACTTCTGTGCTAGCTGCTTACCTTCCTCACCATCTCCTGCCAGAGAACAGCAATGATTTATTTCGTTGTCTTTATGAGCAGTACAGACAAGCCAAGTCAGACCTTCACTCAGGACAATTTTAAATTATCTAAACAGTTTCCAGTAGCTAAGTAGAGCTCCCAAGGCAGTGTATACAAGCAGTTATTTCTTCTTCAAACAGGAATCTTTTATTTACTCAGTCATCATTCATCAGCCTCTTATTTAAAGCCCAGTAGAACTCAGCAAATCCTGTCTTTTGTCATGTGCTTATTCCATACAAACCAGAATGGGAAGAAGAGAACAGGTAGGTATTTTTGAGAGGTTTCACCTCTCTTACATTTACATGTCCCTGAAAGGCAATACATAAGATAGAAATTGAGTTCAGCTCTCTGAAAAGCCTTTCACTTTTTCTTCACCCAATCTACAACATGCTTTCTCTTTCAATATTCAGGCTTCTAACTATATAAAATGAACCTAGCTGTCAGTTCACTACTCCTGCTATTAGTGACTTCTACCCCTCTTGCATTAAAGGCTTCTGTTAGATTGTGCCCTGCTGGATTTCTCAGTTGTGAATTTTAAACCTCCTGGAGTCAGTGACTCATCTTTCCCTTAGGACATAGACTTCAGGAAATCCAACTTTCTTTCAGCTTTGAAAACATTATTCATCTTCATTGAATCCAGTCTGCAAATAGATTTTGATTTGGTAATATGAGTTTTAGCCTCTCAAGATATAGTCATATGCAAAAAAGTTGAGGGATCATAATACCCTGTGACCTTAATCATTTCCCTCCTTTCCAATACGTCCCTTTCATTGTCTGATAGATCCTCTTCATTGTCTGTCCCCACATTTTAATAGAAAAAAAAACCTGCTTCTTCATGCAAAAAGTATATCAAAATTTCATTTACAAATGTTCTTTTCTTATTTCCTTTTCAGGACTGTGCACATTTGGAGGTAATATTTTTCATCTTTCTTAAGTTAATCTAATTCTTTTTCTTTACAGAACAGATTATTATTTTTTTCTCAAAGGTTTAATGACTCCTTTTCAGCAACCAAATGGCTCACATACATATATGGTTGAAAATTAAACATGACAGGTACTACAACAGGAAAGTAACAGGATAAAACTCAATTGAGGTTGGGGGCAGCTAGGTGGCACAGTGAGTAGAGCACTGGCTACAGAGTCAGGAGGACCTGTGTTCAAATCTGGCCTCAGAAACTTGACACACATACACACATGAAAAAAAAAAAAACTAGCCACGGGACCTTTGGAAAAGTCATTTAACCTAAATTGACTTCAAAAAAAAGGAAAAAAAAAAAAAAAAACTCAATTGAGGTAAGACCACTAAACACATATCAGGCAATCAGACTAAAAAAATAAAATCTCTGAAGTGAGCAGCAGGCTTATGAAATCATTTCAACTGCAACCACAATGGTGAAAGACTTTGAAAACATGAGCTGTGAGCATATTTAATGACAGAAAAAGGAAAGATTTACAAGGAATATAACTTTTAAGGAATTTAAAGAGTTATAGTATGTAGAGTTGGAAAAGACTTCATAGATAATCTAATCTTCCTCATTTTGCAAATAAGGAAAAGAAAATGACCAAATTGGCAAGTGACACATGCAGGTCAATCATTGTAAGAGAGGTGATACTGAATCCAATTTTCTAAACTTCAATCCGGTGTACTTACATAACTGCAGTGCCTCAAAGAACCAGCATATGGAAGAAAGATTACATGATTTATTTAACCCAGAGCATGGAAGTTATAGACAAGATGTAACAACTATATTTGGAGGACTCAAATATTCTGCATTTATCACAGATGGATAATTCATTTATTCTAACTTATACCTAAACAAGAAGCGCTCCTTCAATACCTTTGACAATTGGTCAGTGACTATCCCCTTTAAAATCCCCAGTGAAAGCAAATCTATTATTTCCCATTCCTCTTAAATATGTATATTTGTTATGAGTTCCCTTTTATATCAAGCCAAAATTACCTGCTTCCCAAATTTCATCCATTGCTCCCAGTTCTACCCTTTATGTTAAAGCAAAACAGGCTTAATCCCCTTTTTTTCCATGAAAGCTCTATAAATACTTTCAAAGCTATTATGTGTCCCTTAATTCTCCTCTTCCTCAAGATTAACATTACTGATTTTTCATCTGACCTTCTAATGGGAAATAATTCAATTGCTTCATCAACATAGTTGTCTTCCTTTGGATGCATTCCAGCTTGTTAATATCTCCTTTAAAAGTGTTCAGAAAGGAATACATTATTATAAATGTGGCTTTATCATGAAGAACCTCATTCTTAGACATTATGACTTTTAATGTAACCTAAAATTGTTATAGCTTTTGTTTATAATTTGAGTGTTGAGAGATATTGAATCTTGAGACACATAAAATTTTGGTTCCCAGCTGTCATCCGTGATCATTTCTCAAAGAACTCCTATCTAATCATGCCTCTATCATCTCTATTTGTGAAGCTATTATATTAAAGTACATGCTATATAGAATAACATTTCACTTCTATTTTAGATGTGAAATTCTGCAATTCTCCTACGAAAATCCTTCAGGATATAGGTTAGCAAGTAGATGGGAAGAAAAAACAAACATTTAAACATGTTCTTTAGATAGCATGCATGAGGATAGTAGAATAGAGGTGGGAATTCATGAAAAAACTTCTAAGATTCCAATTTAAACAATATTAAATATCGCTTCAGTGTGCATGCTTGATTAAAAGAGCAAAGAACTGTGGTTAAACAATTTTTCAGCCCAAGACAACTTAGGAATTTGTCACAGGAGAGTGGATGGATGGGGGTTTGGCCTAGAGTTTTCAAGGGCAATCCCTACAGCAGATCTTGGAGGTGGCTACACAAGTGGCACAATCAGCTTCAGGAGCTCTCAACCTACAGATATTAAGGGGGTCAAAAATTAGACTGAAGAAATTATAGGAGACCCTTTGCTGGCTCTAGGCTTAGGACCCTGTTGCATTGCCCATAATGAGTTACATATGGCATTTCCAAATCTAAATTACACAGTCAAGTAAAGCATTAACTCTTATAGCAGAAAAATATAGGAGTCCTAGTCATAGTTCCAAGGTGTAGAGGAATACTTTTTTTCACTCACTAGGGAGCAGGTATACTGATCTCAGTTCTAATTAAAAAAGAATCACTAACTTTTCTGGCCACAGGAGAGCAGGGACCATAATCATTGTTCCAGTTCCAAAAGTATATATTACACTTTCAGTCAAAAAGGAGAAGGATACTTATCACAGTTCCTGAGTGAAAAAGACTGCTTTTAGTTGCTCACAAGGGAATGGACTGTGTTCTTAGATCCAAGGCAAAAAGCAGGACTAGTGCTTGTGCCTGCAAGAGAGCAGGGGAGCTAGTCACATTTCTGGAGCCAAGAGGTGCACTACCACATTTGATTATTAGGGAACAAGGTACATTAATAGGTAAAGATCAGAGCACAGTTCAGAACAGCCATGAACATCCCTATGCTTAGATCCAACCAACTTGGAAGCAATGAAAACTTGTATAGTTCCAGAACTAGCTCTGAAAAGAGAGAAGAAGAAAAAATAGAGAAGAAAAACAGGAACAAGAAGAAGAAAAAGAAGAACAAATACTAGAACAAGAACAAGAAGCACAAGAACAAAAAGAAGAAGAAGATGTGAAGAAGAAGAAGAAATCATTCAAGAAATAGGATGAAATAATAAGCAAAAATAAAGATAAAAAATAACCTCACCATCAAATCATTATGGTGACAGGGAATATCAAGACACAAACTCATAAGAAGACAATAATGTCAAAACACCACATACACTCAAAACTTCAAAGGAAAAATTTAAAATTGGAGAGAAGATAAAAAAAATCCTATAAGGGGAAAAATGATTTAAAAGAAAGGTAATATAAAACTTTGGTAAAAGAAACGAGAGTGACAGGAGTAAATTATTAAAAAAAAATAGATTTGACAACCTGGCAAAAGAGGTACAAAAAAACTGAAGAAAATAAAACCTTAAAAACAGAATTTCTAAATGATAAAAGAGGCAAAAATTCGTAGAAGAGAATCCCTTAAAAGGCAGATTTGACCAAATGGAAAGAAATACAAAAGTTCACCTAATAAAATCATTCCTTAAAAATTGGAATTGGGTTTGGGTCTCTAGGTGGCACAGTGAATAGAGCAGCAAGCCTGGAGTCAGGAAGACCTGATGTAATGGCAAGCAAAGAGGTAAATCATACATTTTCCAGTTATTTAGTTAACACCTTGTTTCAGTTCAAGTTTCTTATAAGCCTTGCTCATGATGGAGAAGCAGAACTTGTGAACCCCACAAGTTGTGAACCCCAGAAACTGTGAACTCCTTTTGTTGATGCAAAAGCAATGGGAGCAGCTCATGACCATATATAAGGAGAGGCCCAGGCTGGAGAGAGCAGTACTGAGAAGAGAGCTCTTGTGGTGGAGAAGGAGAAAGGAAAACTTGTGGTATCCTGGCACTCTATGTTTGTCTGTTCTGTCTGTGTTGATGTTTGTTTGTGATACTTTGTACAGAAGCCCTGGAGCCTGACTGGAAGCCCTGAAAGAGGATTTTCTGGTTGTTTGTTTATAGAAGTCCAGGAGGAGGGTTTTGGAAGTCCTAGGATTTTATTAATGATTTGTATTGACATGTTGAACCTTTTTGTGGATCTTTGATGATTTCAGTGTTGATGATTTGTGTTGACCTCTTGTATTTTGTTTGGGGGTCTGTGTTGATTTCTTTGTTGATGATTGGTGTCCAGTTCTCAGACCTTGTTGGTGGGTCTGTGTTGATTTCACAGGCAGATGGTGAATTAATGATAGTGCTGGCAATGTATGTGAATATTATTGTCACTCTGTTAAGATTTGTCTTCCCAGAAACAGAAGCTGTGAAGGACTTGAGTTGGACTGGACACTGTGAACTTCAATATGGAATGGGAACTGAATGAGGAACTGGACAAAGAACTGGACAAGGAGCTGGACAACGAACTGGGAGCTGCCTGCCTGTGAATCCAGGTGGCAGTTGGGCAGATTGGGCAGGAGTTGGAAACATGGAAGAGGAAGCATGGAAGTTTTGAGTCACCTTTAGTTAAGATGAAAGAAGACTTTACATGGATACTGTTTATTTATTGAGAAGATCATTATACACTGTGACCTAGGGGTGGAGAAGTTTGATCATTATACTTTGTGTACCTAACCTCCTTAAGTATGATTAAATTAAAGATTTACTAACTGATTGAGGTAATAAATGATTATGCTTTGTTTAAAACTACTTGACCACTTTGGTGAAAACTATGTGACCATTTTAGTGATAAGCTATTATGTCATAACATAGTGAATACTTTGATTTCTGTGTATATTTTGTTTTAATTTACTTTGGAATAAATAGAGTTCACTATACTATGTAATCAGAATCTTGAAGCTCTTCACAGCAGCAGTCCTCTGGATAACTGCTGGTGCTTGACTTTACACATGAATGCAGATATGGCTTCAGACACTTAACACTAGCTGTGTGACATTGGGCAATTCACTTAAACCCAATTGCCCATATTTCCAACCCCCCCCCCAAAAAAAAATGAATTGGTCAACTGAAAGCTAGTGACTCCACATGGAAGATAAGGTATAAATTTTTAAAAAGTCCAAAGATTGGGAAAAATACATGGAATTGTAAAATATCTCATTAAACAATTAACATAGAAAATAAATTGAGGACAACTAATTTAAGAATTATTGAGGTACTTAAAAAACCAATCTAGACATCATAATTCAGATATAAAGGAAATATAAAAATATTATAAAGGAAATATAGAAAATATAAAATATTGTAAAATAATATAAATAAATGAAAACGAAAAATATAAAAATAAAATAATAGTAAAAAATAAAAAAAATATTATAAAGGAAATATAAAAAAATATATAAAGAAAAACTGTCCTGCTGCACTAAAGCCAGAGGGTAAAATAGAAAAGGAATGTACCTACTGATGATCTGAAAGAAATGCCAAAAAAAAGGATGCCAGAAATATTATGCCCAAATTTCAGAATTCCTTTGTCAAGGAGACTATATAAAAATATAAGAAATAATTCAAATGTCATAGAACCACAATCAAGATCACAGAAGTTTTTATATGATATTCTGAAAGGAAACAGAGCTAAGATTACAAACATAAATAGCATACCCATTACAACTAAGTATAATCCTTCAGGAAAATCTATCTATCTATCTATCTATCTATCTATCTATCTATCTATCTATCTATCTATCTATCCATCTTTCTTTCTTTCTATCTATCTATCTATCTATCTATCTATCTATCTATCTATCTATCTATCTATCTATCCATCTTTCTTTCTATCTATCTATCTATCTATCTATCTATCTATCTATCTATCTATCTATCATGAAATAGACAAATTCCAATCATTCCTGATGCAAATACCACAGCTGAATAGAAAATCTGATGTCCAAATAAATTACTCAATAGAAGCATAACAAAGTTAACATGAAAAAGAAATGATAAAAGATTCAATAAGGTCAAACTGTTTGAATTCCTATATGGAAACATTATTAGGACAATTAATGGAAGTATATATAGAGGGCAGAGGTGTCAGTATACTATGATGGATTTATTTTGAAAATGAAATTAATCCAAAAAGGGAAAAAATAAAAATGCATTTTGGAAAGGAAGAAAGGAGAGAAAGAATGTGGAAAATTTTCTCACATGAAAAAAGTGTGAAAGGAGAAAATTTTACAGAGTGGGGAATGGAAAAATGGTAGGTAATACTGGAATTTTAATTTCCCCACAATTGATTCGAAAAGGAAATAACATAAAAACTCTGTTTCCTATAGATATTTATCTTAAGCTGGAGGGGGAAAGAATAAGAGAGACGAAAATTTGGTAGAAAGAATAGTGGAAGAAAATATCTAAATTGTAATCATACCTGTCTGCAAGTAGGATGAACTCCCCAAAAAATGGAAGCAGGTAGCAGAATGGATTTAGAAACAGAATCCAACAATATGCTGTATACAAGAAACACTTAATATAGAGACCAAAGAAAAATACAAAAATAAGGGACTAGAGCAGAATCTATTATGATTCACCTGAAATGAAGAAAAAAGAAAGCAAGGATCACAGTTGAGAAAACAGACAATGTAAAAGCAAACATATATCTAGGAAACCTTATTTTGGTAAAAGATATCATAGATAATGAAATAATATCATTACTAAACATATATGCACAAAACTGTATAGCATTGAAAATTTTTATTAATTAATTTTTAGTTTTCTACTTTCATTTCTACAAGATTTTGTGTACCAAGTTTTCTCCCCGTCTCTCTCCTCCCCCCTGCCCAGATATGGCATGCATTCTGATTTCCCTTTTTCCCAGTCTACACATGCTTCTATCACAGCCCCTCTTAATCCCTTACCCTTAATGTTCTTGTAGGGCAAGATAAATTTCTAAACTCCATTGCCTATATATATTATTTCCCATGTTCACGTAAAAACAGTTATTAACATTTATTTTTAAAACTTTGAGTTCCAAATTCCCCATCTTCTTCCCTCTCCACCCCTCCTCACTGAGAAGACAAGCAATTCAATATAGGTTATAAATGTGTAGTAATACAAAACACTTCCATTAGAGTCATGTTGTTTAATCCCTCCATCCTATCCCCCCCATACTTATTCTGTTTTCTCATTTTACCACACCCCTTTCCTAAAGTTTTTGCTTCTTGCTACTACCTCCACCAATCTGCCTCCACTTTTACACCCCACCCTTTTATTACCTTACTCTTTACTTTTCTGTAGATAAGATAATCAATTGAGTATATCATTCCCTCCTTAAGCCAAAACCAAAGAGATAAAGGTTCACTCATTCTCTCTCACCTCCTCCCTCTTCCCATCCATTGTGAATTTTTTTTCTTCTTTTGTGAGTTAATTTGTCCCATTCTATCTTTCCCTTTCTCCTTCTCCCAATATTCTCCTCTCTTGTCCCTTAATTTCATTTTTAGATATCATTCCTTCATATTAACTAGCTCTGTGTTATCAATCTATGTATAACTACATGCATACACATACATATGTCCATATATATACATATGCACACACATATATGTCTATATATACATGTGCACACAGATTCATGTATATGTGTATGTATGCACACATATATGTATGTACATATTTCCTACAAATACTCTAAATCTGAGAAAGATCTCATGAGTTAAAAATATAATCTTTCCATGGAAGGATATAGTCAGCTCAGTTTTAGTAAGTCCCTTATGATTTCTCTTTCCTGTTTACATTTTCTTATATTTGAAAGTCAAGTTTTCCATTCACCTCTGGTCTTCCCATTAAAGGTGCTTGAAATTCCTCTATTTCATCAAATGTCCATACTTTCCAATGAAGGATTATATTAAGTTTTGCTGGGTAGATGATTCTTAGTTTTAATCCTAGCTCTTCTTACCTCTGAAATATCATATATCAAGTCTTTCAATGAATTAATGCAGAAGCTGGTGGATCTTGTGTCACCATGATTGCATTTTCACAATTCTCAAACTGTTTCTTTCTGGATGCTTGCAGCATTTTATCCTTGACCTGAGAACTCTGGAATTTGGCTGTAATATTCCTAAGAGTTTTCCTTTTATGATCTATTTCAAGAGGCAATTGATAGATTGTTTCAATTTCTATTTTACCTCTGGTTCTAGAATATCAGGCCAGTTTTCCTGGATAATTTATTGTTTTAATGCTTTATTAACTTCTGATTTACATCATTCGTTTCCGCCAGATTTTCAGTTACAAATTTTGTCCCTGTTTTTCCTCTACCCACTGTCCCAAAATAGCAGTCCCAAAGGATATCCCCTCCTCCAGTCTTCTCTCTCCCATATTTTCTCCAATACGCCTTTTGATTTTTCCAGTGGATCTCTATGCCTCAGTGCCTCTATATCTTATTTCCCAATTATCATGTAAGATGGTATTAATAATAGTATACACACATATACATATATATTTGAATATTTGACTTTAAAACTTTCAATTCCAGATTCATTCCCTTCCTTCCTTGTCACCCACCCTTACTGGGAAGATAAGCAGTTCAGTATAGGTTGTACATGTGTGACTAATGCAAAAGAATAACATAGTAGATATATTGAAAAAGACTGACTTATTTCCCTCCCTCCTATCCCAACTCCCACTTGTTCTATTCCCTACTTTGATACCATCCCTTTTCAAAAGTGGGGGCTTCCAATTTCCCTCCCCCCCAGCCTGTCCTCCCTTCCATGACCCCCCCTCTCTTCCCCTTCCCCCCTATTCTCCTGGAGGGTGAAATACCCTATTTAGTGTGTATTTCACTCCCTCCTCAAGCCAGATTCAATGGGAATAAGGTTAACCCATTCCCTTTGGCCTTCCTATTCTTCCGCTCCATTGCAAACATTTTCCCTTGCCTCTTCTGTATGAGATAGTATATCCCAATCTGTCTCTCCCCATCTTCTCTCATTATATTCCTCCTTATATACCATTTGGGTAGCTCTATTTATAAGGTGCTCTTTTCTTCAGTATTTTTGGGCTCTCCTTTAGCAAACTTTGACTCATTTTCATGATTTTCTGGAATTTCTCTCATTTTTCTTCAAATTTTTGTTCTATTTCTCTTACTTAACTTTCAAAATCCTTTTTGGACTCTTCCATGTCATGTGTCCAATTCATATTTTTAGAGGCTTTTGATTCAGGAATTTTGACTTATTGTTGTCTTATTTTGGTTGTATGTTTTAATCTTCTTTGTCATCAAACTAAGATTCTATAGCTTGAGGGTTTTTTTTTGTTTGTTTTTATGCTGTTTTCTTATCTTCCCAGTCAAATACTTGACTTTCTAACTCTTTGTCAATGGAGGATTCTTCTTATAGTAGTTGTGGGTGTGGGTGTAGTGTTCCAGGCTTCAGGGGTTTTCTATCAATCAAGCTGTAGAAGCAGCCTCTGCTGACACTGCTCCTGCTGCGGCCACAGCTACCACCACCTATGCCACCCAGAGGCTAGAGGAAGACCCAAGCTGGACCATGTTTCTGTTTCTCCCAGGTCCCAAAGATTTTTCCCACTGACTTTTTATGCTGTCTTTGTCATTTATAGTTTAAGAAGTTTGAAAACTACCATAACATTCAGTGATTTAGTGTACTGAGGCTTGATCCAGCCCTATCTGTAACAGCATGGCTCAAGTAGGACTGCACTCTGCTCCCCTGGTGCAATAACCCCACCCCCATTGGCCTTTCAGGCTCTCTTGGGCTAGAGATGTGTTTCACTCTGTCATTTTGTGGATTATGTAGCTCTAGAATTTAGTCAAAGCCATTTTTTACTGGTATTTGGTGGGGTTTGGAGGATATCTCAAGCACCTCAAACAACTCCCTGCTCTTTGTCATCTAAGTCCATTCTTTTTTTGGGGGGGGGTTGTAGAGGGGGAAAGGTAGGACAATTGCTGTTAAGTGACTTGCCCAAGGGGACACAGTTAGTTTTGTGTGTGTGTGTGTGTTAAGTGTCTGAGACTGAATTTGAACTCAAGTCCTCCTGATGTCAGGGATGGTACTATATTCACTGTGCCATTTAGCTGCCCCTTTGTCCATTCAATTTTTTTAGCGACAAGATTAAGAGTTGTTGGGCAAAAAAGAAAGCAAAACTATGCTAGTAGGTGACATCAAATTTCCCCTCTTATAATTAGTTAAAGCTAACAAAATAAATAAGAAATCAGTTAAGGAGGTAAGCAGAATCTTAGAAAAGTTAGACATGATAAAACTCTGGGGAAAACTAAAGGGGAATAGAAAAAAGTATAATTTTCTTTCAGCTATACATGCCACTTTTACAAAAATTGACCATGTATTCTGGCATTAAAACCAGAAAACAAAATGCAGAAATGTGAAACATTAACTGAATTTTTTCAGATAATAATACAATAAAAATATGTTCAACAAAGGGTCTTGAAAACATAGATTAAATTTTTTTTAAACTAAATATATAATCCTTAAGAATGAGTTGGTAAGAGAACAACTATTAAATAAAATAAATAATTCAATTACAGAGAGTGAAAAGAGTGAGGCAATATCCTAGAATTTGTGGAATACAACCAAAGCAGTACTTAGGGAAAATTTATAACTTTAAAATCTTACAACAATAAAATGGAAAAAGAGCAGAAAAATAAAGTGAGCATGCAACTAAAAAATAGAAAAATAATTTAAAATGCCTAATTAAACATGTAATTAGAAATCCTGATGATCAAAAGAGAGCTTAATAAAACTGAAAACAAGAAAACTAACTAGTAAATAAAATTATAAACTAGGTGTAGGAAAAAATTAGCATTAATAAATTTGATTTTGAAAAAAGAAAATGTAACAAAATGTCATTACAAATAATGACCAAAATAAGATAAAAATTCATCTGGGAGATTGAAAAGTTAAGAACATCAAGGAAAAATTATTATGAGGGAAGGATGCTTTAATAGTATGAAATTTCAAATTATTTCACAATCCAGAAATTAACAAAACAATCTTGCACTTGCTAAGCAAAAGAATGGTGCATTAATAGAATAGATTAAGTACATAATACACAATAGTAAACTATCACAGTAACATTGTGTTTGATAAAGTCAAAGATGAAAGCTTTTGGGATAAATATCATGATTTGATAAAGCTTTTTTGGAAAATTGGACAATAGGAGGCGGAGTCATGATGGCAGAATAGAAAAATGACCTCCCCTCACTCCAGCTTCCACCTTCCCCAATCCATGTAAAAAGGGGACTCTAAACAAACTTTGGAGCTGGAGAACCCATAAAATGACACAGAGAAGCTAACCTCCCTCTGATCACAGCCTGGCATGTAGGCTGGAATCTGGATGCAGCACTCAGGGAGCTAAGCCCATCTCCACTACACAGCTTTAGCCCCAGGGCAGTTCTGACCAGCCCTGATAGGAGGGATTCCAGATCAGCAGCAGGTGTGGCCATTTGCTGAATTATCAACACACAGATGAAAAGGACAAAGTCAAAAGTCAGTGCAGTCTGGACTTTGGGACTCAGTAAGTGGGAGTGCGTGGCTTTTGCCCATGGGGCAAATAGTCGCTAAGACACTGGCACATCTAGCCAGGACCATGTGGCAGCTTCAGCTCCTGGCCTGCACAGTGTAGGGGGAAAAAGAAGCAGTCTTGGGGGTAATCTCTCTTTCTTTAACCTGCCTGGATCTGAATTGCAGTCTAGGGTGGAGGTTCTGGGGTGCGTGACCAACTTGCAGAGAATGTGAAAACCTCAAAGAGGACACACATCTAATATCTCTGGCAGCTGAGAACACCCCAGCATTTGGAACAAAAGCTCCACTGTCTGGTGGCAGAGTTTTACTGTGGCAAAAAGCCTAGGGATCAAGTGATTGAGGGGAAACATAAACAGGCAAAAGAAACAAAGCAGATAGAAGATTCCAAAACTAGACTCATATAGTGGGGACAAAAAGGATCAAAGCCAGGAACTGGAGGAGGACAGTGAAGTCAGAACTCCTGCACCAAAAGCTTCAAAGGAAAATATGAGATGGTTACAGGACATAGAGGACCTTAAAGAGAAGATAAGAGAAGTGGAGGAAAAATTGGGAAGAGAAATGAGAACGATGCAAGAAAATTAGGAAATGAGAGTCAATAGCCTGATTGAGGAGAATAAAACCTTAAAAAACAGACAAACTCAATTGGAAAAAGAAGATCAAAAAGGCAATGAGGAGAAGAATGCCTTAAAAAGCTGAATTTGCCCAAAGGAAAAAGAATCTCAAAAGCTCACTGAGGAGAATCATTGCTTCAGAATTAGATTGGAGCGAATGGAAGCTAATGACTTTATGAGAAATCAAGGTGCTGTTAAACAGATCCAAACAAATGAAAGAATACAAGGCAATGTGAAATATCTCATGGGAAAAAGCACTGACCTGGAAAAGAGATCCAGGAGAGGTAATTTAAAATTATTGCACTACCTGAAAGCCATAATCAAGTAAGAACCTAGAAATCATCCTCCAGGAAGTTCTCAAAGAAAACCGCCGTGATATTTTAGAACCAGAGGGCAAAAAGGAAGTTGAAAATATCCACCAATCACCTACTGAAAATGATCCCTAAAAGAAAACTCCTAGGAATATAATAGCCAAGTTCCAGAATTCCCAGATTAAGGAGAGAATATTACAAGATGCCTGGAAGAAACAATTTGAAAACTGTGGAAACACAATCGGATAATGCAGGATCTGGCAGCTTCTACACTGAGGGATTGAAGGGCTTGGAATATGATATTCCAGAGATGAGAGGAGGTGCGATTAAAACCAAGAGTCACCTACCCAGCAAAATTGAATATCATGTTTCAGGGGAAAATATGGTCATTCAGTGGAATACAGGACTTTCAAGCATTCTTTCTGAAAAAAATCACAGTTGAATAGAAAATATGACATAAAGATACAAGAAGTAAAAGACGCATGCAAAGGTAAATGGAAAAAAAAATCAAAAGAAACTTATGAAAATTGAACTATTCACATTCCTACATGCTCAAACAATAATTGTAACTTAAGAAATATTTCTCAGTAGTTGAAGGGAATAGAAATATGTGTGTGTATATATACGTATACATATACATACATACATATATATACATATGTCTCTATGTGAGGGTATATGGACATGTGAATACCTATGTGAATGTCTGTATACACTTTTACATGTATATATTGATAGAGTGCTCAGGACCTATTTAACAGTAAGGGATGATACTTAAAAGTTTAAATTAAAATGTGAGAGAGGAATATAGTGAGAGGAGATGGGGAGAGACAGAATAGGGTAAACTATCTTATATAGAAGAAGCAAGAGAAAATTATTAAAACGGAGGGGAAGAATAGGAAGTCAAAAGGGAATGAGTCAACCTTATTCCCATTGAATTTGTCTTGAGGAGGGAATGAAATACACACTAAAAAGGGTATCTCACCTTACAGGAGAGTAGGGGGGAAGGGGATTAAGGGGGGTTTGGTGGAAGGGATGGCAGGCTTTGGGAGAGGAAGTTGGAAGCACACACTTTTGAAAAGGTACGGGGTCAAAGTAGAGAAAAGAACAAGTTGGAGGTGGGATAGCAGGGAGGGAAATATAGTCAGTCTTTCACAATATATCTACTATGTTATTGTTTTGCATTAGCCACACATGTGCAACCTATACTGAACTGCTTATCTTCCCAGTAAGGGTGGGTGACAAGGGAGGAAGGGAATGAATCTAGAAGTCAAAGATTTAAAATCAAATGTTTAACATATATATATGCTATTATTAATACTTTTTTACATGTAATTGGGAAATAAGATATAAAGTTACTGGGGCATAGAGATCCACTGGAAAATTAGAAAGGGGTATGGGAGAAAATATGGGAGAGAGTAGATTGGCAGAGGGGATATCCTGTAGGACTGCTATTTTGTGGTGGTGGAAACAGAAAAATGCATAGAAAATATGTAATTCAAAATCTGGTGGAAATGAAAAAAATAAAAAAAAGAAAATTGGACAATAGTTTAGCAGAAATTAGGTAAAATGAAACAACTCATACTATATCATTAAGATCAAAATGGGTACATGATTTAGACTTAAAGTGTGATTATTCAAGCAAGTTATAAGACCATGAAAAATTGTAACTGACAGATCTGTTGCTAAGGGAAGAATGTATGTTCACACAAGAGGTAGCATTATTGGATTTCAAATGAATTGTTATTTCATTAAATTAAACTTACCTTTTCTTTTTGCAGACACAAAACCAATGTACCAAAGATTGAAAGGAAAGCAGGTATATTGAAAAAAAAAATTACAGCAAATTTATCTGAAATGAGTTGAATTTCTCAAAACCTATAAAGAAGTTTATAAGTTATGTAAGAATATAAATCATTTCCCCATTGATAAATGGTAAACGGATGTGGTCAGGCAGTTTTCAGAAGAAAAAATATAGTTCCTTATATTTATTTGACAAATGTTCTAAATCACTATTTATTAGAGAAATGCAAATGAAAACAACTCAGAAGTACTGTTACACACTAATCTAATTGTCAAAATGGCAGAAAAGGAAAATGACCAAAGTTGTAGGGGATGTGAAAAAAATTGGGATACATGCACCATTGGTAGAGTTTTGCTGATTCAAATATTTTGGAAAATTATTTATGATTATGCCAAAGCGTTATAAAACTATTCATATTCATTGTCCCAGAAATGCCACTGTCAAAGTCTATATCCCATTGCTATTTTTAAAAAAGGGAATAATGTAATATGATATGATATAATGTAACATAATGTAATGTAAAGTAACAATGTAATGTAGCATAATGCAATGTAATAACATAACAGCATAACATAACACAATATAATACAATACAATAAAACAATGCAATACAATGCGATGTAGTGTAGTGTAGCGTAAGGTAAGGTAACATAATGTAAAATTCTATAATGTAGTGTAATATAGCATGATGTAACATAGAGTAGTGTAGCATAACCTAGCATAACATAGCCTAATGTAATGTAATGTAACATAAAGTAACCTTACATGACCTAATGTAACCTGGTATGGTATAGTATAGTACGATAAGATAAGATAAAATATGATGTGATATGATATGATATGATATATGATATGATGTGATGTGATTGATATGATATAATATAATATAGTGTAATGTAGTATAATATAATTCCATAAATTAGTGTACTATATTATACTATATTATGCCATGCAATATTATATTGGCAAACATATAAAGAATATTCACACATATGTGACACATATAGAGTTAGATAGACAGACAGACAGATAGATAGATAGATAGATAGTTGCCAAATCTAGTTCATCAGTCCAGTAGAACAAAGATTTAAGATTATAGGGAAACTAGATTGTTCGTATGTTAATGCCTTTTATCATTCCTATAAGTAAAACTCATGTGTCATCAACTTTTCCCTTCATTTCTGGTTTCTTTCTCCAACCTGATTCTGAAGTAAAGAAGCCATAGTACAGACCAAGAGTTGTCTGACCAGATATTTTCTGCCCAGCTTTTTACCCAAAGAGGAGATACTTAGCATATAATTCTCCCTCATATTTCTTCCTTACCTTTTCCTTGTGTTGACCCTATGGTATGACCCTATACTTCCCAATAAGTAATTAAGAACCCCTCCCATATTGATTTGCACTTTTACTATTGTAAAATCACACAGTATATATATATATATATATATATATATATATATATATATATATATATACACACACGTATGTATGTGTTTATATGTGTGCATGCATGTATGTGTATATGTATGTATATGAAATTATAAGTATACAAGTTATGCCCCAACTGATTAATTGAGAAATGGTCAAAAGATATGAACAGGTAATTTTCAGATGAAGAAATTCAAACTATCTACAATCTTATGAAAAAATGTTCTAAATCACTATTGGTTAGACAAATGCAAACCAAAACATCTCTGAGGTATCACATTACATCTATCAAATTGACTAACATGAAGAAAGAGGAAAATCATAAATGTTGGAGAAGACATGGGTAAATTGAAACACTAATGCATCGTTGGTGTTGTGAACTGATCCATCCATTCCGGAGATCAATTTGGAACTATGCCCAAAGGGCTATAAAATTGTGCATTCCCTTTGACATAGCAATACCACTTACAGTGCAGTATCACAAATGGAGCATAAAAATGGGTAAAGGATCCACATGTACAATAACATTTATATCTGCTCTTTCTGTGGTAGCAAGGAATTGGAGGAGCTAAACAATTTGAGGTATAAGAATGTAATGTAATTCTTTTGTACCATAAGAAATAATGATGAGGCAGACTTCAGAAAAACCTAGAAAGACTTACATGAACTGAAGCTGAGTGAAATTAGCACAACCAGAACATTGTATACAGTAGCAGCCACATTGTTCAATGACTGACCTTGGTAGACTTAGGTCTTATCAGCAATTCAAGCATCTAAGAGAATTCCAAAAGACTCATGATAGAAAATGCTGTCCACCTCCAGAGAAAGAACCTGAAAGTACAAATGCAGTTGGAAGAATACTATTTGTTCTTTCCTTTTGTTGATTTGTTTTGTTTCTTCTTTCTTGTGGCTCCTCCCACTACTTCTAATTCTTTTTTTTTACATGCTAATTAATATGAAAAATATGTTTAATATTATGTAAAAGTAGAGCCTGTTTCAGATGGGAAGCTATATTGGAGAAGGGGGAGGAGAAGGTGGAAGAGAAAATTCAAGACTCAAAACATCAAAGAAGTTAATGTTGAAAACTAAAAATAAATTAATTATGAAAATACATCTACTTCCATTCCATGAAACAATAACAAAAATGTATAGCACAAATACATAAATCAAGAGATCATATGTAATATTGCCAAAATATATAATTGATTACAAACTTTTCTAAATAAATATGGCAAGAGAAAGTAAACTACAACAAAACCTAATGGAACACTGAATTCTTTAAATTTGCAAGTGAAACCAGAACTGCAACAGAATGTTTCAAAATAATTCAAAATAGAAACAATGTAAGTTATAATAGGAGACGTGACATATTTTATACCTTACTCAGTGAATAAAAATAAGAAGCAGGAGAAGGATGAGAAGGGAAGGGGGAAGGAGAAGGAGGAGCAGGAGGAGGAGGAGGAGAAGGAGGAGAAGGAGGAGAGAAACTTGGACCCACAATATAAAGATTGTCTGAAGTGAAAAAAATGAATAGCAGATTGCTAATGTGAATATTCAAAAGTAAAGAACAGTGGAGAAGAAAAGAAACATAAAGAAGTACCACAAAAAAAGATTTCTATATAAAGAAAAGTCAATACTCTCATTGATCTCAAATAAACAACATTTGCAGAGCCAATGTAGGGCAACTAGAAGAACTTGGCACCATGAGAAATTCAAAAGATATAATACAAGAATAATATAAAAATTCTGGTCAGACTTTCCGAACAGAGAAAATAAATCCCCAGTGGGGGGGGGGGGGAAATACAAAGGTCACTTCCAGAGAATGATTAAAGCAATTAATTAAAGAGAATTAAAAATCAGATAGAGATAATATAAATACATCTATTCACTTTCAGTAAACATATATAAATACACTAGAGGGTACCACAATAATATTTGCTTGAGACTGTTTGATAATCTATGAAATTTTAGAGAATGAAAAGTATGCTTACAGATGAAAAAATGGGCTAATTAAAAAAAATATGAATTCCTGATCCCTGTTGCCCTATAATTTCTATCAGTATTTTAACATTATTCACTTAGAAAGGTAGCATAGATTCTTTAAGAGCTTACTTAATCTATCAAGAAGAATTAACTAACTAATTTCAATTACTTCTGTAAGAAAGAAGTGTAGGGGTATCATTTTAAAAATAACTTATGTACATGTTCTGGGAGACTTTTGACAAAGTTCCTCATGACATTACTGTAAAGAATTTGAAGAAATCTGAGATGCTTTCAATGAATTCAGAACTAAATGATTAAAAATTGATTAAACCAAATCATAATAATTACATTTTCCAATATCAATATATAGAAAGTAGAGTGCCTTTTGCCATATTTTATCAAATTTATAGTTAGATAAAAGCAAAATTCAGAAGATGTAAAGCTAGCAGGTGTAGGATCAAGAAAACTTAGATGCAAAAAAAATCTTGATTGCCAAAAATAACAGATTTTCAAAGAAAACAATTGGAAAATTCTCCACTATTAAACTATTAAATCATTTAAGTTTTGCATAACTATTTTTTAAATTAAACACATGGTTGTTACTAGACTTCAGTGTTTCTTTTGGCATGGGATCACAAATGCTTTATAATTGGCTCTATAAATTAACTAGAGTTGGAACTCAAAATTTCTGGTTTTTAAATCAGAAAAATACATTCTTCTCATAAAAATAGTAGAGCAAATTGCCTAGAACACCATTTGATTTTCATAATTCAATAAAAATTATCAATAGGAATTAAAAAAAAAACTAAGAAATTATCTATTAATAAATTTGTTGTAGGACGTTCCCAAAGCAATTTCTTTTGCCTGTTCCGATACACACACACACACACACACACACACACACACATATATATATATATATATATATATATATATGTATATAATACAGTTGTGAAATGCACTGCCCCAATGTCATTCCAAGTTCAAGAGTATTGATGTTCCATAAAATCCATGTCATTCTACATGATCCATAAGGGGATAAAGAAAGACAAATTTTCAAGGCAAAATCAAAATAATCCAGGTACTAAGTGGACAGTTCTATACTTCTCTGAATATTCTATTTTAAATGGACTTAGTGTAGATTTGTTGATGTAATAGCCTAGATAAATCTATTGGTTGTATGGGGAAAATACAACTGAAATGCAAGCAGAAAATAGTGTCCATGAGAAAACACTACATATTAGCTGCTTGGAAATACATGTCATAATCCGTACTCCCTGTTCTACCACCAAAAGTTCAAAAAGTCAAATAAATCGAACATTTTTTTCTGAAAATGAAAATGAAGGGATCTTGGATCCTATTGGAATTCTTTTCTATTTTTATAAATGAAAATTTTAGTAGATCAGTAGCAAATGTTATTCTTGGACTACTATGATCAAGTAATATTTGGATACAATCATTTAAACATCCCTATTCCTTTTGCTTCTTCCAACCCAGTAATACATTTGAAATTTGAGGAACTCTGAGTCTGACAGTTTTCAAGAGCTGAAGACCTAATTAGATATCCTCAAATTTATATATATATATATATATATATATATATATATATATATATATTTATATATATATATATATATATATATATATATAATTAATTTGGTTATTAAATATATACCTTGCCTCTCCCCTTGTTCTTTCTGCCTTTGAGTTTCTGTCTGTCTCCCCCCCCCCCCCCCCTCTCTCACTCTCTCATTCTCTCTCTCACACACAAACACTGCAAAAATATATTCTCTATTTATTGCATCATTTGAAAGCTTGATAAAAAAAGAAAATTAAGATTAACTATTAACTTTTTTTATGAATACAGATAATTAGTTTTATGAAGTCTGAAGTCCCTGTGGTGAATATAACAATGAAATAGATTGTGAACACATTTTGTTATTCATAAAGCTTTTATTGGTGATTACATTTTATGAAAAAAATAAAAAGATTGAATTTAAACTATATATCATAAATGTAGTAAAGCTGGTATACTAAATATTTAAATCCTTTAAATATTGGTCTATTATCTCTGTAATGTACTGCATTTATAAAAATACTTTTAATAACTACTTAAGAAAACCCTTAAATACCTAATCTCTGTCACCTATTTTCCCAGTAGACATTATGAAATAGTCAATAGAGTTTTATCACAGGAATCTTTTCTTCTGCATGAGCTCATATTATTTTAACTAAGGGATGTCCCAAGTACTCTATTTATAAATTAGTATATAAAACGTAATATTTCTTAAATGATAATTTGCTGTGAAATATACTTTGAGGACTTAATAATATTACTGCTATGTTCCTAATTTTCAATGGCACTTAAACTTTCTAGAAGTTCTTCCCTGTACATAATGGCAAAATTTTGCTTAAGCAGGGGCTCCAGAAAAATATCAAGACATATATTCCTTGCATTGGCTTTCTCTGACAACACTTCTTATTGCTTTCATAACATAGTGATAGAAAATGAAAGGGGAAGGGTGAGTGGGTGGTTTGATGCAAGATTTTAGAGTAAAGGCAGGAACTTGCTTGAGCTCCCTCTTCAACCCCCTCCAATACCTATTAAAATAATTACTGTAAATAAATTTTATAGCTACAAAAGTCACAAAGTGACAGAGAAACAAATCTCCCTTTGAAAGCAGCCTGGCAGTTGAATAGGAATGGTCTGTCCAACCAGGCTGGCAGCTAAGTGCAGACCAGTGTGAAACATATAGGCCCTGACTCGTGGCCCAGACAGGGCAGGTCACACTTCAGGAGAGATGGTCACCAGCAGCTGTGGCAGTTTCCAGACTTGTCAACCTATAAACACCAAAGAGAAAGTGAAAGGTCAGTAGGGACCTCTGTTGAAACTGGGTGAGAAGAGAACATGTTCGGCATGGTCTGGCCCTTGCTGGCCAGGACAACAGAGGTGGGGGTGCTGTGTTGGCTGAAGTTGCTTCGACATGGCTGCCTCTTGAGCACCTTGCCTGTAGATCATAGGGGGAACAAGCAAACATTCAGAGGGTAATCATTCTTGCTTTGACATGTATGGAACTGAGTCTCAGTCTTGGGACATAATCCTGGCGTGTGGAAATTCAGTGTGCCATAGCTTGTGATGGCTGTAGAGAGGGCACCTTCCTCATATCTCTGAAAGCTGCATGAAGCCAAACAATTTAGGACACCATTCTCTCCATTCTGGAAGCAGACTACTAACATAGTAAAGAGCTCAAAAGTCAAGTAACTGGTTAGGAAGATGAGCAAACAGAAGAAGCACAATCAGACCACAGTAGGTTTTTTTTAGGGAAACAAAGAGGATCAAGACATGAAACCAGAAAAAGACCACAAAGTCAAAAGTCCTACATCAAAAGCTTCCAAAAAATATGAATTGATTACAGTATATGGAAGAGCTCAAGAAGGATTTTGACAATCAAGTAAGATCAGTGGAGGAAAAATTGGGAAGAGAAATGGGAATGATGCAGGAAAATCATGAAAAGTGAGTCAATGACCTGCTAAAGAAGAAAAACAAACTGAAAAAAATAGCACCTTCAAAAATAGACTAACTCAAATGTCAAAAGAAACCAAAAAGACAATGAGGAGAAGACGGCCTTCAAAAGATGAATTGGCCAGATGGAAAAGAAACTTCAAAAAGTCCCTGAAAATAAGAATTCCTTAAAAATTAGATTGGAGCAAATGCAGGCCAATGCCTTTGAAGAAATCAATATACAATAAAGCATTGGCAAAAAAATAAAAATTGGAGGCAATGTGAAATATCTCATTGGAAAAAACACTGAGCTGGAAAATAGATCCAGGAGAGATGACTTAAAATTTGTTAGACTACCTATAAACCATTTTAAACAAGAGCCTAGAAATCATAATTTAAAAAATTTTCAAGGGAAAAAATATCTTGATATTCTAGAACCAGAGGGCAAAATAGAAAAACCTCTTGAAAAAGACCCCCAAAAGCAAATCCCTAGGAATATGATAGCCAAATTCTAGAGTTCCCAGGTAAAGAAGAAAATATTACAAGCAATAAGAAAAAAAAAAAACAATTTAGATTTTGTGGAAACACAATCAGGATAACACCAGATCTAGCACCTTCTACATTAAGGAATTAATGGGCTTGGCATATGATATTCCAGAGCTCAAAGTAGTTAGTATTAAAAAGAAGAATCACTTATTCAGAAAAACTATAATGCATCAGGGGAAAATGTGGTCATTCAATGAAATAGAGAACTTTCAACCATTCTTGATGGAAAAAAAAAAGCTGAAGAGAAAATTTGACTTTCAAATATAAGAAGCAAGAGTAGCATGAGAAGTTAAACAGGAAAAAGGGATTCATTGAAGTTGAACTATTTACATTCCTACATGGAAAAATTATAATTTTACCTGATGACACTTTTCTTAGTATGAAGCTAGTTGAAGGGAATATATGTTTGTACACATATATGTGTTTGTATAAATAGTATATGTATATGCATACATATGCATACATCTAGACATACATATATATGTATGGGAGGCCTATGTGTTTATAAATATATATGTGCATGTGTCAGTATGTGTAAACATGTACACATAGATGGAGGGCACAGGATGATTTGGATATGAAGGGATGATATCTAAAAAATAAAATTAAGAGATGAAAGGAATTCAATGGAAGTAGAAAGGGAAAGATAGAACAGGGTAAATTATATTATATAAAAGAGGCAAGAGAAAATTGCTACAATGGAGGGGAAGAGCAGGACGGTGAAAGGCAATGGGTCAAACTTACTCTCATTGAATATGGCTTCAGGTGGGAATAACATACACACTTAATTGGTTATCTTAACCTGCAGGAAAATGTCGGGGAAAGGAATAAGAGTGGGGATGATAGAAAGAAGGGCAGATTGGGGCAGAGGGTAGTTACAAGGAATCAGTTTTGAAAAGGGACAGGGACAAAGGAGAAAATACAATAAGCGGGGGGTGGAATAGAATGGAGGGAAAGAGAGTTAGTCTTTCACAATATGACTACTATGGAAATGATTTGGGTAACTCAGATATACAATCTATAATGAACTATTTATCTTCCCGGTGGGGGCAGGTGAGGAGGGAAGAAGGGAAATATCTGGAAATCAAAGTTTTAAAAATAAAATTTTTTAAGCAATTGGGGTTAAATAACTTACTCAAGGTTACATAGTGTGTGTGTGTGTGTGTGTGTGTGTGTGTGTGTGTGTGTGTGTGTGAAGTATCTGAGGCCAGGATTGATCCCAAGTCTCCTGACTCCAAGGCAATCACTCTTACTCACTGAACCACCTGGTTGCCCCTAAAAACAAATTTTAAAAATAATCTTTTTTACATGCAATTGGGAAATAAGATATACAGGCACTGGGTATAGAAATCCATCTTGCCCTACTAGAAATTTAGGGACGGGTGAGGGAATATATAAGAGAGAACACATTAGAAGAAGGTACATCCAGTAGGCTTGCTATCTTGGGGTTGGGTCAGGGGAGAGATGAGTAAATTTGTAACTCAAAATCTTGTGGAAATGAATGTTGAAAAATAAAAATTAATTAATTAAAATGAAAAAAAGAATAGGAAAAGTCAAAATTAATAAATGAATGAAAAAGCATTTTTCTACCACTAATATCAATTCCAACAAAATTTTTGACTGCAGAGAAAGACCAATATGCATAAAAATGTTTATAGCAGCATTATTTGGAAACCCAAAATCTAGAAGAAAATTTTCATTTAATCATTAAAAAGCATTCATTTAATAATGAAAAAAAAACATGAAATCCATTTCCACACTCCTCCAAATCTAGGAGCTTACGTTTGCTCACGGCTTCCATATTAAAAAAAAAATTGATTAATGCATTATTTAAATTTCTCCACAACCACACAGCCAATAACACTTAACATAAAAAATGTCCACTTTTATCAATAACCAAATGGAAATCAATTTGAAATAAATGAGACATTCTATTATTAATATGATTGAATATTTTTCTATTGATATTTTTGAAATATGTTAAATACATCTATTTCCTATGAAACTGTGAAGCACATTTTCTTTTGGGATTAAATGAGCTTTACAACACACAAGATGTTATGAGTAGGACTGAATATAGACATCTTCTTTAACTGTTTTTGTTTTCTTTCTTATTTGAAAGATGACTTTTAGACAAATATAAAACTAAATTGTTCATATAGACCCTAAATCCTATGGATTTAGATTTGAATAAGAAAGCATTTCATGTGTTATACATATAGAGTAGATTGCTTCAATTTAACAGATTGACTATAATTGATGATTATGTCTAATGCTAATAAATCTCAGAGGTTTGAGGAAACTTAGAAAAATGAAAGAAAAGGTTAATAGAAGTCTTTAAAATGTATTTAATGTATTTTAATGTAGTGACATAGACAAAAGATAAAAATGTATGTGGTATCATTTGACAGAATATAGGCTTCAATGGTGTGCTCAAGATATAAAGAAAAAGTGGGGAATGCCAGAGTGTATTGGGTCAGTTCCTATGAAAAATTAATGGTAACCCATGCACAAGAGTTGTAGATGACAAGAAGCTATGGATTGATTGCAATGTTAAGAGTGTATAACCACATTTGTGATATTCTAACTCCTTTTGAATATTATTACACAGTTAGGCAGAGTCAATTTTTAATTAATTTTTAAATTGGTAATTATTAATTTGTTCATTTCATTAGTAAGTTAATTACTAATGGCTTATTACAATAGACAGCTGATTGCTATAGAATTTAGAACCAATGATTTTTAATATTCTAAAAAATAACATAAAAGGCTTTTAGATATGTTAGTTTGGTTTAAACCACAATAATGACTAGATAAAAAATGTTTATCATGGTTTCTGTGTTCAAATATCTGTCAATATATGTGAGGTCTATCCATTAGGACTATGAACATTAATTTAGATCATTACAATTTAACATTAAATTGTTATTTTTCCTACTAATGTTCTTATTTTAATTTAAAAGATAATCATTATTAGGCATCTATAGATTCACTTAAGCAGTCAGATCCCAATCTCCAAAAACACTAAACATATACATATGTGCAACCATACAAACATGGATTCACTATTATTTTTATCTGATATGAAATTGTTTATGCCTTCCTTCCTTCTTTCCTTCCTTCCTTCTTTCCTTCCTTCCTTCCTTCCTTCCTTCCTTCCTTCCTTCCTTCCTTC
>NW_027187351.1:19068226-19123392 GCF_028583685.1 Petaurus breviceps papuanus | reverse complement strand
CTTCCTTCCTTCCTTCCTTCCTTCCTTCCTTCCTTCCTTCCTTCCTTTCTTCCTTCCTTCCTTCCTTCCTTTATTCCCTCCTTCCTTTCCTTTCATTTGAAATTTCATTTCAAAAACCCCATTCTTATTTGCACTGTGTAATGAACAATTGTTTTGAATACATTATTTTTCCTTTGAACGGAATGATCACAAGGTAGGGTAAGATATTTTGGTCATGAAACAGTTATTTTTCAGTTTTTTAAATGTTATATTCAGATCATTTCTCTCAATCCTCTCTTAGCTGAAATCAATGGTGTTTTTTTTTCTTTTGTATGTGAAATCCTTTTCCTAACCATTTGCAATAAATATTTATCTGTTAATGACTTTCTTACCTTTGACTGCCATAACATAGTTGTTAAGCCTGTGTTTCCCCTATTTTGTTGTTCTACATATGCTAGGAATTTGAATTTCATTTTCTGTTTATAGTGTTTTTGAGCAATGTTCTCATATTTTTTCTTGAAATATAATGTATAAACTCTTTATTTCAGTTTTTTCTGGTAATACTTAATTTTCTTTCCTTACTCCATTTCCTAGTTAAATTATTTTAGTTAGAAAATTCATCATGTTTTCTTATAATTTAATCACATTCTGTTTTATATTCAGTATTTAACTATATATATGAGTGGTTTTTTTGTTGTTGTTTTAAAGTCTAATGTTTTGCTAAAAATTTTCCACTATTCCAAACTAGTAACTTTAATGTCATCAAACCCTGAAATTTCTATGATTATAGATTGAACATCTAAACCAGTCTGGATTTCTGTGTGTGTGTGTGTGTGTGTGTGTGTGTGTGTGTGTGTGTGTGTGAGTGTAAGGGTATGTTCACACTTCCATTCTCATTTCCAGAGATCTCCCTCAAAATAATAGCTATACTCTTGATTTAACCTTCTTGGATCAGGATCATGGCTTTGGGTAGTGTGCTTGGGGTGTGTGACCAGTGTACCAGAGCTTGTGAGGGTTGTACAGAGGGCACCCTCCTAATGTCTTTGACATCTGTGAAAACCCCAGATTTTTGGGACAAAGTTCTGTCCATTCTGAAAGCAGAGTTTTACCATGGCAAAGAGTTCAAAAGTCAAGTAATTGACTGGTGATATGAACAAGCAGAGAAAACACATTGAGATCATATATTACTTTTTGGAGACAAAAAGGATTAAAGCATGGGATGGGAGGAAGACAATGAAGTTAGAATTCCTGCATCAACAGCTTCCAAGGAAAATATGAATTGCTAACAGGTTATGGAGGAGCTCAAAAAGGATTTTGAAAATCAAGTAAGAGCAGTAGAGGAAAAATTGGGAAGAGAAAAGAGAATGATGCGAGAAAATCATGAAAAGCCAGTCAAAAGTCTGATAAAGTAGACCCCCAAAAATACTGAGGAAAATAACAGCATAAAAAATAGACTAACTCAAATGGTAAAAGAGGCCAAAAATTACAGTGAGGAGAAGAATGCCTTAAAAAGGTTAAATTGCCAGATGGAAAAAGAATGTCAAAAACTCACTGAAGAGAATAATTCCTTGAAAATTAGATTGGATAAAATGGAAGCTAATAAGTTTATAAAAAATCAAGGTACTATAAAACAGATAGAAACAAATGAAAAAATAGAGGACAGTGTACAATATCTCATTGGAAAAACCACTGAGTTGGAAAATGGATCCAGAAGAGCTCATTTAAAAATCATTGGACCATCTGAAAGCCATGATAAAAAAAAAAAAAGCTATACACCATCTTTCAAAAAACTGTCAAGCAAAATTGCCATGATATTCTAGAAATGGAGG
Source organism: Petaurus breviceps papuanus (assembly GCF_028583685.1). Taxonomy (NCBI): domain Eukaryota; kingdom Metazoa; phylum Chordata; class Mammalia; order Diprotodontia; family Petauridae; genus Petaurus; species Petaurus breviceps. The sequence continues at coordinate 19,121,584 of NW_027187351.1, read as the reverse complement.
GCAAAATAGAAATTGAAAGAAACCATTGAATGCTTCTTTTAAAATCCTAAAAAAGAAAAATTTCTAGGAATATTATAGCCAAATTTCATAGTTTCCAGGTCATGGAGGAAATAATGCATACAGTCAACAAGAAGCAATTTGAATACTGTTGAAACACAATCAGGAAACATAAGACCTAGCAGCTTCTATGCTAAGGAATCAAAGGGCTTGGAATATGATATTGTGGAGGCAAAAGAAACTAAGATTAAAGCCAAGAATCACCTATCCAGCAAAACTGAGTATACTTCTTCAGGGGAAAATATGGTAATTCAATGATATAAAAGATTTTTGAGCATTCTGTTCTGTTCTTGTTGTTGTTTTTCCCAATTTATTTATTTTTAGTTTTCAACAATCAATTTTACAAGATTTTGAGTTACACATTTTTCTCATTTTCCCCCTACCACCCCAAATGATCTGGCATGCTGAATACCCCTTTCTCAAATCTGTTCTCTCTTATGTTATATGCCATCCCCCCTACCCATAATTTTCTAGTTAGGCAAGATGGCTTTCTATACCCCAGTGTCTGTATATCTTACTTCCCAGTTCCATGTAAAAAAACAACAACATTTTTTTATATACACATTTTTGTTTTAAACTTTGAATTCCAGATTTTTTCAGTTCTTCTCCCTCCACCTTCACCCACTGGGAAGATAAGTAATTCAATATAGCTTGTAGATGTGTAGTTACACAAAACATTCCCACAATAGGTATATTGTGAATGACTAACTATATTTCCCTCCATCCTCTCCCGCCCATCACTTATTCTATTTTCTCCTTTGACCCTGGCTCTTTTCAAAAGTGTTTGCTTCTAACTACCCTCTCCCCTAATCTGCCCTCCATTCTACCATCCCCACTGTTATCCCCTTCCCCCCTATTTACATGTAAGTTAGCATACCCAATTGAGTGTGTATGTTATTCCCTCCTTAAGCTAAATTCAATGAGTAAGGTTGTCCCATCCTCTTTTACCTTCCTGCTTTCCCCCTCCATTATGGCAGTTTTCTCCTGCCTCTTTTATATGAAATAATTTACCCTAATCTATCTCTTCCTTTCTCCTTCTCCCAATATATTCCTCTCTCACCTCTTAATTTAATTTTTTAGATGTCATCCCTTCCTATTCAACTCATCCTGTGTCCTCTGTATATGCATACATGTATACACAAATATATAAACTCACATATGTATTTATTCACACATACAGTCTCTTATACCTATGTATGTGGCTGTATATACAAATACACACACATATATATCCTTAAACTGTCCTAATACTGAGAAAACTGTTATGAGTTACAATTACCATTTTTCCATGTAGGAATGTAAAAAGTTTAACTTTAATAAGTTTCCTTAAGATTTCTTCTCCTCCTTCTCATGATTCTCTTCCTTCTTGTATTTGAAAGTCAAATTTTCTGTTCAGCTCTGGTTTCTCATCAAGAATTCTTGAAAATCCTCTACTCCCTGGAATGACCATATTTTCCTCTGAAGCATTATAATCAGTTTTACTGGGTAGGTGATAATTGGTTTTAATCCTAGCTCCTTTGACCTCCAGAAAATCATATTCCAAGCCCGTCAATAACTTAATGTAATAGCTACTGGGTCCTGTGTTATTCTGACTGTGATTTCACAATATTAATTTTTTTTTCTTCCTGATTGCTTGCAGTATATTCTCCTTGATGTGGGAAATATGGACTTTGGCTATAATATTCCCAGGAGTTTTCTTTTTGAGATTTTTTTCAAGGGATGTTGAGTTCTTACAATTATTATTTTGTCCTCTTGTTCTAGAATATCAGGGCCATTTTGATAGATAATGTATTGAAAAATGGTGCCTAGGATCATTTTATCATGGCTTTCAGGTAGTGCAACAACTTTTAAATTATCTCTTCGGGATCTATTTTCCAGGTCAGTAATTTTTCAATGAGATATTTCACTTTGCCTTCTATTTTTTCATTTGTTTGGATGTGTTCATTAGTATCTTGATTTCTCATAAAGTCATTAGCTTCCATTTTCTCCAAACTAATTCTGAAGGAATGATTCTCTTCAGTGAGCTTTTGAGAGTCTTTTCCCATCTGGAAAGTTGATCTTTTAATGTATTTATCTCTTTGGCATATTGGGCTTCTTTTTCCATTTGAGTTAGTCTATTATTCCTTCCTTCACCTCTTTATTTTTTAATTTTTTTATTTACATCATTGATTTCCATGAGATTTTCAGTTGCAAATTTACTCCCCATTTTTCCCCTATCCACCATCCCAAAATAGCAGTCCCACAGGATCTCCCCTCCTCCAATCTGCTCTCTCCCATATTTTCTCCCATACCCCTTTTGACTTTTCCAATGGATTTCTATGCCCCAGTGCCTGTATATCTTATTCCCCAATTACATTTAAAATAGTGTTAATAATAGTATATACATATATATACATATATATATATATATATGTAATATTTGATTTTAAAATTTAAATTCCAGATTCATTCCCTTACTCCCTTGTCACCCACCCTTACTAGGAAGATAAACAGTTCAGCATAAATTGTTCATGTGTGGCTAATAAAAAAGAGTAGCATAGCAGATATATTGTAAAAGACTGACATATTTCCCTCCTTCCTATGTCACCTCCCACTTGTTCTATTTTCTACTTTGATCCTGTCCATTTTCAAAAGTGGGTGCTTCCAAATTCCCTCCACCCCCATTCTGCCCTCCTTTCAATCATCCCCCCTTTCATTCTCTTCCCCCCTACTCTCCTGTAGCATGAGATACCATATTTAGTGTGCATTTCATTCTCTCCACAAGCCAAATTCAATGGCAATAGGGTATACCCATTCCCTTTTGCCTTCTTATTCTTCCCTTCCATTCTAACCATTTTCTCTTGATCTTCTATATGAGATATTTTACCCCATTCTGTCTCTCCCCATCTACTCTCACCTCTTATTTTCACCTTTTAAGTATCATCCCTTCCTGTTAAATTGGCCCTGTGCCCTCCATCTATATATACCTGTTAACATATATACACACATTCACATATGTATTAATATGCCCATATACCCTCATATGTGGACATATAAATTTATATTCCCTTCAACTATTTTCATACTGAGAAAAATTTCATCAGTTACAATTATTGTTTTTCCATGTAGGAATGTAATAGTTCAAATTTGATAAGTTCCTTATGATTTCTTTTCCCTGTTTACCTTCTCATGCTTCTCTTGCTTCTTGTATCTGAATGTCAAATTTTCTATTCAACTCTGGTTTTTTCATCAAGAATGCTTGAAAGTGAAGATGGCAGAGTAGAAGCATGACCTTCCCGTGGCTCTGGCTTCCACCCTCCCCAATGCATGTAAAAAGGGGACTCTAAACAAACTTTGGAGCTGCAGAACCCACAAAATGACACAGAGAAGCTAACCTCCCGCTGAGGAGAGCCCAGCCGGCGGCCAGTAATCAACCAGCGCAGAGCTCTGGGAGCTGAGCCCAGTACCACACCAAGGCTTTAGCCCCAGGGCAGTCCTGACCAGCCGCCAGCCAGAGGGACTCCAGATCAGCAGCAGCTGTGGCCGTTTCCAGATTTATCAATACATAGATGCGAAGGACAAGGTGAGAGGCCAGTGCAGTCTGGACTTTGGGACCCAGTAAGTGGGAGTGCGTGGCTTTTACCCCCGGAGTGAGAAACCGCTGAGACTCCAGCAAAGCCTGCCAGTGCCATGTGGTGGCTTCAGCTCCTGGCCTGCAGAGTGTAGGCGGACCAAGCACCAGTTTGAGGGGTAATCGCTCTTGCTTTATTCTGCTTGGATCTGGATTGTAGTCTAGGGTGGAGGTCCTGGGTTGTGTGTCCAGCTTGCCAGAGTGTGTGGAGACCTCAGAGAGGGCAAACATCTAATACCTCGGGCAGCTGAGAAAACCCCAGCATTTGGGACGAAAACTCCCCTGTCTGGTGTCAGAGTCCTACTGTGGCAAAAAGCCCAAAAGTCAAATAATTGAGTGGCAAAATGAGCAGGCAAAGGAAACAAAGCAGACAGAATATTCCAACATTACACTCCTATTTTGGGGATAAGAGGAAGCAAGGCATGGAGCAGGAGGAAAACAGTGAAGTCAGAACTCCTGCACCAAAAGCTTCAAAGGAAAATACAAGCTGGTTACAGGCCATAGAGGACATTAAGAAGCAGATAAGAGAAGTGGAGGAAACATTGGGAAGAGAAATGAGAACAATGCAAGAAAATTATAAAATGAGAGTCAATAGCCTGACTGAAGAAAATAATACCTTAAAAAACAGACTGACTCAAATGGCAAAGGAGGCTCAAAAAGGCAATGAGGAGAAGAAAGCCTAAAAAATTTGAATTTGCCAGATGGAAAAAGAATCTCAAAATCTCACTGAGGAGAATCATTGCTTCAGAATTAGATTGGAGCAAATGGAAGCTAATGACTTTAGGAGAAATCAAGATGCTATTAAACAGATACAAACAAATGAAAGAATAGAAGGCAATGTGAAATAACTCATGGGAACAACCACTGACCTGGAAAATAGATACAGGAAAGATAATTTAAAAATTATTGGACTACCTGAAAGCCATGACCAAAGTGGGAACCTAGAAAGCATCCTCCAGGAAGTTCTCAAAGAAAACTGCCTTGATGTTTTAGAACAAGAGGGCAAAATAGAGGTTGAAAGAATCCACCGATCACCTCCTGAAAAAGATACCAAAAAGAAAACTCCTAGGAATATTATAGCCAGGTTCCAGAATTCCCAGATTATGGAGATAATATTACAAACAGCCAGGAAGAAACAATTTGAATATTTTGGAAACTCAATCAGGATAACCCAGGATCTGGCAGCTTCTACCCTGAGGGATCGAAGGCCTTGGAATGAGATATTCCAGAGGTCAAGGGAGCTGGAATTAAAACCAAGAGTCACCTACCCAGCAAAACTGAGTATCATGTTCAGGGGAATATATGGTCATTCAGTGGAATACAGGGCTTTCAAGCATTCTTGCTGAAAAAACCAGTTGAATAGAAAATTTGACATTCGGATACAAGAAGCAAGAGAAGCATGAGAAGGTAAACAGGGAAAATAAATCATAAAGAACTTATCAAAGTTGAACTATTAACATTCCTACATGGAAAAACAATAATTGTAACTTATGAAACTTTTCTCAGTAGTTGAATGGATTAGAAATATATATCTTTATATGAGGGTATGCGGGCATATGAATACATATGTAAATGTGTGTATATACGTTTACAGGTATGCATAGATAGAGGGCACGGGACCAATTTAACAGGAAGGAATGATACTTAAAAGGTGAAATTAAGAGGTGAGAGGAATATAATGAGAGGGTATGGGGAAAGACAGATTAGGGCAAACTATCTCATACAGAATAGGCAAGGGAAAATGGTTACAATGGAGGGGAAGAATAGGAAGGCAATAGTGAATGTGTCAACCTTATTCCTATTGAATCTGGCTTGAGGAGGGAGGGAAATAAACAGTAAATAGGGTATCTCAAACTCTAGGAGAATGGGGGGGGAAGGGGATGAGAAGGGGGAAGATGGAAGGGAGGGCAGGCTTGGGGGGAGGGAAGTTGGAAGCACCCACTTTTGAAAAGGGACAGGATCAAAGTAGAGAATAGAACAAGTGGGAGGTGGCATAGGAAGGAGGGAAATATAGTCAGTCTTTTACAATATATCTACTATGTTATTTTTTTGCATTAGCTGCACATGTACAACCTATACTGAACTACTTGTCTCCCCAGGGGGGATGGGTAGCAGGGGGGAAGGGAATGAATCTGGAATTAAAAGTTTTAAAATCAAATATTCAAATATATATATATATATATATATATATATGTGTGTGTGTGTGTGTGTGTGTGTGTGTGTATACTATTACTAATACCATCTTACATGTAATTAAGAAATAAGATACAGGCATTGAGGCATAGAGATCCACTGGAAAAGTCGAAATGGGTATGGGAGAAAATATGTGAGAGAGCAGATTGGAGGTGGGGATATCCTGTGGGACTGCTGTTTTGGGGAGATGGGTGGGGGGAAAACGGGGAGAAAATTTGTAACTCAAAATCTGACAGAAACGAATGATGTAAATCAGAAGTTAATAAAGCATTAAAAAAAAGAATGCTTGAAAGTCCTCTATTCCACTGAATGTCACCATATTTTCCCCAGAAACATGATACTCAATTTTAATCCCAGCTCCTTTGGCCTCCAGAATATCGTATTCTAAGCCCTTCAATCCCTCAGTGTACAAGCTGCCAGATCCTGGGTTATCCTAATTGTTTTTCCACAATATTGAAATTGTTTCTTCCTGGCTGCCTGTTATATTCTCTTCTTAATCTGGGAATTCCAGAACCTGGCTATAATATTCCTAGGAGTTTTCTTTTGGGCATTTTTTATGGGAGGTCATCGGTGGATTCTTTTAAACTCTATTTTGCCCTCTGGTATTAAAACATCAGGGCAGTTTTCTTTGAGAACTTTCTGGAGGATAATTTCTAGGTTCTTACTTTGATCATGGCTGTCAGGTAGTCCAATAATTTTAAAATTCTCTCTCCTGGATCTGTTTTCCAGGTCAGTGGTTTTTCCCATGAGATATTTCAAATTGCCTTCTATTCTTTCCTTTGTTTGCATCTGTTTAACAGCATCTTGATTTCTCATAGTCCTTAGCTTCCATTTGCTCCAATCTAATTCTCAAGCAATGATTCTCCTCACTGAGTTTTTCAGATTATTTTTCCATCTGGCAAATTCAGCTTTTTAAGCATTCTTCACGTTATTGCCTTTTTGAGCCTCCTTTGCCATTTGACTTAGTCTCTTCTTTAAGGTATTATTTTCCTCAGTCAGGCTGTTGACTCTCATTTCATAATTTTCTTTCATGTTTCACATTTATCTTCCCAATGTTTCCTCCACTTCTCTTATCTGCTTCTTAAGGTCCTCTATGGCCTGTAATCATCGTTATTTTCCTTTGAAGTTTTTGGTGCACAAGTTCTGACTTCACTGTCTTCCTCCTGTTCCATGCTTTGATCCTTTTTATCCCCAAAATAGGAGTCTAATATTGAAGTCTCCTGTCTTCTTTGTTTCCTTTGCCTGATCATGTTGCCCCTCAGTCACTTGACGCCTGGGCTTTTTGCCACAGTAGGACTCCGCCACCAGACAAGGGAGCTTTAGTTGCAAATGCTGGGGTTTTCTCAGCTGCTGGAGGTATTAGATGGGTGCCCTCTCTGAGGCCTCCACATGCTCTGGCAATATGGTCATGTACCCCAGGACCTCCAGCCTATACCACAATCCAGATCCAAGCAGGTTAAAGCAAGAGCAATTACCTCTCATACTTGTCCCTTGTTCCTCCTACACTCTGTAGGCCAGGAGCTGTAGCTGCCACATGGCTGGCTGTGCTGGGCATCTCAGGGGCTTCTCACTCCAGGGTAAAAAGCCACACACTCCCACTTACTGGGTGCCAATATCTAGGCTGAACTGACCTCTCACTTTGTCTTTCTCATCTATGTGTTGATAATTCTGCAAACAGACAAAGCTGCCTCTTATCTGGTATAATTCCAACTGGCCGCTGGTTAGACCCACCCTGTTGCTAAAAGCTCTGGCTCACCTGGGTCCTGGCTCGTCTCCCAGAGAACTGCTCTGGCTGATTCCTGCTGGCCTACTGGGCTGTCCTAAGCAGGAGGCTAGCTTTACTGTGTCATTTTGTGGGTTCTGCAGCTCCAAGGTTTTTTCAGAATTCCCTTTTTACATTGATTGGGGAAGGTGGAAGCTGGAGCCGCTAAGAGATCATGTTTCTACTCTGTCATCTTTACTCTGCTCCGAGTTAGTCTGTTTTTAAGATGTTATTTTTGTCAGTCACATTGTTAATTAACTTTACTTGATTTTTCTCTCATCATTCTCATTTCTCTTCTCAATTTTTCCTCCATTTCTATTACTTGATTTTGAAAATCCTTCTCGTTATCCTCAATGGCCTGTAACCTCTTCTTTTTTGGGGGGAGCTTTTAATGCAGGAGGTCTAACTTCTTTGTTTTCTTCCAGTTCCATGTTTTGACCCATTTTATCCCCGTAAAAGGAATCTATATTAGGATGGCATTTCCTCTGCTTGCTCATGTCGCCAGTCATTTACTTGACTTTTGAGTCTTTGCCATGGTAGAACTCTGATTTCAAAATGGAGAGAGCTTTGTCCCAAAAATCTGGGTTTTTTGCAGTTCCTGGATTAATTACTAGGGCACCTGCTCAGCAGCCCCCACTGATTCTGTCACCTGGCCACATACATCATGACCTCCACCCAAGACAGTAATCCAGATCCAAATTTCCAATGCAGTGCCAGATATATAATGATGTTTTTTTCATAGCATTCATCCCTATGCCTTCAATGAAGATGTTAATATTGGCCTTAAAGTTAGAATCAAATACTCCTCATATTTCTTTTTAGTTCTAAATCTAATAAATGTATATGGGTCTATTTATAACAAAGAAAAAAAAGAGATGCCCAAAGCATCACAATCATCTTCCTAAAAATAATGATGAACAAAGCTAGAAAATATAATGATGAAAGAGCATAATAGTTAAATATAATTTCATCACCATTAAGCAAAAATTTCAGCAAAAAATATATACTACTGCTCAAGATGGTGGAGTAGTAACAGGACTTTGGCTGGGCTCTGTCTTCCACCTCCTTCAATCCATATAAAAGGTTACTCTGAAGAAACTTTGGAGCTAAAGAACTCACAAAATGACACAGAGAAGCTAACCTCCCTCTGAGGACAGCCTGGCAGGCAGGCAAAAAATAGCCAGCACAGTGTTCTGAGAGTCGAGCCCTGTCCCTCACAAGCCAGAGATTTTAGCCTCAGGAGAGGCCTGACCAGCCACTGGCTGGAGAGACTTCAGATCTCCAGCTGTTGTGGTTATTTCCAGAACTATGAACACACAGATGCTAAGGAAAAAGGGAGAGGTCAGTACAGTTCGGACTTTGAGATCCAGTACTTTGGGAGTGTGGTCAGGCTTTGCCGCTAGGCAAGAAGCAGCTGAGGTGCAGTTTCTGTGCAGCTGCAGTCATGTGGCAGCTTCATCTCCTACCCTGCAGATTGTAGGGGGAACAAGTGACCAGTATCAGGGGTAATCACTCTTGTTTTTACCTGCTTGAATATGGATTGCAGTCATGGGTGGAAGTCCTGGTTTGTGCAACCAGCTTTCCAGAGCATGTGGAAACTTCAGAGAGGGCACCCAACAAATACCTTTGGCAGCAGAGAAAACCCCAGGAATTGGGATGAAGCTCCCCTGTCTGGTAGCAGAGACCTACTACGGCAAAAAGCTCCAAAGTCAAGTAATTAAGTGGCAACATGAGGAAATGAGGGAAGCAAAGCAAGTAGAACAACTCAACTCCACATGTCAATTTTGGGGACAAAAAGGATCAAAGCATGTAATAGGAGGAAGACACCATAGTCAGACCTCCTTCACAAAAAGGTTCTAAGACAAATACAAGCTAGTAATAAGACATACAGGACCTTAAGAAGGATTTTGAAAAGCAAATAGGAGAAGTGGAGGAAAAAGTAGGGAAGAGAAATGAGAAAGATGCAAGAAAATTATGAAATAAGAGTCAACAGACTGACTGAGGAAAATAACACCTTAAAAAACAGACTAAGTCAAACGGCAAAAGAGGCTCAAAAGGGCAATGAGGAGAAGAATACCTTAAAAAGCTGAATTTGCCAGAAGGAAAAAGAATCTCAAAAGATCACTGAAGAGAATCATTCCTTCAGAATTAGATTGGAGCAAATGGAGGCTAGTGATTTTATGATTTATCAAGATATTATTAAAGAGATCCAAACAAATGAAACAATACAAGGAAATGTGAAATATCTCATTTGGAAAACCACTGACCTGGAAAATAGATCCAGGAGATGTAATTTAAAAATTATTGGACTGGGGCGGCCAGGTGGCTCAGCGAGTAAGAGCACCGGCTCCAGTGTTGGGATGACACGGGGATCAAATCTGGGCTTAGATACTTACCACCACACCCAGAAATAACTGGACCTTTAACCTTGAGCAACTTACTTAACCCCGATTGCTTTAAAAAAATATTGGACTACTTGAATGCCATGATCAAAAAAAGAACCTAGAAATCATCATTCAAGAAATCCTCAATGAAAATTTTCTCTGATGCTTTAGAACTAGAGGTCAAAATAAAGGTTTATAGAATCCACAGATCAATTCCTGAAAAGGGTGCTAAAAAGAAAACTCCTAGGAATATTAAAAGCCAGGTGCTGGAATTCCCAGATCAAGCAACAAATATTATAAGCAGAGAGGATGAAACAATTTGAATATTGTCCAAATAGAAACAGGATAACCCAGCATATGGCAGCTTCTACAGTGAGAGATCAAAGGTCTTGGAATATGATATTCCAGAGGTCAAAGGACCTGGGATCAAAACCAAGAATCACCTACCAAGCAAAACTGAATATTGTGTTTCAGGGGAAAATGTGGTCATTCAATGGAATAGAGGACTTTCAAGCATTCTTAATGAAAAAACTAAAGTTGAATAGAAAATTTGGCATTCCAATAAAAGAAGCAAGAGAAGCATGAGAAGGTAAATAGGGAAAAGAAATCATAAAGGAACACATCAAAATGATTTACTTACATACCTTCATGGAAAAATGATAATTGTAATTTATCAAACTTTACTCAATATGAGAATAGTTGAAGGGAATGTGTATATTTATACCTATATCTATATCTATACATATATATGTCTATATAGGAGGATATATGGGCATATGAATACATATGTGAATGTGTGTATGTATGTGTACAGGTATACATAGATAGAGGGCAGAGGAAAAAATTAATAGGAATTGATGAAACTCAAAATGTGATATTAAGAGGTGAGAGTAGAATATAATGAGAGGAGATGGGGAGAGATACAAGTGGGTAAATTATCTCATATAGAAGAGGCAAGGGAAAATGGTTACAATGGAGGGGAAGAACAGGAAAGCAAAAGTGAAAGGGTCAACCTTATTCTCATTGAATTTGGTTTAGGGAGCAAATCATATACACACTAAATAAGGTATCTCACCCTAAAGGAGAGTAGGGGGGAGGGGGATGAAAGGGGGGTGGGGTGATGGAAGGGAGGTCAGGCTGGGCGGGAGGAAAGTTGGAAGCATCCACTTTTGAAAAAGGACAGTATCAAAATAGAGAATAGAACAAGTGGGATGTGGGATAGGAGGGAGGGAAATATAGTCAATCTTTTGCAATATATCCACTAAGTTAATGTTTTGCATAGCTACACATGTACAACCAATTCTGAATTGCTTACCTTCCAAATAAGGGTGGGTGAAAAAGGAGGAAGGGAATGAAACTGGATTTCAACGTTTAAAATCAAATGTTATATATATATATATATATATATATATATATATATATATGTGTGTGTGTGTGTGTGTGTGTGTGTGTGTGTATGTGTGTGTGTATAAATATATATAATATTATTTTACATGTAACTGGGAAATGAGACCTACAGGTATTGGGGCATAGAGATCCAGCATGCCATACTGGAAAGTTGGAGGGGATATGGGAGAATATATTGGAGAGAGCAGTTTGGAGGAGGAGAAATTTTGGGGTGGTGGGTAGGGGAAAAAGCGGGAGAAATTTTGTAACTCAAAATTGTGCAGAAATGAATGATCTATACTAGAAGTTAATAAAGCATTTGATTAAAAAAAGGGACAGGATCAAAGCAGCGAATAGAACAAGTGGGAGGTGAGATAGGAATGAGGGAAATATAGTCAGTCTTTTACAATATATCCACTATGGAAATGTTTGGCATAGTTACACATATACAACCTATACTGAATTGCTTATCTTCCCTGTAAGGGTGTTGTGACAAGGGAGGAAGGGAATGAATTTGGCATTCAAAATTTTAATATCAAATGTTTAAAATGTAAATATACAAATATATATATATATATGTATATATATAATTTTATATGTATCTGTAAATTAAGACATATAGGCACTGGGTCATATAGATCCACCATGTCCTACTGGAAAGTTGGAGGTGGAATGGGAGAAGATATGGGAGAGAGCAGACTGGAGAAGGAGTTATCTAGTGGGATTGCTATTTTTGGGTGGTGGGTAGCGAAAAAAGGGGAGAAAAATTTATTTCCCAAAATCTTGCTGAAGTGAGTGATGTAAACTAGAATTAATAAAGTATTTGATTAAAACATTCAATTAAAAAAGAAGTATATTGTGTTAAGAACATTAGATTTGAATCAGCTACCTTACTCCACAACATAAAGTATTTGTGATTACTTCATCAATATACATATATGCTCAAGCAATAGACATTACATCCTTTATTAGATGCATTCATGAGTTACTATGCAAAAAAAAAAAAAACTGAAAATTGCTTATCATCTGGAGGTCAGCTTTCCCAAGGTGGACATCCTAATAGTTAGATACTCGGCTTTTTATCCTGAAATAAAATGCATATAGTTTATCCTGTGTCATCTGTGAAAAACTTTATTTTTTCCCAATAGGAATTGCAGTCTGCTTGAGTTCCCTTTAATGACCCACAGACACCTTTAAGTCTTCGCAAACTATTGGATTAAGAATTTCTTAAATCTTGCCACAGAATTATTTTATTAAGTATTCTATACAAAATATCTGCTTAACGTATGTATAATTGAATGAGAAATGCCTAATACCATGTTTCTATGAATTAGCACAGCAACACATAGTGGGAAAAGCCCTGAAATTCAACTCAGGAACCACTAAGTTCAAATCTTTTCTCTAACACTTATCAGAGTTGTATGACCTTAAGAAGGTCATCTCATTCCTCTGAAACAATGTATTTATCTCTAAATTAGAGTTCTCATAGGGGTGTGGCAGGGAAAGCACCTATTAATCCTTAAAGGGATATGTAAAGAATAAGTTAATATTCATTCCCCAAATACTCAAGGCAAAGACTGTGTAAAAGAAATATGACAATACAATGAAAATACAGCAACTAATGGAGGATGTGAAGGGGAAAGGACTGCTGCATTACTGTCATTTCTGACCTCACACAATATTTAAATGCATTATAGAAAAGAAACATCTTATATTTGATATTAGAGACAATAGCAAAAAAACAAATTCTTTCCTTGGATAACTCCTATCATCACCCTTCACTAAATGTCAATATTATAGCTGTGTCAACAAGCTGGGTTTCTTTTTAGAGAAAATGAAAATTATAAGATCTTTCTTTCATTGTCATACATGATAATTGCAATTTCTATAATGTACTAGAATTTTGCAAAATGTAGCAGCCAAGTACATGGCAAATACCAAGGTATTGTTCTGTTACAATTAAAAAATAACAACAAACACAAACTTCCACAGTCTTAGTTTCAAATAAATATACATCAAGATCTACATAGACATAAATGGTTTGAGAGTTATGTGATCATTTAAAAACAATATACAAAGTTAATTCATCTTTGAAGTTCAGGTGTAAATCAGAAATAAGCAATTAAGGTGAAAACAATTAGAAACTGAATTAGATTTTAAAAGGAGGAAAAGGTTCATTTGCTTCCCACAGTCCAAATTTGAATAATTATCTGTTTTATGCAGAAATAAATTGTGCATATTTTACAGTACAGTTTTGTGAAAATTTTATTTGAACAATTTTAACTGATTATTTTCTGAGGTAAAAAAAGAAGTTAGATTCATTTATTTACTACTCTCAATCTAAGTACACACCATGCCTTCCTAATTAAAGTTTCAAATTTTAATGAACTAAACAGTTTTAAATAGAGTATATCCAGAAAAGGTTTGTACAATTTTCAGAGGTAGTGGTTTTGCTGTTCTTAAAGGAACTAAAAGTAGTTTGAGAGATAGTTGTATAGGACTCTGCTACTTAAGTACAAATTAGACTAGGCGACCTTTTGGGCCCCTTGCATCTCAGAGAATTTGGGGGGAGGAAGAGGAAAAGAACACTTTTAGATTTTCTTTTAAATGGTACATCCATCTTTATTTTTTGCTTTTTACACTATTTTTTGTGTGTTTTACTTTTCCTCAATTGCATATAAAAATAACTTTAATCATTCATTTTTGAAATTTTGAGTTCCAAATTCATTTCCTCCCTCCCTTTTCCTCAACCTTACTCATTGAGAGGGTAAGCAATTTAATGGAGGTAATTTAATGTGTTGTCATACAAAACATATGCCCTAACCCATCATGTTGTTAAATAAGATACAGACAAAAAAAAACAAAAACAAGAAAAACAAAGCAACAAAAATAAAGAGGATACTTTCTTGGATGTGTATGAAAATTCTATTAGTTTTTTTTTGGCAATGGATAGCATTTTTATCATATATCCTTCAGAATTGCCTTGTATCTTTGTGTTGCTGAGAAGAGTTAAGTCACTCACAACTGATCATCTTAAAATAATGTTGCTATTTACAATGTTCTCCTTGTTCTGCTCATTTTATTTTACATCAGCTCATGAAAGTCATTCCAGGTTTTTATGAGAGTATCCTGATCATCATATATTAGTAGTAAACCATCACAATCATATACCACAATGCGTTTAGCCATTCTCCAATTGATGGGAATCTCATCAGTTTCCAAATCTTTGCCATCAGAAAAGAGCTATAAATTTTTTTGTACCTATATGTGTTGTTGTTTTTTTTTGTTTTTTTTTTCCTCTTGTTTTGGGATACAAAACAATTAGTGGTATTGTTAGGTCAAAGGGAATGCAAAGGTTTTATAGCATTTTAGGTATACTTCCAAATTGTTCTACATATAATATAGATTTTGAAAAGAGTACAGAATCGGGGCACCTACATGCCACAGTGAGTAGAGCACCAGCCCTGGAGCCAGGAGGACCTGAGTTCAGATTTGGCCTCAGACACTTAAACACACACACACACACACACACACACACACACACAAAACAAAAATAGCCATGTGACCTTGGACAAGTTACTTAACTCCAATTGTCCTCCAAAAAAAGCAAAGAAAAAAAGATTACAGATTCCCTTCAAGAATTGACCAGTCATAGTGGATCTTTACTGAACAATGTCCAAATTCTCCATATATTTAGATCTTTTTTTTATTGTTGTAGAACCCTAGATTAGCACGCTTGTAAGTGTATTATATTATAAAAATACACACACAAACATATATATGCAACAATACATATATACATTCTCTTTCAGAAATAGAATAGTTTTATTATGTTCTTGGATTTTAAGGTAAGAAGAATTTCATCTTTTCCACTCTGGAAAGCAATTTGAAACTTATAAGAATGTAGACATGAACATTAGTCTACAGCTTCTATTTAGGGATATTTTAAAGGACTTCTCTCCAGTGGTACAGCTTTTTCTCTTGTCACATCACCAAAATGAGATCTTTATCTTCAGGCTTCAGCAACTGAAGCTGCTCAGTTCTAAATGGACTGACATCATTCCAGATTTCTAGGATTCTAAGAATCTAAGGTCTTCAGTTGACCTGACCTTGGCCTAGTTTCTTTGAAGCTACTAGAAAACATTTTATGCATTTATAACCACCCAAGTAGCTCATGCTTTAGGTCCTTTCTCCCTGTGGTATCATTTACTGTATGAAAGAATGACATTAGTGGTCTTTGTCTTTGTTTCTTTTATTTCATCACTGGTCTTCATTTTCAAAAGGTGTTCCTCATGGTTGCTCAGTCTGCTTATCACCTTTCATGTCTTAAGAAGTCCTGGTTGAGTTCTTAAGGCTCTTTTGAAGTCTCTCAAGGCTCTACAATTGTAGAATGGGGGTTTATTATCTGTTACTCAAAGAAAAATAGCAAAATTGTGACATATGATTCTAGTTAGTCATACTGCCATGTCTTGCTATCTATTCAGTAGGTGCTAAATTTCTGTAGTGAGCAGTGGTGTGTTATAGAGACTCCACCCTTTCCTTGTATAATCTTCATTGATCACTTCATCTTTTCTACTTAAACATAAACCTCTAGTTTCTAGCTGCCAAGTCAATGGTCCTGAATTTTCTGCATAAAACTCCCTATCACCTCATATAATCTCAGTTGTGGTGCTGGAGGCCATAGGGTTCTGACGGCTTACCTGGAGCTGAGCTTGGGTCCTACTTGTGGTGTCTGGAGTATGATAAGGCTGGTGGGGTGCTTCTGTATTTCCCTAGGGCTACACTGAATTATGTGGAGGTCTGGCACCTGGAGGATGCCTTTTTGCTCAAGGCTATGCTGAGGCAGGCAGGAGGTGCTGGTGTTTTCATTTGCCTGCTCCACTTCACTGGGACTAAAGGTCTCCTGTTGATTTTCTGAGGTGGGCCTTGCTGCTGGCTGGCTGAAATGATTCCTGTCTAAGTCTGAACTACTCTTCTTTTGCCCAAATAAGACAGATCTTTCTTGATGATCTCCTAAGTTTCTTGGACTGACAGACTGTTTCACACTGTATTTTTTCTGGTTCTACTGTTTCACAATTTGGGGACAGTATTTTATGGTTGTTTAGAGATAAAATATGGGAGATTTCTAGCAATTTACAGTTTACTCTACCATCTTGACTCCTGGAAGATGCACAGTCTCTTAAAAAAAATCTTTGCATTCAATGTATGTTGGATTATTATTGTTACTAATATTATGGTGATCTACAAAGAATTAGCTATTATGGAGTAGTACAGTTAACCCAAAATATTGGTGTATGCTAGTTATTTTCTCCAGTATAAAACATCCAAAGAAGAAAGGTGTTGAAAAATAAGTAGGAAATCTGGCAAAAATTAAAAAAAAATGTTACTTTACTAAAGTGTAGTTTCCAAGTGTATTACAATTGACTATGGGCTAAGGAGGAGCATACCTTAATTTTGACACAGGCTACTTAGGAGGCAGACATTATAAGGGGACACTCATTAAAGAACACAAGAGCTCTGCCCCAAATAATCATATTTTAATAACAAAGCACTTAAGGCTAAATGCAAAATCAAAGATTGAATTTTTGGAAAAGCATTTTTTTAAATTAAACAACCTTGAGTTATTAAATACAAAAGCTATCATTGAAATGTCTTCAATTTCATAGAATCAAAAATTGATATCTCTTCTTCTATTACATTAATACTTTAGAGTTTAAAATTATTTGATAAAATTTTACTCTTTTTTACTGTAAAAAATTAAAGTTCAGATATTTTTGAAATTCAAATTTGGTTTTATTTTTAAAGCTATAATTCTTGTCACATTCTGTGGTTAATTTTATTGTGCTTATTAAAAATGGTCATTATTGTTTTGCACTCAGCTGTTTGAATAAAAGTTTCTTTGGGAAGGCACCTCACTGTAGAGAGTAGACCAATGTCTCACACTGGAACAGAAAGCTGTCACTGCCAAGCAGCACGACTCAGCAAGTGATCACTCCTACGTGATCTGTTCCTCTGGAAACAAGGGTCACACTTGCTACCTACCTCTCCAAAGCACTGAAGATTAAAGAAAGCATTTATAAGGTACTTTAAGCTTCCTACATAATACTGTAACAGACACAAAACTTCTCAGGCTTGTAATTTTATACTTAGCTGAAGCTTCACAATCATTTCCTCTTAACTAAAATGGACATGATTCAGTTCTGCTGGCATTCTACTGAACAACATGATACTGAGGTTGAGGAACTTTTACAAGCTATTAACATGGGTGTTCTCTGAGCTGCCGAAATAAGTCATGAGCCTGCCAAGGGATCACTGAAGGGAAGGTTAAGTTAAATTTTTTTAAGCAGTACTTTTAAATTACATCACTGTTCATTTAAATGAAGGCCAAATGGCTATAGGATACTCTGATCTTATACAAAAATTAGGTAAGATTCAAAATAAATTCGCTAATTACTCAAGTATCCCCTAAACGACTAATAATGAACTTTTAAAACAGAGTTGTTGTTTGTACACCATCCTTTGGAGGGGTACACAACTAAGACCTTGGTGACTGACAAATGATAAATTTTTTTCCATGTAGTGATGTTAGAAAAAGACCCTCACCCGCCCAAAAAACCTCACCCCACCCCTAACCTTCTACTCCCCTTAGCCACCCTCCTAATTATACATTCTCCTTTTCTTAAAAGGGGGCTTTTAGCACCTGAGTAGCCTTCAGGTTAATTACTTCCAATGTAGCTCTGTCCAATCTCATTTTAAAAATCAGGGATCCCAGGCAGGATAAAAACAGCTGCAACGCTCTCCACTTTTTCTTTGATGGTCTTGATAACACTCATACTTGGCATCCCCTGAAAGTTTCTCCTTGAATTCTTTCATGGTGGCCTGGGGACCTAGGTCTTTCTGAATCTGCAGAGTCAGCTCTATTACTTCGTGAATAAAATGGGCTACTTTGTAGAAATCTTTTTCTAGTAGTCCTCGGGAGGTCAGAGCTGGGGTTCCTAGTCTCAGCCCAGTGGGTCTTAACGCACTTTTGTCTCCTGGGCAGGTGTTCTTGCTACAAGCAATAGAACAAGCTTCTAACACCTCTGCTCTTCCTCCATCTGTGCCTTTGTTTCGTAGGTCCACGAGGACCAAGTGGTTGTCAGAACCACCTGTTACTATGTGGTAACCCAGATCTATCATGCCTGCTGACAGGGCCTTGCAGTTGGCAACCACCTGCTGCTGATAAGCTTTGAATTCAGGTCTCAGGGCTTGCTTCAGAGCTACTGCAACTCCTGCAATGGCATGGTTGTGAGGCCCTCCCTGCAGTCATGGGAAGACAGCTGAATTAATGGGTGACACCAGATAGTATATCATCTCTTTGCCTGTTTTAGGGTCCACGCTGGCCACTCATTTCCTGTAGAAGATTATGCCAGCCTGGCATCCTCGAAGGGTTTTGTGGGTGGTGGTGGTCACCATGTTGCAATGTTCAAAGGGGGAGGGGACGACCCCAGTGGCCACCAGCCCACTGATGTGGGCCATGTCAGCCATAAAATATGCCCCATTATTGTCTGCAATCTTCCGCATGCAGGCATCGTCCAGGTTCCTAGAATAGCAGCTGATTCCTGCAATGATCAGCTTTGGGTGGAAAACACAGGCATTTTCTTCTAATCTGTCATAGTCGATATAGACAGTATTTGGATTTACCTTATAGGACATGGACTCAAAAAAGATTGGAGGTAGCAGAGACTTTCTTCTTATCTGTCATGAAACTGTGGGTGAGGTGACCCCCATTAGGCAGGTCCACACCCATAATCTTCCCATGTGGCTCCACCAGGGCTGTGTATACAGCAAAATTTACAGGAGAAGCTGAGTATGGCTGAACACTGACCTCTCAGATTTGTGGGTCCAGGCCATAGACCTGCAGAGCCCTCTTCTGACACAGAATCTCCAATTCATCCACAAACTGGGTGCCACCATAATACCTTTGGCCTGGGAATCCTTCTGAACACTTATTATTCAAGCAAGAACCCAAGGCTTCCATACCTGCTGGGCTTGCAAAATTCTCTGAAGCAAGCAGTTCCAAACCAGTCTTTGGCAAAGATTTTCCTTCTTAATAATTTTATATACCTCCATATCATTTTCTTTCAATGGTTGTGTCAGCATATCTTTGTGGGCTTCCCATAAGTTACCATTATGGTTCTATCTATTGACTGTTGATGCCATATTTATGGTACAAGGAGTCTTCAAAAACACTTCTCTACTGTCTCCCTATAACAAACCAGAGCGGCACTAATCCGCAAGTAGCAGCAGAACATCTTCTTCGAAATTTTACTCTTTTTAACTGATATGAGCTAAGGTGAATATGATTTAGAGAAAGCCTTAAGAAAATAGTGTATACATATGCACAATATATAAATAAGTTATATAATTAGAGTTCTATTGTTGCTTTGAAAAGACTCAGAAGGGAAAAAAAATAAAGGTAGTGTTTCAGAATACTATATGGTATGTTAGCTTGTGAGGCTTCCAGAAAGCAGATCTGGGTGTTTTCTTAAGTTCACTCCACTGTTGTAGAATTGAGAATCATTTGGAAAGAACACTAGATCACAACTTAGAGGACAAATTCTGATACCTTTCCTGATAAATGTGTAATATGGGACAATTCATTCAACATTTATCAGTCTTAAATTTCCTTATTTTTTAATATGGAGCTATCATAGTGACTCTTCTTTCTCAATAAACATAAGAGGTGAATTAATGTATCTAAAAATACATTTAAAAGACCAGAATCCAGCTTGGGTTCCTGTCCCAGTGTGTGCTGCTGAGGATCCATGTCAGGGCTCATTGATACCAACCTGGTATCCTAGGCAGTATGCAGGGTGATATGCTGAGGAGGAGTCTAGAAAGTCAGGCTCCCCAGAGAAGACATCTGTCCAATGTGAAAATGTACTTTAGGCAAGTGTGTCACCTCCTCTCAGCAAATGTGCCTAAAACTACTCTGTTGCAGGAAAAAATCCTACTAATGAAATAAACACTTTAACCTACATGCGCAACCAGAAGCAGAGACTGAAGAATTGTCTGAATTTGTTGAAATTCAGGATTATAGACAAGGACAGCATAATGAACTTGAAGTCAAAATAGTTGAATGTTTGGTAACTTAAGAAAGGATTGTGAAATTGAAACAAGATGATCTCAAAGCAACTTTTAACAACTAAGAATCAAGAATCTAAGCAGTTAATTCAAGTACAAAGGACACATTAGCAGAATCAATCAGATCAGCATGTCATACCACAGGTTTACACTAAATTACAGAGTTACAATGGGTAACACCCAAAGAAGTCTACTCCTGGACAAAAAAAAAGAATTTTAAAAAGCAAATAAAGGATATGAAGAACAAAGAACAACTGAAATGCTTCTCTGTGAAAAAGATTTTGAAAATTCCACTACTGCCTACCAATATAAAAAGAAGATTGATGGAGAAGTACAGATTTTTCAGAGTTATCTATACACATGACTATTAAACTCTTTAGATATTATGCAAGGGAATTCAAACTTCCCACTTCAGAGAACTATTTCTGCCAAGTGTGTATCTGGAATAGGACATCAGATTCCCATGAATTGGATAAGAAAATATCAACAAGATGAAAATGAGGAGAATGATTATTAATTAGAAGTTACAGTGGCAGAAAATTAATTTTATATGTGCTTTTAACTGTTTCTCAGAAAATCAACTAGACTTCAAATTAATAAATTTTTAACTGGAAAATTGTAAATTGTTTTAAAAAGCTAGATGAAAAATTAACATATATGTACCACCAGCAAAATATTTCAAATAACATTGTTTTAACAAAGCAAATATTTTTTGATTTGATTTGTCCTCAGAATATACTGTGATTAAATAAATTTTCTGTATTCCTCAAATTAAGTAGTTAAAATACAATTTATAATATACCATTAGTTTGATTTTTTTACCCATGATTAGAATAGTTGCTTACATTTCATTTTTCTAAATATATAAATAATTTTATAAGTTACCTTTCAGATGTCATATCACACAGACATGTGTGAAAATGGTCAAAGGAAATATCATTTTCTCTTTGTTCTTTATGTAGGTAACAATTTCTGTGCCTTGATTAAAATACAAACAAGCAAAAATCTGGAAAACACCATTCTATAAAGTACTTAAGTATATTTTTTTTTACTTCCTTATATCCAAATCACAAAATTGGGAGGGGTGATCTTTATTATCTGCCATTTAGAACTAACTAATTAAAACTTTTAATAGTCTTTGGAGGTCGAAGGTGGGGGTGGAAATGGTCTATCATAGTGATCAAGAAAGATAAGTAGAGGGCTAAGGAAATTAATCATGATTTTTTTTTAATATTCCAAAAAATAAAATGAAATGGTTAGGTTTTAAAGGTTAAAAAATTTGGCAGTCTACACGAACTTCAAATAGTTATGTGTAATTCTGTCAGGACCAAAAATATTTGATAAAAGAAACTGAGGCACAGAGCTCCAAGCAAGGTTAAGAAGGCTAGGCATTGGGATACAAGGCCTTTTAATAGCCAAGGACTTCTCTGACAGGTAGACCAATTATTTTATACAGTGGGTGATATAAGGTCTAGTGATGCAAACTAAACTATGATGATCTAATACAAAGATGTGAGGTGAACTTATGTTTGACTTAACTGAGAAAAAAAAAATTCCAGAACCCATGGCAACAGGAAAAAGAGAGAATTAACTAATATCTTCTTGAAAGTCTCCTATGACCAGTCAGCAAAAGCTAACAGATTTTGAATATTTGTGGTCAGTCTGTAGCTCATAGGAATTGGGAAGTTAAATTTACAAACTCTACCCCTAAGGCCTATACAGCATAGTTTAAATCTGATTAATAGATATTGATAAAATGAGTATATACAATTCTGAATTAATAATTAATAAATACTACAAAATAAAGTGAGCTATCAATTTTCAATTTCACACTCCTGACTTTGGAGAACTTACTGTTTTAAGATACTTTCCCCATATATGGATGAGGTACAGGGTATTAGTAAAAAGTAAAGAAATTCTGAAATTGTATAAGGATTTCTAAATGGTAAAATTTATTC
The DNA here is from genome assembly GCF_028583685.1 of Petaurus breviceps papuanus. Lineage (NCBI taxonomy): Eukaryota > Metazoa > Chordata > Mammalia > Diprotodontia > Petauridae > Petaurus > Petaurus breviceps. Next base: position 19,099,108 of record NW_027187351.1, on the reverse strand, counting down.
CTAGTTTAATTAATGAGCCTTGTATCTGAAAATATCAAAATGGTCATAAGATCATATGATTTGGTTATCTCTTTAATTTTTTTTTTCATTTCCAGGACTTCCTTCTGGGAAAACATTTGAAATTGCTATATTATTTCATTGGTACAGACAAGTATATTTTAGTAATAGTGAAATTTCCTTTGGACTACTAGAAAAGCCAACTATTCATAACACATAAAAGTAAAAATTTTACAGGAAAAAGTAATGGAATCCAAATTTAATTGAATAATAACCTAAGGAATTTTCTGTAGGCAGTTATGGAAGGGAATAAAAAAGAAGAGTGAAGGTGGAAGTGAAAGTAGTTTGTTTTAACATATAGTACAGAGATTCCAGTACCTGGAGTAAGCAAAACTAGAATTAATTTTGTATAAGAGTGATCACATAAATAGTAGGGGAACATACAATGTTTTCTCTCAGAAGCAACTCCCAAACATCTACAATATGGTTGCCTCCATCTTAGGTAATCTGGGAATGTGTCAATGATCCATTACATTTGCTTCCAACCAGTTATTTATTAGATATATGACCTTAGGATAATCACTTCCCTTCTCTGAAACACAGTTTCCTCTAAATCAGTAAAATCAGAGGATTGGACTAAGTCACCTCTCATAAGGTCTAGTGATGAGACTAGTCTAGTCTAGAGATCCAGTTTCTCTGAAATCTAAAAAATCCATTGATTATGACATTGTTGAAAAATATTTATATCAGTAAATTTAAACATGGTTAAGATTTAACAGCAATAGAAATAATGGGACTCTTTTCTTCTATGGTCAATACATTTATTACTCTTATGTACCTATAGAATTACTTATTAAATGATGGGATGACATAACTGTGCTTTCCATTCAACATTTATTTTTTTCCTGTAATCCATCCCATTACATCTATATTACTGATACTATTGTTAAAAATTTGTTAAAACAAAATAATGTTTCATAAATTTCAAAGCAGATAGTTAAGCTCTGTGTATAGGAAAATTATAATAGTTCTGGGTAGGAAGTGCATTTTCATTGGGTGTTGATAAAATATAAGTAATTTGCCAAGGTTAATATTTTTTAATGCTTTATTAACTTCTGATTTACATTATTCGTTTCCGCCAGATATTGAGTTGCAAATTTTCTCCCCATTTTCCCCCTACCCACCGTCCCAAAATAGCAGTCCCACAGGATATCCCCTCCTCCAATCTGTTCTCCCACCTTTTTTCTCCCATAAGCCTTTCCACTTTTCTAGTGGATCTCTATGCCTCAGTGCCTGTATATCTTATTTCCAAATTACATGTAAGATGGTATTAATAATAGTATACACACACACACATATATGTTTGAATATTTGATTATAAAACTTTCAATTTCAGATTCATTCCCTTCCTTCCTTGTCACCCACCCTTACTCGGAAGATAAGCAGTTCAGTATAGGTTGCACATGTGTGGCTAATGCAAAACAATAACATAGTAGATATATTGTAAAAGACCGACTATAATTTCCTCCCTCCCATCCCACCTCCCACTTGTTCTATTCTCTACTTTGATTCCATCCCTTTTCAAAAGTGGGTGCTTCCAACTTTCCTTCCCCCCAGCATGTCCTCCCTTCCATCATCCCCCCTCTCTTCCCCTTCCCCCCCTACACTTCTGGAGGGTGAGATACCTATTTAGTGTGCATTTTATTCCCTGCTCAAGCCAAATTCAATGGGAATAAGTTTGACCCATTCCTTTATGCCTTCCTATTCTTCCCCTCCATTATAAGCATTTTCCCTTGCCTCTTCTGTATGGTTTACCCCAATCTGTCTCTCTCCATCTCCTCTCATTATATTCCTCTCAACTCTTAATTTCACCTTTAAAGTATCTTCCCTTCCTGTTAAATTGGTCCTGTGCCCTCTATCTATGTATACCTGTCAACATATATACACATTCACATATGTATTCATATAACAATATACATATATATATGTGTGTGTGTGTGTATATATATATGTTTTCCTAATCCCTTCAACTACTGAGAAAATTTTCATAAGTTACAAATACGGGTTTTCCACGTAGGAATGTTAATATTTCAACTTTCATAAGTTCCTTATGATTTATTTTACCTGTTTACCTTCTCATGCTTCTCTTGCTTCTTGTATTTGAATGTCAAATTTTCTATTCAACTCTGGTTTTTTCAATAAGAATGCTTGAAAGTCTTCTATTCCACTGAATGACCATATTTTCCCCTGAAACATGATAAGCAGTTTTGCTGAGTAGGTGACTCTTGGTTTTAATCCCAACTCCTTTGCCCTTGGGAATATCATATTCCAATCCCTTAGATACCTCAGTGTAGAAGCTGCCATATCCTGGGTTATCCTGATTGTGTTTCCACAATATTCAAATTTTTCTTCCTGGCCGCTTGTAATATTATCTCCTTAAACTGGGAATTCTTGAATCTGGCTATAATACTCTTAGGAGTTGTCTTTTGGGGATCTTTTTCAGGAGGTGATCAGTAGATTCTTTCAGAAAACCTCTATTTTGACTTGTGATTCCAAAACATGAGGGGAGTTTTCTTTGAGAACTTCCCGAAGGATGATTTCTATGGTCTTACTTTGGTCATGGCTTTCAGGTAGTCCAATAATTTTAAAATTATCTCTCCTGGATCTATTTCCCAGGTCAGTGGTTTTTCCCATGAGATATTTCACATTGCCTTGTATTCTTTCATTTTTTTGGATCTGTTTAACAGCATCTTGATTTCTCATAAAGTCATTAGCTTCCATTTGCTCCAATCTAATTCTGAAGCAATGATTGTCTTCATTGAGCTTTTTGGATTCTTTTTCCATCTGGCAAATTTGGCTTTTTAATGCATTCTTCTCCTCATTGCCTTGTTGAGCCTCTTTTGCCATTTGAGTCATTCTATTTTTTAAGGTATTATTTTCCTCAGTCAGGCTCTTGACTCTCATTTCATAATTTTCTTGCATCATTCTCATTTCTCTTCCCATTTTTGTTCCACTTCTCTTATCTGCTTCTTAAGGTCCTCTATGGCATGTAACCAGCTTGTATTTTCCTTGGAAGCGTTTGGTGCAGGAGTTCTGAGTTCTCTGTCTTCCACCTGTTCCATGCTTTGATCCTTTTTTCCCCCAAAATAGGAATGTAATGTTGGAATCTTCTGTCAGCTTTGTTTCCTTGCCTGGTCATGTCTCCCCTCATTCACTTGACCCCTGGGATTTTTTTGCCCCAGTAGGACTCTCCCATCAGACAGGGGAGCTTTTGTCCCAAATGCTGGGGTTTTCTCAGCTGCTGGTATTATTAGATGGGTGCCCTCTCTGAAGTTTCCACATGCTCTACAAGCTGGACACACACTGCAGGACTTCCACCCTAAACTGCAATCCAGATCCAAGCAGGTTAAAGCAATAATGATTACTCCTCAGACTGGTGCTTGGTCCCCCTATACTCTGCAGACCAGGACCTGAAACTGCCATGTGGTGCTGGCTGGCTGTGCGGCATCTCAGCTGCTTCTCGCCCTGGGGGTAAAAGCCATGCACTCCCACTTACTGGGTCCCAAAGTCCAGATTTCACTGGCCTCTCACTTTGTCCTTAGAATCTATGTGTTGATAAATCTGTTAAAGGTCACAGCTGCTGCTAGTCTGGAGTCCTTCTGGTCAGCAGCTGGTCAGGCCTGCCCTAGGGCTAAAGCCTTGGCTTGGGGCTGGCCTAGGCTCCCAGAGTGGTGCACTGGATTCCTGCTGGCCTGCTGGGCTGTCCTCAGCAGGAGGTTAGCTTCTCTGTGTCATTTTCTGTGTTCTGCAGATCCAAAGATTGTTTAGAGTCCCCTTTCTACGTGGATTGGGGGAAGTAGAAGCCAGAGCCATGGGGAGGTCTTTCTTCTACCCTGCCATCTTGGCTCTGCCCCCTACCAAGGTTAATCTTTAATTTCAAGCTATGTTTGGGATTGGTATTATAAAAGAATTTGGCGATTATTTATTAAGTACTAATAATGTGAAAAGTTTCATGGGAGGGACTGGGGAAACAAAAATAGTTAAGATATTAATACTGATTCTAAGTAGCTTCTAATAAAATTAGTGAAAAGAAATAAGTACATACATAATTCTGATACAAGAAAGATTGAATTAAGGCTAAAAAGATATCCAGGCTTTGAAAACTGAAATGAAATTATTTTCTCCTTTATCTAGGGATTGAAGGAATAATCCAAGACATTTTAGTTTAGCTTTGAAGGGAGGGAAGAACTTAAATAGATGAAAACTGGTAGAGAGGAGATAAGTGTGATACTCATTCAACAAGAAGAGAGGTTGTCCACAAATTCCCCAAGAGAATGGAGAAAAGAATACTTCATTTTAGCTGTAACAGAAAATATATTAAATTGAATATTTTTGGATAAGGCTGGAAAGGTAGGTTGGAGAATGTTTATTTGTCTTTTATTGCCACAGTTAAGGGTTTATATTTTATTCAATTTTTCAACTTATTCAATTAGTCAGTGGTTATGGAGAATTGATTAGAGATGGAATAGACAGGTGTCAAAAAAACCAAGAAGGATACACACACACACACACACACACACACACAGACATATATATTAGATTAGAGCAATGATTTGATCAACATAGAGAACTCTTGGTGAAAAAGCTAATATCAAGACAGATCAATACCTTCTTTTCTATTTGTTGGCATAGAGGATGCCCTAAATGAGGCACTGAGAGGTTAAGGAATTTATTAAGCATAACATCATAAATATATGGTAGAGACAGCACTTGAATTCATATCTTCCTGACTACAAGTCCAGCCATCAATGCATTGTGCAATGCTGCTATGTAAATAGAAGCATATTATAATACTTAATGCAAAGAAAAGGAGAATTTGTGTGGTTACAGTGGGAATAAAGACTGAAAACTGGGTTTAGGCTATTGATTGAAAAGGCAAGACAGATGTTTCATTTAGATAGACCCCAGGATTTATAATCCAGAAACCTTGAGTCCTAATTCTTCCTCAGATGCTTATTATATGCATGCTGGATAAGGCATTTAATATTTCCAGACTTCATTTTTTTTCCACATGCAAAATAATAGTATCTGACTTTGTGATTTTTAGGATCTCTTTCAGCTCCATATCTATGATCACATGATAGGTTTGTGAAGTCAAAAAGATATTAGAGTTTAAGATTACTCAGGGACAGCAATTATAGTGTTGCCATTTACAAGATGATGTAGTTAATGCAAAACAAAGAGGTGGAGAGAAAGATATACTTTGTTTCCTTGAGGTATGGGTAGAAAACCCAGTTGATTATGTTTGGGAGGTAGCTTCAAGTATAAGTTTGGAGCTGTGAGAAAAAGTTGGGGATGATGATATTTGTAAGAGCATCAGAGGAAAGTGCTGAAGGAAGCCATAGAAGATCTGGGAGGAAATATAGATTCAGTGAGACACAGATACAGAACAAAAAGGAGACAGAGATAGGAGAGCATAGTGGAAAGATCAATAGATTTGGAGTTAGAGAATCATAATCTCTTCTTGAAAAGAGAGTGACATTTCCTTCATTCATTATTAAAATATATTTTTCTTGATAATTTTTGTCCACGAGTTTGTAAGCTCCTTGAGGGAAAAGACTGTCTTTTGCCATTGTTTGTTTCCCCAGCACTAAACACAATCTCTGGCACAGAATAAGCACTTGAATGAAATTTATCATCTGGGATAAGACAGCAGGATAGATAAACCCCACTACTGCCTGCCAAAAATATGTCCCATATATGCTTTAGTTTACATAATAGAAAGAGCATTAGAGGTAGAGAAAGATGACCTGATATACAATCTAGATTATTTCCTTTAGTAATTATTAAAATTACAAATACATACATTACCAAATTTAATGAGATATCAGGGTCTTAGGTTTCTTATTTATAAGATGCAGCTAATAATAATTTTACTTACTAACTGATAAGGTTAGTGTCTTGAGAGAAATGTTTTTTTAAGGTTTTAAGGTCCACACCACTATGACATATTAAACCAAGATAGAATACTTTGCAGATTTTATTTTCTTCCTTTAATATGGAAATACACAAATGGGCAAAGGATGAAACCTTTCATTCTGTCACATCAGAGAGAGGAGTTTTTACATATAATCATCATAGTCCTTTTATCCATATGACTAAATAACTGAATAGAAGCACTGGATGTTTTAACTTTTGGAGATGGGAAGAGAAGGTAGCAGCAATTTAGGAAGATGAGACACCTCAAGTGATGGCAGTTCTCCTATAAATTGACTTATTTAAACAACCAGAAGCTAGCATAGAGTTACTAGGCATCTCCATGTTCAGGGAGATAAAGTTCAAAAGTAATACATAAAAGAAGATAAGATTGCTTCTTTTTTTTTTTTTACAATTAATATCATGACCTTTATGTCTGGTAATTGTGTATCTTGTGTTTTATGTATCTTTTGGTGTAATTCTTTCATAGTTGTTTAAGACATCTTTGATTATTGCTAATGTTATTCTTCCATTCTCTCTTATCCATTCTTCTCCTCTTCTCCTTTTTATTTTCTTCTTTTCAATGCCCTCCCATTTTCTTAGCAACTCTCTTTTTCCCCCTCTTTCCTTTGCAAATTATCATTTTCTTCACTCTTATCCAGAACTAACCCTTTACATTATAATTAATTATGCAATGTTAAGTTTCATTTTACTGTTTTTTTTCCTCTAATATTATTGTTGTAGTAATTTTGCAGGTTCTTTTCCCCCAAAACACTTCTGCTTCCCTTGCATCACATTATGTTTTACCATCTCTACCTAATTTTGTAGCTCTCTTTAAAAAAGTTTATTTTAAATATCATTATATTTTGCTACAATTTATTTATCCATTCTTCCTTCAAAGTACATGCATCAATGAAATCCCTGGGTCAAAGAAAAAGAACATGTAATTCATGTAGTGATGGTTTTAGGATAATTCCAAATTGCTTTCCAGATTGGTTGGACTAAGTCACAGAATCACACACATGCACACACACAATACGTATATACATGTATATGTATATATATATATATGAGTGTATGCATATTAAACTTCATATAATATTTATTTAATATAATATATAAATAAATATTTAAGGCCTTAAAAATCACTATACCTTATACCCTTCATATTTTCAAATTATTATGTGGATCATTATTACCAAGGGTAGACTTTAAAAGATCAATGATTTTATCATTGTAAGTATTCCCCCCCAACAATACAGAATACAACCCACACATGGGTTTCCATGGGGGAAGCATTGATAAGTTTAAAATTACTTTTTTTTAAATTTCTTGGTTGTATGCAGAGACCTCCCAGCTGATAGAAACTGTCACAACCTACATGACACTGGCAAGGCTTTAAATAATTCAGTGTCACACTCATTCCAAAATAACATATCAGAGAGGGACTTCAGTGGACAATCAAAGAAAGAAGAGCAACATATTATGTTTTTCAAATGTAATGGAAGTTAAGCCATGTCCAACAATATATAAGACTTCTAGTAATTTCCCAAGGAGGCAAATGAATATAGAATCAATTGAAACCTTAGGTTTCCTAGAAATTCATTCTATGATAGCTAAACTACCACAATTTCATCATTTACAATTTATAAAGAAAAGCAAACAAACAAAAAAAACATTTTTCTCAACTGTGATTAGATTTTGTTTCCTTTATGTTTTTAAGTCCACTTTATTTTTTGAGTCAAGCTCACTTTTCCCACTGTTGTTAGTACTTTTAATTTGGTTAGTGTAGTCAATGATGGTTTTCATCTTCAAGAAATAATTAAATTGTTATTCTCTCTGGAACAAGTAGCCTGCAGGGTACTTTAGTAATTCTGTGTGAGCAAAGGAAAAAAAATCTCCTGGTAAGAAGGAAAATAATGATACCTGAGATCCACTTTAGGCCCTTTGCAGACTTTCTCAATTCAAGATCCTCAAACTAAGGGGCGGCCAGGTGGCTCAGCGAGTAAGAGCGCCGGCTCCAGTGTCGGGATGACCTGGTTCAAATCCAGGCTCAGATACTCAGCACCACACCCAGAAATAATAACTGGCCGTGTAACCTTGAGCAAGTTACTTAACCCCAATTGCTTAAAAAAAAAAGATCCTCAAACTAATTTCAATACAGGTAGAATATGATATGTTTGGATAGATGACAGCTAAAAATAGAAATAGTATATAACAATATAAAATTAGGAACTCATATGCAACTAAATATATTAAGCCTTTGATTTCTAAATGGTAATATATCCAAGTGGACATACTAATAACATAATGTGGATAATGTCATCAAGAAATTTTCAAATCACAGAATATATATAAGTTTGATCAGTGAGGTTGACAGTGTATCAACATAAAGGGATATATTTTATTATTACACTTAATAGCTGACTGGGGAAGAACTCAATAAAATAACTCAGAAAATAGTTTACATTAATTACTTGAAGAAAAGCATTTAGACTCTTTTTTTCAGAAACATAATTCATTTTCTGGATAATTCTTGGGATTGATCCCTGTACTTTCCTAAGGTGACCTAGTTAAAATGAAGATGAGGACCAACAACTTTCTGAAAATGTAGATTATATGAAAACAAAGATTGTTTATTTTTCTTTTCCTTCTACATGTAATGGCAAACAAAGATTTGCATACCTTCTACCAGTGGTATGCTGTTAAATTTTCAACTACAGTTATGTGTACAAACACACATACATTCACATAAATGTATACCTATATGCATATATGTGTATATATGTGTGTGCATATATATTTTATATGCAGAATATGTATGCAAGTGTATGTTTGTATATATGTATATGCATATATGTGTATGCATGTGTATCTCTCTGTGAGTATGTATCCATACATACATTTACATGTATATTTATACAAACATGCATGTGTATGTGTAAAGCCAAACATGCACAGCTTTCCAGAAGATTGCTGCTGTAAACAGCTTCAAGGTTCTGATTACATAGCATAGTGAACTCTCTATTTATTCAGTAACAAACTAAGACAAAACATTGACAGAAATCAAAGTGTAGCATGTACAACATTATAGTATAACAAGTTACCAATAAGGTGCCCACACAGTTTTCACAAAAGTGGTCACATAGTTAAAAATACACACACACACACACACACACACACACACACATAATTTAATAAGTCCTTAACCATCCTTAGGGAGCAGATCTCCTTAAAGGACACAAAGTATAAAGGTCAACATTTTTCACCCCTAGGTTACAGTAAATCATGTTCTTCTCAGTCAGCAATTACCCAAGAAAAGGTCTTTTGATATTGACTTGAGGCTGGCTCTCAGATTCCATGGTTCCTCTTCCATGGTTCCAGCCCCTGCCTAAATTCACCCAACTATCACCTGGATTGAAATCCAGGCAGCGCCCACTCTCCACCCAGATCCTCATCCAGTTTCCACTCCACACTAAAACCCACAGCATCCAGTACATCTCAAATCCACCAAAATTCTGTTTTTGAGAAGATGAAGATCAACAGAGCCACAACAATATTAATACACATTGCCAGCACCATTATCAATTCACCTTCTGCATGTGAAATCAACACAGATCCAAAAATAAGGTCCAAGAGGTCAATACAAATCATCAAAAAGTCTCAGCATTTCTGAAACCCTCCTCCAGGACTTCTTTAAACAGAAAATCTTAAATTTCTCTATTAGGGCCTCTAGAAAGGTCCTAGGACTTCTGTATGAAACACCACAAGTAAAAATCAACACAGACAGAACAGTCAGAAAGCTGTGATACCACAAGCTTTCTCCCTCTCAAATCTGGCACAACAAAGTTCGCTTCGCAGTTCTTCTCTCTCCCAGCTTGGGCTTCTACTTATATATAGTCATTAGCTCCCCTTCCTGTTGCATCTGCAACAGGGGTTCACAAGTTCCAGGGTTCAGAAGCTCTATTTCTCAACAAAGACCTGATGCAATCACGGGAAAGACTTAAAAGAAACTAGAATTTAAATAAGGTGCCAAATAAGGTGTTAAGTACTTCTTTGCTTGCCATTATATTATTGTATATACACATAGATGCATACATATATACATCATATGTGTGTGTTGTTTGTATATGTGTATACTCATGTCTATCTACTTATGACTGATTTGTAATTTCAAACTGTGTTTTTAACATTTTCTCCACCAGTGTCAACAAACAGAATAATGAATCAAGCCCTGCTTTCTAGTTTATTTATTTTATATGTAAAGTCTCTCATTAAAAAAAATCACAATTGGCTCTCAGGAGCTGTTATATACTGGCTCCCACATATTTCTTCATAATAGTCACTTAATAAATGCTTGGAAAATTGAACTGAATTGATCAATTAGGGCTATATAGTTTGTCTGGTAATTTTAAATTAAGTCTATATTTTCCCCTTCACACTTCCTTTATCCTTCTGTTTTGAATTTTGTGGTAATAGATTCCAAAATTCTGTAGATTGGTGAGAGTACTACCCATATTCACTGAGTTCTTCCCTAATATCAGACATATAACAGGGTGTCTGCCCCTGAAAACCCAAAAATTTCACATTTTAAATTGAATTTTATATCACATTTTAAAATCTACACATACAACTAAACTTGAAAAACATCATTCCTTATAAACTATGGAATTTGTGTGTATTAAAAGAAAACCATGATGTGGAGAATTTAGTATATCATCTAGATAATTGAAATGAAATGCCACATTGTCACACTAATTCAGAAAATGCCTCAATTCTCTACTAAAATGCCTCAATTCTCTATTAAACAGATACTTGATTTTACTAAAGTAAGAAAAATACTCACTTCTCTTAAATTCTGTGCTGTATTTCTGTTTTAAATATTATAAAGACATTTTTCCATTATTCTTTTGTCAGAGCAATCAAGGTATGAGGCATTTTGGTACATACTTTGCAGCAAAGCTCTGAGTTATATAAGGTATCAGATCATTTTTGCAAGTTCCCTGATCTAGAAATGGAAGATAAATAAAAATGTTACCTCCAACCCCATAATCTATTTGTCTGATGGATTGTTGCTGATGCGATGCAATGAGATTGATCTCATGTCAACTTGTTCATGCTTCATCTTACATTGCTGGGGATGTCAGGAGTTGTATTGGCCCTTGAAAAAGATGTGGGGCATTTGGTTTGAGATATTTATATTGGCTAAACATTTATATTGGCCAAACATATCAATTATGATACACTATCTTCTAGGCAAGCATCAGATGTCTCTTATAATTGGTGACTAGGCTTTTCACAGACCACAGATTTTGTATATTGCGATTGATACATGGGCCATATAAAAGCAAAGCAATACTATTGTCCCCTGTAATCTACATTGTAAAGAGTCACTGTCAACCATCCATAAGTTAAAATATTGCTGGAAGCATCAGGAAACAGACTGATGAATATAACACTAAGAGGTTATTGCTTTCTGAAATAAACCTTTACATCCATTTTAGATTTGGAACATCCTTTTGATCTTCTTCGATGTTTTATTTTCTTTTTTCCTGCCAGATCAAGGAATACACTTGAAACATAATGTATAAATATCATATATCTTATCACTAACAATTTCCAAGTAATTTTTACACATTTAAAATTCACTTGGATGCAAATACCTACATGTGGAAAATTTATACTGAGATTCAGATTAATATGTATTTTCTCAGTTCTTTCTGGTTTTACATTTAAGAAAAAGAATGGAGATAATGTACTCTTTATACAAATGGTTATCTTTATCACCAAAGTAATTAGAATTCTATTGTCTGGAGATTTTTGACAAATTGCAAAGATGATAAGCTAACCTCTCTCTCTCACATATACACATATGTGTATGTGTACAGATACATGTATAAAATAAACACATATGTATACAAATACAAATATTTACATTAATATATAATGTCATAGAATGAATTTAATAGTATTTCCCAAGTTCATGTGTATTCATAGAATTTTTTGAAAATATAATTTAAAATATATCTGGTAAGTCTATATTTAATGGTCTATAATATCCTCCAACCAAACCCACTCTCCACAGTAATAGCAACAAATCTGATTGGAACTTCAAAAATCATCTGATTTTTTTTTAAGTTGGGGAAGGTGTTATCATAATAATTGCTTGGTTGCACTGAGTTTTTTCAATGAATTAAATAATTGTTCTAGTATCTCATAAAGAAAACTACTACTAAGAATATTGGTATCTGTAAGTATTATCAGTACTGATATGTGCCTTTTATATGTCTATATTTCCTCATGTTATAATATAAGCTCCATGAAAGCAGGGACTAGTTCACTTTTTTCTTAATATCATTGGTGTTTGAAACAGTGCCTAGTCTGATAGTATTCACTTGCTGATAGAGGGATTGATCTATATTCAGAAAAGATGTTAGGTTCATGTCATGAGATCAAAGAAATGGAGAGGAATATTAACTTCCAGGACCAAGATGGTGGAGTAAGCAGTAAATTGCTGTCACTCTCCCATATTGAACTCTAAAGAACCAGAAAATAGTACCCAAGCAAAAAATCCTGGAATAGCAGAGACAATCAAAAACAGAGTGGAACAGTCTCTTAGCTCAGGAAACATGGAGGATCAGCAAGAATGATCCAATTCACATGGTAAAAAGGAACACATTCCAGGAAAGGAATTGTCCCAACAAGCCAGCAGCAAAACTCAAATCAACAAACCAGTGGGATATCCTGAGCCCTCAGGGTGGAGGGCAGGCAAATGCCAAAACAATAACCCCACACACACTTTAGCATAGCCCAGGGAAGTAGTTGACTTCAGCTCAGAGAACCACTATGTGTATCAGCACAGTGTTGGGGAGGGAGGCATCCTCCAGGGTCCAGAGAGAAATCTCCATGCTCTGGTTTCATCCAGCAGTAGTTATCCCTGAGCAATCTGTGGTCCTCCAGGAGATATATCTACATGTTTATCAGCATACCCTGGGGAAAATGCATAAAAATCCCACCTGGCCTCAGTACATGTAGACACCATCACTAGGACCCCACCTCAGCACCAGGAAAGATGAAAGACATGTTTAGCATCCAGCTGCCAGCAGCTGAGGCTCCAAAGAACAAAAGCAGTGGCCATGCTCCTGGCCCACAACACAAGAAGTTTCATACAGTTCCCTGTGTGCTCCAGCAGGAGAGTTCAACTTTAAAAGCCAGGCAATAGACAAATAGGATGAATTAAAAGCAAAAAAAAAAAACAATGATCATAGACAGCTTCTATCGGGACAAGGAGAAATGAAACACAAACTCAGAAGAGGACAACATTTTCAATATACCTATATCTGAAACCTCAAAGTAGAGTATGAATTGGTCCCAAGAACCAAAAACTTCCTTGGAAGACTTCAAGAAATATTTGAAAAGTCAAATAAGAGAGGGGGAACAAAAGTTAGGAAAAGAAATGAGAGGTATGCAAGAGAGAGTCAGAAACTTGGAAAAAGAAGAACAAAAATAGACTGAAGAAGATAATTCCTTAAAAATGGAATTGGCAAAAGTGTGGTGAGGGGACTGAAATCCAATGAGAAAAATGGTTCCTTAAAAAGTGGAATTCACCAAATGGAAAACAAGCTAAAAAAGCAAACAGAAAAAAAAATACTTAAAAATTAGAACTGGACAAGTGGAAGCTAAGGATCCTATGAGATATCAAAAATCAGTCAAACAAAATCAAAAGAATGGAAAAATAGAAGAAAATGTAAAATACCTCTCTGAAAAACAGATCAAGGAGAGATAATTTAATAATTATTGTTCTACCTGAAAACCATGATTAAAAAAATATGTGCAGTACCTTTCAAGAAATTATCAAGGAAAACATCCCTGAGGTCCTAGAATCAAAGGCAAAATAGTCATTGAAGGAATCCACCTCCTGAAAGCCATCTCGAAATGGAAACTCAAAGGAAGAATGTAAAGCAAAATTCCATTTTCATAAGATCAAGGAGAATATACTTCAAACATCCACAAAGATACAATTTAAATATCATGGAATCACAGTTAGGATTATGCAGGATTTAGCAGCTTCTACATCAAAGGTTTAGAGTACTTGGAATATGATGTTCAGAAAGGCAAAAGAAGTTGGATTACAACCAAGAATCACCTACGCAGAAAAACTGAACATTATCATTCAGGGAAAGATATGGACATTCAATGACGTAGGGAACTTCCAGACTGTCTTGATTAAAATAAATTAATTAATTTTTAAAATAACAGAGTTGAACCAAAAGTTTCTTGTTCAAATATACGACTCAAGCAAATCATAAAAATGTATGTGGGATATATCTATCAATCTATCTATCTATCTGCCTATCTATCTATCTATATACAGACATATCCCATGTACATTTTTATGCTTATATATATGTATGTATGTATGTATGTATATATGGAATATGTTTGCATAAACAGAAGAACAGAAGATGTGGGTATAAGTTGACTTTTATGTAATGATGTAAACATTAATTAACATGGGAAAGGATTTTCCTGGAAGGAAAGGAAAGAAGGTAGAAAAGGAAAAATTACATCCCACAAAGAGGCACAAAGACCTATTACAGTAGAGGGAAAGAAGGGAGGCAAGTGAGCATTGTTTAAAACTTAGTCTCACTGGATTTTTCTCAAGAGAGAATAACATACACACTCATTTGGGTATAGAAATCTATTTTAGCATATAAGAAGTAGGAGGGGAACATGGAAAGAAAATGGAGGGAGTAGAGAGAAAAAGGGTAGATGGGAGGGAAAAAGTACTAGGCCAAAGAGGAAAGAAAAGGAATGTGGGCATATAGAAGGGAGTGCAGATTGAGAGAGGTGAAGGTCAGAAGAAAAACACTGGGAAGGAGGCAAAGGGAAAAAGAAGAGAGAAATTCATAAACAGAAGGGGAAATGGGATAGAGAGGAAGACATATTTAGCAATCATAAACCTTTTAATGTGAATGGGCTGAACTCTTCCATAAAAAAGAAGTAGATAACAGAGTGGATTAAAAACTACAATCCTACAATAAACACATCTGAACCAGTGAGATACACACAGAGTAAAGGTAAAAGCCTGGAGAAGAATATATTGTGCTCAACTAAAGTGAAAACAGTAGGGTAGCAATCCTGATCTGAGACAAAGCAAAAGCCAAATGGATCTAATTGAAATAGAAAAGGAAGGAAACTACATCTTGTGAGAAGGTATCATGTAAAATGAAGTAATATCCATTTGAATCATAGGAAGTGGTATAGCATCCAAATTCTTAGAGGAAAAATTAAGTGAGTTACATGAAGAAATAGACAGCAAAACTTTACTTATGGGAGACCTCAAACCACCACTGTCAAAACCAGATAAATTTTTACCACAAAATAAACAATAATGAATTTGAGGAGGTGAATAGAATTTTAGAAAGTTAAATGAGGTATATCTCTGGGAGAGAAATGAATGGTGATAGATAGGAATATACCTTTGTCTCAATGGAACATAGCACCTACACAAAAATTGACAATGCTTTAGGGCATAAAAACCTCACAATTCAATGCAGAAAGGCCTAAGTTGTAACTCTATCTTGATGTAACAAAAATTAAATGTGATAAAGGGCCATTGACAGATAGACTAAAAATTAATTGGAAACTAAGCAATCTAATATTAAAGAAAGACTTGTTCAAACAATAAATCAGATAAGCAACCAGTAACTTCATCAAAGAGAATTACGGCAAAGCGACAACATTCCAAGACTTATGGGATGAAGTCAAGGCAGTTCTTAGGCTTTTTTTTAATCTATAATGCTTAAATGGATAAAATAGAGAAAGAGAATATCAATAAATTGGGCATACAATGAAAAAAGTTATATAAAGAACAAATTAAAATCCCTAAATAAATACCAAGATATAAATTGTGAAAGTCAAATGAGGGATTAATAAAATTAAAATTAAGAAAAACAATAAACTAAAATATAACACTAATGAACTGGTTTTATGGGGAAAAACAATAAAATAAATAACTCATTTGTTAATTTGGTTAAAGAGAAGAAAACCAAATTACCCATATGAAAAATTAAAATGGTAAATTTACAACCAATGAAGAGAAAATTAAAACAATGTTTAGGAAGTTTTGTTTTTGTTTTTGCCCAACTGTACAATAATATATATGGCAATCCAAGTGAAGTGGATGAATTGATCAATAGATTGATTGATTGATTGATATATTCATACACATACATATACACACATGTATGCACATATGTATATATACATATGTATATATCAAATTCTCTCTATATATGTATATATATACACACACATATATATTGCCCAGATTAGACAAAGAGAAAATATAATACTGAAATAATTAAATTTAAGGAAAAAAAATATTTGAACAAGCCATCAATGAACTCTGTAAGAAAAAAAATCTCCAAGGCCAGATGCATTTACAACTAAATTCTACCAGACTCTTAAAGAACAATTCATTTCAATATTTTGCAAACTACTTGGAAAAAGAGGCAAAGAAGGAGTTCTACTGGATTATTTTCATAATATAAAAATGGCGTCAACAACTAACCATGAAGAGACAAAACAGAGAAAGAAAATTATAGTGCGATTTCTCTAACATGTATATATTCCAAAAAAATTAAGCAAAATTTTTCACATTATAGAAAATTATAATAAGGGTAATACACTATGGGCAGTTAGTTTTTATATCAGGTATGCAGTGCTGCTTCAATATTAGGGAAATTATTAGGATAATTAATTATATCAAAAACAAAAATAATAGAAATAATATGATTATCTCAATAGAAGAAGAAAAAAATCTTTTGATAAAATCTAATACCCATTCTTATTAAAAACACTAGAGAGCATCAGAATAAATTCAGATTTCCTTAAATTGATAAGTAGCATCTATCTAAAACATTCAGCAAACATTAAATGTAATGGGGATAAGCTAGAAGCATTTCCAATAAGATCAGAGGTGAAGCAATAATGTCCATTATTCATTATTATACTAGAAATGTTAGCTTTAGCAATAATAGAAATTAAAGCAATTGAAGAATATCCTTGCCTTAGAATAGGCAAGAAAAAAAGGAACTTTGCTACCACTCTTTGCAGATGATATGAAGTTACACATAGAAAATCCTAGAGAATCAAGTAAAAATTTATTAGAAATAATATATAACTTTAACAAAGTTGCAGGACATAAAATAAATCCACATAAATCAACAACATGTCTCTATGTTACTAACAGAACTCACCAGCAAGAGATAGAAAGAGAAATTCCATTTAAGGTTACCATAGATATTATAAAATATTGAGGAATCTACCAGCTGAGAAAAACCCAGGAAGAATATATGAACACACCTACAAAACACTTTTCCCACAAATTTAGTCAGATCTAAATTATTGGAAAAAACATCACTTGCTCATGGGTAGAGCAAGCTAGTATACAAAAATTAAAATGGCAATTCTACCTAAATTAATTAACTTATTCAGTGCCATTCCAATCAAACTATCCAAAATTGTTTTATATAGAAAGAAAAATAATGATGTAATTCATCTGGAAGAACAAAAGTCTCAAATATAAAAGGAATTAATGAAAGGAAATGCAAGAGAAAGTGGCCTACCTATAGCATACCGAAAACTGCTTTATAGAGCAATAATCATCAAAACTGTTTAATAAATAGAATGGTGGATTAGTGGAATAAGTTAGGTACACAATATGCAGTAGCCAATGACTATACCAATCTCCTCTTTGATAAACCCGAATACTCTAACAGATGTGGCAGCTGCAGGAGCAGTAGCAGCAGCAGTGGTGGCTGCTTCCAGAGCTTCTTGCCCACAGAAAGTGTGGGGAAGAAGCAGCTTATGAGCAGTGGATATTAGCTTTCTCTTTATTGGCACTGAAGTAGGAATCTCTTGCTTTGCCCTACTTGCATCTGATTGGAGTCCTACGGCGTGGTCCTAGGGTGAGGAGCAGCGCTGGCATGATGGAGCTTGTGATAGCAGTGGAGACGGAATCCTCCTCACAGTTTCAAGGCAGAAAAAGAATGCTTGGGGTCACTCACAACCCTGAGCACAGGCCAGAAGAGGAACAAACACCTCTCCTTTGAACATACAACCTTGGAAGAACTGAAAATGTACAGATCCCTAGAAGTGTCTCTGAAAACAGCTGCACAAAACCCCTGAAACCTCAGACAGTACATCCACTCCACCCTCCCCCCAACCAGGGAAGCTGAGTCCTACCTTGACAAAGAGTTAGAAAGTCAAATATTTGACTGGTAAGATGAGCAAACAACTTTTAAAATCTCAGACTATATAATCTTACTCTGGTGACAAAGAAGATCAAAACATACAAGCAGAAGAAGACAATAAACTCAAAACTCCTTCATCAAATGTTTCCAAGAAAAAATATGAATTGGTCACTAGCCATGGAAGAGCTCAAAAAGGATTTTTGAAAGCCAATTAAGAGAATTAGAGGAAAAATTGGCAAGAGAAATGAGTGATGTAAGAAAATCATTAAAATGAGCCAACAGCTTGCTAAAGGAGATGCAAAAAAATACTGAAGAAAATAACACCTTAAAAGCTTCATTTCCAAAATATACTGAGAACTGAGTGAAATTTATAAGATTACAAGTCATTCCCCAAATGACAAAAGGTGAAAGGATAGGAACAGGCACTTTTTATATGAAGTAATTAAAGCTCTGTATAGTCATATGAAAATATGTTCTAAATCACTATTGATTAGAGAAATGAAAACTAAAACCCCTTTGAAGTGCCACAGCATACCCATAAAATTGGCTAACATAACAAAACAGGAAAATAATACATGTTGGAGGGCATGTTGGAAAACTGAGAAAGCAGTTCACTGTTAATGGAGTTGTGAATTGGTCCAACCATTCTGGAGAGTACTTTGGAAATATGCCCAAAGTCTATAAAACATGAACCGCTGCTGAGTGAAGAGAGCAGAACTAGGAAATCATTGTACACAGTGACAGCAACATTGTACTATGATCACCTGTGATGGATTTAACTCTTATCAGCAATTCAAGAGTCTACGACAACTTACAAAAGATTCATGATGGAAAATGCTATCCATATTCATGGCTTTTCTCTTTTTTTTTTTTTGATTCTTCTTTCACAACATGAAAATGTGGAAATATGGTTAATATGCTTGTACATGGGTCACTAACATATATATCATATTGCTTGAGTTATTGTGGAGTTGGGGGGATTTAGAACTCAAAACACTATAAACATTATAAAGCTAAATTTGGAAAACTAAAAATTAATTAATTAAAATTTTAAAATTCCTTTCTTTGAGACCTTTTTCTCAAAAAAGTAAAATAGAAAGCTTCTCTTGTAGCTTTCTAAGGCTCTTTGAGAGGAGGCATTTTTGACCTGATAGACATTCAAATTACTGATCCATCCTCACTTTCTCAGAAAGTAGCAAAAATTGTATATAAGATTTCTTTTCTGGAAACCAGGTAGGCCCTCTGTCTAGCAGAGCATCACGGTATGAATGCAAACTGTCAGCTATTTCATTCCCTAATCAAACATTGAATAAAAAGCTATTAATTCGTGTTTACTTTGAGAAAAGCTGAATACTATTCTTATGATTATAATCATTCTATTATTCATTTTTTGGTTTAGTTCTTTCTCTGTGTGGAAAAAAAACCCTGCTTGCTTTATGTCAGGAAAAAAAAAAGATTAACAAAATATTTTACATTTTCCCCTAACTTTTCAATATTTATGATTTGTTTGATTAATTCTTGATGCGTCAGAGAGTCATCAGCTTTGACTTGACTGATTCTAATTTTTAGTGAATTATTTTCCTTGGTTAATTTTTGAAGCTCCTTTTCCATATGTTCAGATTTAATTTTTTTCTGGATAAATAAGAATTTTATTAACTTTTGATAATGGATAATTAATAAAAGAATTAGTCATTTGTCCATCTCTCAGGAACAAAAGAGAGATCTTGGAGACTTCTTGATGCTCCATCTGCCCTTGGAAGAGAAGGGGTGTTCCCAACATGCAGCAATCCAACTCTGGTTGGTTAACAATTAATGAGAGAATGGATATTATAATATGAAATGGACCTGAATATAACTGATTATGTCCCTCTTACTCCCAGACCAACCCATAGTAGTGCAATTAAGACAAAGTTTCTACTCCCCCACCCAAGCTGGAGTTGAAAACAATAGGCTTCTGCAGTGAGTGGAGCCTGAAAAAGATTTAGGAGAAACTTAATACGATTTTATTATCATCAAAGTCCTCCAAATGGTGACTTAACCTAGTAGAGAATGAGGAAATAGGAAGGAAAAAAACCCAGATCTCTAATAATTGGTTATTTAATAGTCATACCTCTTAACAAAGAGACTGGTTTAGTTTGTAATTTCCTTCTCCTTGAATTAAGGCAAAGGGAGGTTAAGTGACTTATCATGGGTCACAGAGCTAGTAAGTGTCTGAGATCACATTTGAACTCAAGTGTTCCTAATTCAAGGCCCAGTGCTCTATCCACTAAGCCAGATAGCAACCTCTATATAAATATACAGGTAATTAAAACATTAAGTCAACCCCCCTCTAGTTTAAAATCAACCCTAAAATTCTGCAAAACTACAGTACTGCCAGTGTCTTCTTAAAGGAAGCTTCCTATATTAAAACAACGCATGTAGCCTCACACAAAAGCCAGGTAGGTCATTTCAGTTTTGTGGTAGGAGGATGAAAACCACTTGAATTCTGTGCCCAGCTAGTAATTTTGTTCAGCCTTTTATTGGTCTCTAGGAAGGTGATGTGCATTTGCACAATCTTCTCATATCCCAGGTTGTGCACCTGGACTGTACATTGTAAGAAGGGCCTCTGGTTGGCACACTGCTCCAGGCACACCTTCTGGGTCTTCAGGCACTTGTAAAAGTGACCATAGTTATTCAAGGGCTGAGAGAAACCATGGGCATAGCTATAAACCTCCATGGGGGCAAGGTGGCATCAATTGCAACATTCTCCTCAGGGATCGCAATTTCTCTTTAGAATTTATAACATCATAAGAAAAAATGTTGAAGGTGATTGGAGGCAGCCACTTTATGTCAGTGAATATCACCTGTTTCTTTGGTTGCTGGCTTTCTGGTGGTTGAACTCAAAAAGGGGCATAGGGGCAGCTGAAGTGCAGCTCTGAATTTGAGGAGCTCAGAAATTGATGAAAGAGTGAATTTTGACTCAGGGAGAGGTATGTGGTGAGGTGTATCCTAGGCATCCCTTTCTACATCACTGTTGCATCTTGTAATTGGAGGCTGAATTTCCCATTGAGCTCTGGCTTTTTTTTATCAGGAAGATCTGGAACTCTGTCATATCATTGAATGACCATCTCTTTGCCTGGAAGAATATGCTCAGTCTCACTGGGTATGTGATCCTTGGTTGTAACATGAGCTCTTTTGCCTTCTGGAAAATTTTATTCCATTGCCTCCTATCTTTCAGTGTAGATGCTGCCAAATCCTATGCACTGTGGACCCTCTATATTTGAATTGTTTCTTTCTTGCCACTTGAAGTATTTTTTCTTTTACCTGGTAGTCCTGGAATTTGGCCACAACAATTCAAGGACTTTTCAGTTTGGGATCTCTTTCAGCAGGTGTCCTGTGGATTTTCTTGATTTCTATTTTACCCTCAGTTTCTAGTATATCAGGGCAGTTTTCCTTAATGAGCTCTTGGAGAATATCGTCCAGGGTCAGTTTTTTCATCTTGATTTTCTGGTAGGCCTTATGATTCTCAGATTATCTCTCCTGGATCTGTTTTCCAGGTCAGTTATTTTTCCATTGAGGTATTTTACCTCTTTTTCTAATTTTTCATTCTTGTTGTTTTGTTTGACTAATTCTTGATTCTTCATAGATTTATTTGTTTCAATTTGGTTGCTTCCAGTTTTCAGCAAATCATTTTCCTTGGTTAATTTTTTGGAGCTCCTTTTCCATATCATACACTTTTCTTTTTAGAGAGATGTTTTCTTCATTATAATGTTTTTCTAATTCTGCAATTTTGATTTTGAGAGAATTATTCATTTTTTCTTCTATCTCTCTCATTCAATTTTCAAAGTTCTTTTTGATCTCATCTAGGAGAGCTTTCTGTGCTTGGGACCTGTTCCCTGTTGATGTTTCAGCTGTGGGTGTGGAGTCCACATTGTCTCCCTCTGAGTTTGGTTCCTCCCTCTGAGGATAGTAGGACTACACAGTCTTTGTAGTCTGCCTTCTACCCATTTTGAGCCAGGGCCCTAGCCAAGTCCATCCTCTAGGTTTCCCAAGCCTTTACTGTAGAGGGTTTTGCCCTGGGGAAATAGTTACTATATTTTCACTGTCAGAGGAGGTGAGTTGGATCAGGCAAGGTTCACTCTGACATCCTGGTCTTTGGAGGTGCTGATAAGGGCTCTTTTTTTTTATTTCTGGGCTATGAAGTGGTAGCCCCAGGAGTATTTCCTGTCTGGGACAGGGGCCCCTGCATTTGGTTCTTACCTTGCTCTTTCAAATCCCAGCCCTGTGGTGATAGTCCTGGTAGTGGCCCTTGTGGTTGGTGGGATGACTTGCCCTCCTAGTTGATCAGGAGACTTCCAGGCCTACCTCTGCATCTGCAGGCCGCACCTTCCGGGCCCACCTCTGCTTCTCCAGATTTAATTTCACAAAGGTATTTTCTTCAGTTAGATTGTGAAACTCCCATTCCAGTTCACAATTTATACTTTTTAATCATTTATTTTCTTCAGTGAGATTTTTTTTTCCATTTTAGCCAATGTAATTTTCAAAGAATTAGTCAATTTATCTTCTACTTCTCTAATTTGGTTTTTAAAATCTTTCTTGAGTTCTTCTGAGAATGCTTTTTGGGCTTGAGACAAGTTCATATTTCTTTCTGTGGTCTCAGGTATGGATATAGGGTCAATGGTGTATCCTGAAAGTGATTCTTCTCATTCACAATAATAGGATTCAACCATCTTTGGCTCTTCCCACCCCATTGTGATTGTCTGTTTCCAGGCTTTTAAAGTGAATTTCTGCTTCTGGGGTACAAAGTGCTCTGACTCATATTTCTCAAGCTTGGAGCTAGGGGCTCAGTTGTTGACTTTCTATACAGTAGCCTCTGGGTCTAAACTGAGGCCAACATCAGGATTTTCAGTGTTTCCCCTGTGTTACCCTTTGGTTCACAGAGTAAGGTATGGGGGAGAGGTGGTCTAGCCACTTCAGGTTTACACCTCTGTGCCACTGTATAGAGCTTGAGAAGGCTCAGGAGCCAGTGTCTGCAGATTTCCTTGATTGTACCAAATCACACCTGGACTTTTGGTGTTATTGTTTGCTGGCTCCATCCCTGTGGGCTTTGAGATCTCCTGCTAGTTAGCTGAGATGGTATTTGTTGGGATGCCTCACCCCCTTCACTCCCAAGTATGCCACTCCTTCCACTATTTCAGGATTTTACACTGGGGCAATACTCTCTTGGGTTCAGGGTCAGGGAGGAGGATTAGAGCGATTAGAATTTACTCTGCCATCTTGGCTCCTAGAAGTTCAGTAAGTGATTTTTAATATCCAGGTTGCAGCCTGATAGCCCCAGGAGAAGCTGCTGTCACTGCCCCAGGCCCTGCATTTTATATAACCGAGCTCCAACCCATCTTGCATCCAGCAGTGAGAGGTGTGTGAACCCGAGCCTAGCTCTTGCTCCAATGTGGTCTGGTCTCAGGTCTGTGCTGGTGCAGCCCATTCACTCCACACTCCCCTCACCCAGTCCAACATGAGAACTTTCCTGAACTGGGAATCTTCCATACTCTATCTCCCAATAGATTCCATCACTCTAACACTTTTTAGAGTTTACTGATGCAACTCACAGAGGACATCAGATGAGTTCCTGCTTACACTCTGCCATCTTGGCTCCACCCCATCCATTTACTTTTAAATGATATTTTTCCTGAGTTCTCTTTACTACCATCTGTTGGCCTTTTTCTATGAAACTTATTTTCACTATCTTATTCTTTCTACTATAAATGCAGGAATACAGTTACCAGACAGAATTCATTTGTTAGGAGGGTCATCTGCTTTCAAACAACCATTGTCTGGGTACTATGGATACAAAGGATTTGGTCAACTCCCAAATCTTAAAGTTCACAAGTTAAGATTAATTCTAGAGAAAAGCAAGGGGATTCAGTTAATAGAGTTGCCCTGCAGTCAGGAGGACCTGAGTACAAATCCAACCTCAGACACTTGACACATTTGCTAACTGTGTGACCTTGGGCAAGTCATTGAAGCCCAATCGCCTTGCCTTTCCCCCTCAAAAAATTAATTAAAGATAAGATTAGTTCTGGCACTTGAACTATGTCTCTTTTTTATAGAGGAAAAAAAATAAAGAATTTAAAATTAAGTATTAATTTTAATTAATTAAAATTACTTAAAATTTTAAAAACTGAAAAGAAGAACCTCAGAATCTATTTAGTCCAATCCATACATGAAAGAACCACCACTATAATATACCTTAGCAGTTATTGTGCAACTAAAGCTTGAAGCCCTCCTAGGAAAGAAAACCCACAACTTCTTGAGGTAGAACATTAGTTTTTGGGGTAGAACATTCATAAAGGGGTCTTTCACCATTAATTATAAATGTGACTCTGCAACTTCCACTCATTACTCTTGGTTCTGCTATCTGGGGTCAATTGTGGTTTTCAAATCCAAGCCTCCTATCTAGTATGAAGTTGGAAAATTCATTACAATATCTGTCATTATCCTAGCTATTGATCTATATGATTTGTAACAAACTTGATGACTCACTCAGTAAAACTAAGAGAGGACCTGTGTAGGATTGGAATCAAAATATTCTTTTATTCCCATAATTTCCCTGACAGTCATGAACATCTATTCAAACAAAGACAGAAAGCATCAACCAGAGCAATCAGAGTTGGTGATCTCTATTCTAGCTTCTTTGTTATAGATTATACCTTCTCTCATTCATTCCTTTTACTAACAACATTCTGGGACTTTTTACCTATGATTTATAAACAATTAAAACTGCATCTGGCTTTAATATGACCAGCTACAAATGTAGAGAGATGGTTAAGATGTAATTACCTTCTGTATTTTTATGCCCCCTATGATTATTTCTAGATTCTGTTAATCTAAACTTACTTCATGAAGCTGTATTAGAATGTTATAAACCTAGACTGAGACAACAGAAACACTTACCACAATAAGCTAAGTTATTCTGAAAAACAGACACCTGAATTAGACAAGTAAATCAAATATTAATATTTTAATGAACAAAAGATAAAAACAAATGGTATATATAAGGTTAAGAAAAATTAAACATGGACAGGACCACCTATTGTTCTAAAAGTAAAGTCCTCAAGTAGAGTCCTTATATTTCTAAAATAAAATAGATAATTCCAACCTTGACTGAATTTTGATTTTCCATCAGTAAAGAGACTGAAGTCTCTTATAAACTATGGTAATGCACACACACATATAATATGCATGGGTGCATATGTGTGTACACACAAATATACATACAAAGACACATGAGTTTGTGTGTATGTTTTACATACACATATCTGTGTATATGAATATATACATGTATATGAATATGTCTGTGTGTATACATACATGCATGCATACTTATACATTTTTCTTGAGAGAGAGATGTGTGTTTGTGATACTTAATTTTAAGTCAAGTAACCAATAGCATAAAAGGTAACAAAAGACTTTGTGGATAAATCGTTATTATTTCAGTGCCTAGAGACAAGGTGTCTTCAACATCTCAGCTAACGGACACTGGCACCTTGACCTCCCTTAAGACATAATTAGCAAACTCAAATACTGTTCTCATGATGCTATATTTACTAAAACCTCCCTAAAATAAGCTTATACCATTTTATATCACTATCCAAAACAAAATTCTACGCACTAACAGTTATACACACTAACAGTTATACACACTACCAGTTCCTTAAAACCTCTTGGGTTTCAGCCAAACTGACCTACACATCCTTATATGAAATTCTGTAGTTGCCTCCAAGGATGGTACAGCTCTAATGGTAGAGAAACTCAATCATTCTGATTCTGTCTAAGTTTATCTAAAAATAGACAGAAACTCATCATGGCTGAAAAAAAAAAAATGTGTGTGTCAGTCTATTTCCCTGTGGAACCAATTTGTCTTCACAACAAATACCCATCAGAAAAGACCAGTATTGTAATTTATTTTTACCTGTTTATACAAACAAAGTCAGATAGAGAGTTTAGGAAAATTTGCAGTTACTTTGGAGGAAACCCAGTCTACAGGGGAACAAAAGAAAATTTATCAACTAAATTATCCTAAATTAACTGTATAATTGAAATCACAGGATACATTTTAGAAACTGTGGCATGACAGCTGTTTCTTGATGCAGGTCCCCTTAACCTGGAAAAAGTTTGCTCCCCACATGTAAGCCAAATACAAATGTCATTGTTCTTAGGTTCTCTAGCAGGTTCCACTACTGAAATTTCCTTACCCCTTTAAACCCAATTACTCCCAAATTTTCTGACAAAATTACCTGATCAAGGGTCAAGAAAAACCTATGCCATGTGTGCTTCATAATTTTCAGTCTTGGTGGGTAGTTGAGACTGAGCTTTGTAATATATCCTGATGATTGACCATACACATTTCCTGATAAAGATAAAGGTGGGTTGCTTTGGAGGAGCATAGAGTCCAGAGAATCTAAAAGCCATTGTTGCTAAGTTTTACAGTGTTAGAGCAAAAATAAACTTCCTCTTTGGTTTAACATTCAGTAACTCCTCAGAGCCTCATTTTCTCCAATATCTGAGAGGACCCTGGCCTTAGGAGCATGCCTTAAACAGAGGCAAATCTTTAAACTGTAGACAGGCAAAGCTGAATTGCCACAAATAGTTTAATCATATTCATTAATATTCTTGGTTATTATAATTATATATACCATATGTATATATATATATATATATATATATATATATTTTTTTTTAAGCAATCAGGGTTAAGTAACTTGCTCAAGGTTATATGGCCAGTTATTTCTGGGTGTGGTGCTAAGTATCTGAGCCCGGATTTGACCCCCAGGTCATTGTAATGTAATGTCAAGGAAAGGCAACTTCCCAAGGTTCAGAACACCAGCATAGGTGCTCTCCATTTTATTCAGTGACAAACCAAGAACAGAGAAGATCAAAACATGACATCATTCAAAATACAGCATTTGCTAAGTGTGATTAAATAATCTCCAAGTACTACCCCACCCCAGGACCTTCCATTCATTCCATCAATTACAAAGTCCCTGTTCTAAATACTACTCCACCCCTAGGCTGTACCTTCATTTAGTCCACCACAAAGCCCCTCTTCTCAAATGGAGATTAGTTTCCAAACATAAGTACATTCATTTGTTCAACCATAGAACACAAAAAGGTCAAAAGTTCCCCACCCCTGGATAACAATTGAATCTACCCCAGAGTTACATCAAGTTTAAACACAGCACTTAATACCCAAATGGAGGTCTTTTCTTCATCTTGACAGGAGGCAAGTTCTCAGCAATCTTAGTTCCTGGGGAGACAAAGCTTAGCAAGGCCACAAGATACCATGCCAGTCCCTTCATTAATTCATCCTCTGTCTGTAGAACAGTCCTAGAACCCCTGAAAACATTAGCAAAACCCTCTCCCAGGATTTCTGTAAACATACAACAAGAAAATCCTTCTTCAGAGCTTCTGAACCAACAGAAAGGTTCCCAGACCCCTGCAACAACAGCACTGTCCTTCACCAGTGGACAGTATTCCTTCTCTGTCTGCAGGACAGTCTCAGGAGATCTTAGCCAACAGCCAGGTTCCAGGACTTCTTCAACAGGGCAGTCTTTCATCAGTCGACAAATCTGGCAAAGCAACATCAAAAGAGACAGACAAAGTACCAGCAAAACAGCCATGTCTCTTCAGTCCTTAGCAGCTCAGGGGGCAGGTCTCAAAAGTCCAGGGCAATTCAAAGTGGCCCCCAGCAATTCTCTCAGTCTCTCTCTCTGCCTCCACGAGGGTGCTGCTTCCAAAAAGTTCTTCTGCCTCTCTCTAGTCTCTCCAAATCTATGTCACCAGCTCCTCCCAGTTCAGGACTTTTTTTTCACATCAACAAGCCCATCCCACAGGTGGGATCAGCAAGCTCTGGGTTTTAACACAATCAATTTGAAAACCAAGCCAATACAGGGGTATCTTTATATTCCATTACTATCACAGTCATCCCGACACTGGAGCCGGTGGTCTTACTCGCTGAGCCACCTGGCTGCCCCTAAGCAATTGGGGTTAATTAACTTGCTCAAGTTTACATGGACAGGTTTTTCTGGGTGGGTGCTAAGTGTCTGAGCCTGGATTCAATCCCCAGGTCATACTGACACTGGAGCCGGTGCACTTACTTGCTGTGCTACCTGGCCACCCCAATTTTTTTATATTTTCAAAAACAGTTACACCTGGAAGTATAATAGGAAAGAATTCTGCTTCTAAAAATGTTCAATATGGACTATTTTAATGGGAATGTAAATTTTAAAGATGTTCCTTGCCCCTAGGCTAAAGTGCACCTAGAGCCTGGGGTGGGAGGCTTGTTTTTCAGTAGATACTCCTTCTTTGGCCAGTGGGTCCAGAAGGTCATTACATTCTCTGAGCCAGGAGAAGGCTATATAAACCCTGATGTGTTGCTTTGTTTTGGGGTTCACTTTGAGGAGAGTTCTGTGATTTGATATGGATTCTGCGAAGCCGTTGTCCAGATCCCCCCAGCTTTGAAACCCAGATGTCGTTTGGCATGGATGTAATGTTTGGACAGTTTGGAAATATTGTCTACTTGATCTGTTTCTGTCTTGATAATTCTGCCTGTATACTTTGAAGT
Source organism: Petaurus breviceps papuanus (assembly GCF_028583685.1). Taxonomy (NCBI): domain Eukaryota; kingdom Metazoa; phylum Chordata; class Mammalia; order Diprotodontia; family Petauridae; genus Petaurus; species Petaurus breviceps. The sequence goes on along the minus strand of NW_027187351.1, from coordinate 19,070,272 downwards.
TCAGGATGCTGACCTTTTCCCCCTGAATTAGGTAAACGATACATATTTGACTGATTAAAGTAAGCTTGTTAACCCATTTTGAGTTGCTTTCTTTAACAAAGCAGATCTAAGAACCTGTGTGGGCAGCAACCCTGAGGAAGCTTGGGGTGCTTGCTGCCACAAAATGGCGTCACGAACAGGATCTTCAGAGTAAAAGGCAAGTATGGGGACTGGGATAATTGTTTGTTTCCCAGTTGTGGTAGCTGTGACTCTGTGGACCCATGGAGCAGGAGAGAAGAATGGCCTGCATCCAGGCTTCGCTGAGCTCAGAGCAGGAATGGTGAGCTGCCTGCATCGGAACCTGGGCAGAAGCCAGGAGCGGCTGCTGCCTGCGGGAGGAGAAGGAACCCAGGAGTTCAGAATTCAGCCACAGGAAAAGATAAGAACTGAGAAGCAAAGCAGGGGCACTGAATGTATTTCCTTGCTGCATCCCACAGTTTGGGACCCAGGGGGAGGATGGACTTGTGATTATGGTGGGTAGAATGAAGTGCCTTGGATCCCCAGGGACCCCACCTTGTTGGTTTTGTTGCCCAGCCCCCTTCTGTACTTGGAAGCAAGGGCTGGAGCTGTGTGAAGTGAAGGACATCCCCCTCCACCCACGAGAACTTTATTTGCACCCTTGTTTTGAATTGGAGTGCTAATGCAATGTACTTATTTGTTTAAGGCCCAGTGGCCAATTTTGTAAATTTATTTCTGTATCTTGAAAATGTGACCTAAGAGATGCTTAGTGCTAATTCAAAAGTAAATTGTCTATGCTATGGGCATGAAAGATCTTGGGGCCGAATGTAATAGGAATGTAAATTTTAAAGATCTTCCCTGCCCCTAGGCTTAAGTGCACCTGGAGCCTGTGGTGGGAGGCTTGTTTCTCAGGAGATACTTCTTGATTGGCCAGTGGGTCCAGAAGGTTGTTACATTCTCTGAGCCAGGATAAGGCTATATAAGCCCTGATGTGTAGCTTTGTTTTGGGGCTCACTTTGAGAAGTGTTCTGTGATTTGTTATGGATTCTGCGAGCCATTGTCCAGAGCCCCCTAGCTTTGAAACCCAGATGTTGTTTGGTATGTATATAATGGTTGGACAGTTTGGAAATCTGTCTACTTGATCTGTTTCTGTCTTGATAATTCTGCCTGTATACTTTGAAGTTCGGGGTGCTGACCTTTTTCCCCTGATCTAGGTAAGCGATACATATTTGACTGATTAAAGTAAGCTTGTTAACCCATTTTGAGTTGCTTTCTGCTTTAACAAAGCAGAGCTAACAACCTGTGTGGGCAGCGACCATGAGGATGCTTGGGGTGCTTGCCGCCACAACTATGTGATCGTTTATAGAACTGATCAGTTTTATTTCCTATTTTCAACCCCAAAAGCCTAAGTACTTAATTGAATTCAATTCATTCCACTCCGATTAAAAAAACATTTATTAAATGCCCCTTTTCATGTAACCCTTTCAACATTTGCTCTTTTACTGTTTTGTCATGTTTGTCAGTATGGTTTGTGAAATCCTTTTTTTAGAACCATTTTTTTGTTAGTGGACAAAAACCAATACAAATTTAGGGTAAATGTTATTTGCCAGGTTGTTGATATAGTGATCTGTTTGATTTTAATAAGCAAAAACACTTAGCATAATAAGACTTATCACAAAAATTAAATAAATCTCTCTAGAGTTCAGAGTTCTTACAAACAACTTAAATGACACATTGAATTTATTAAGCAATGAAACAATGAAGACTGATAGTTGACATAATTTTTTAATTAGTAATTTTTAATGTAAAAAAGGATTTTTCTTTTTTTAATTTATTTTTACTTTAAACATTTATTTCCACAAGATTTTTAGTTTACAAATTTTCCTCCATGTCTTTCCCCTACCATCACACCAAGACAGCAAGCCTAATGATACCCCTACACCAATCTACTCTCTCTTGTATGCTCCCCCATCCTTCATTAACTTTTTATTAGAGCAAGATGGACTTCTATAACCCAGTGCCTGTGTAGTTTAATTCCAAGTTGCATGT
>NW_027187351.1:19031829-19067826 GCF_028583685.1 Petaurus breviceps papuanus | reverse complement strand
TTTTTTTTTTTTAACATGTTTTATTAAAACTTTGATTTCCAGATTCTTTCCCTTCTTCCCAATTACCCAGCCAGACTAGGAAGATAACAATTCAATTTAACTTGCACATGTGTTGTTACACAAAAAGTTTCCAAAGTAGTTATATTGTGAAAGACTAAATATGCTTTCCTCCATTATATCCGTCTCCCCACTTATTCCATTTTTTGCTTTGACCCTGTCTCTTTTCAAATGTATGTGCTTCTAAATATGCTCCCCTCAAACTGCCTGCACTTCTATCATCCCCCCTTTTATCCCCTTCCTGCCTGCTTTCCTGTAGGGTAAGATTGCCAATTGAGTGTTTATGTTATTCCCTCCTTAAGCTAAATTCAATGATATTAAGTTTGGCCATTGCTTTCACTTTCCTGCTCTTCCCCTCCATTGCAACAGTTTCCTTTTGCCTCTTTTATATGAAATAATTTGCTCTATTCTAGCTCTCCCCTCCTCCTTCTTTCATTATATTCCTCGCTCACCTCTTCATTTTATTCTTTTGAAATCATCTCTTCTCATTCAACTGATCCTGTGCCCTCTATGTATACATTTACACACATATACACACACTCAGTTATGTATTTATACACATACACCCTCCTATACATATATACATATATATATTAATGAGTGTATTGTGTGCTTGTGTGTATACATACATACATATATATATACATATATATGTACATATATATATATATATAAAGTTCCTTTCAACTATTCTCATACTGAGAAAAATCTTTTGAGTTAAACTTATCCTTTATCCATGTAGGGATGTAAATAGGTGAAATTTAATAATTCCTTATGATTTATTTTTCCTGTTTACCTTATCATGCCTCTCTTTGTTCTTGTATCTGAAATTCAAAATTTCTGTTCAGCTTTTTGTTTTTTTTTATCAAGAATGCTTTAAAGTTCTCTATTTCATTGAATGACCTTATTTTCCCCTGAAGCATTATACTCAGATTTGCTGGGTAGGTGATTCTTGGTATTAATCCTATCTCCTTTGACATTTCTAATATTATATTCTAAGCCCTTCCATCTCTTAGTGTAGAAGCTGCTAGGTATTGTGCAACCCTCATTATGGTTACACAATGCTCAATTCTTTTTTTCTTCCTGAGAGCTTGCAATATATTCTCCTTGACCTTCTTTTTGTGATCTTTTTCAACAGGCAATGGGAGAATTCTTTCAACTATTTGGCCCTCTGGTTCTAGAATATCAGGGCAGTTATCCTTGGAAAATTCTTGAAGGATGCTTTGTAGGCTCTTTTTTTGATCATGGCTTTCAGGTGGTCAAATAAATTTTGACTTATCTGTCCTGGATCTATTTTCAACCTCAGGGATTTTCTTATGAGATATTTCACATTGCCTTTTATTTTTTCATTTGTTTGGATCTATTTTATAGTAACTTGATTTCTCATAAAGTCATTAGCTTCCATTTGCTGCAGAATAATTTTGAAGGCATTATTCTCTTCAGTGAGTTTTTGAAAATTCTTTTCCATTTGGCAAATTCAGCTTTTTAAGGCATTATTCTCCACATCGACTTCTTGGGCCTCTTTTACCATTTGGGTTAGTCCTTTTTTTGCTTAATAAAATTTATTAAACGAATATATGAAAGATTGAAGACACAAATATCTTTTAAACATTATTTATAATCATTAAAATTTATTGGATCAAATTTCAGCAAGGTTGAGATATTGTTTTTATTTTTCCAATTTATTTTTTTTTATTTTTAGCTTTCAATATTCCTTTCTTCAAGATTTTGAGTTACAAATTTTTCTCCCTGTCTTCACTCTACCACCACCCCAAAATAGAGATATTACTGAATACCCCTTCCCCCAATGTCTTATCTCTTTTCCTTCCTAATTCCAGCCCCAACTTTATTTTTAACATTTGTTTTTAAAATTGTGAGTCCCAGATTATTTTTCTATTCTTCCCTCCTCACCCACCCCCACTGAGAAGGCAAGTAATTCAATATAGTTTGTACATGTGTACTTACAGAAAACATTTCTTTAGTTGTTATATTGTGGAGGACTAACTATATTTCCCTACATCCTATCACTCCTGCCACTTATTAACTTTTATCCTTTTAAACAGTCCTCTTCAAAAGGGTTTGCTTCTAACTACCCTCTACCCCAAACAGCCCTCCCTTCTACCATGCCCTCCATTATCCCCTTCACCCCTATTTTCCTGTATGGTAAGATACCCAATTTAGTATGTATGTTATACCATCTTAAGCCAAATTCAATGAGAGTAACGTTGACCCATTCCCTTTCACCTTCCTACTCTCCCCCTCCATTGTAACAGTTTTCTTTTGCTCCTTTTATATGAGAAAATTTACACTAATCTCTTCCTTTCTCCTTCTCCTAATATATTGCTCTCTCACCTCTTAACTTTATTTTTTATCCCTTCATATTCAACTCTGCCTGTACACTCTCTCTATGTATACAAGTACATAAATATGCATACACACATATTTATAAACACATATATCCTCTTAATAATATATGTATGTGCACCTATACACATACACATACATAAACAAATATCTAATTTTCTATCTATCTATATCTGTCTGTATCTGTATCTATATCTATATCTATCTATCTATCTATCTATCTATCATCTATCTATCTATCTATCTATCTATCTATCTATCTATCTATCTATCTATCTATCTATATTCCCTTCAACTATCCTCATGCTGAGAAAAGTCTTGTGAGTTACAATTATTGTCTTTCCATGTAGGAATGTAAATAGTTCAAATTTAAAAAGATCTTTATGATTAATTTTATTTCCTGTTTACCTTCTCATTATTATCTTGCTTCTTGTTTCTGAATGCCAAATTCTCTGTTCAGCTCTTTTTTTTGTCAAGAATGCCTGAAAATAGAGGGGCCAAGATGGTGGCATAGAAGCAGGAAAAATCGCTGAGCTCCCCCGCCCCTAACAACCTCTAATACCTATAAAATTACTTTAAACAAACTTTTGGGGTACAGAACCCACAAAGTCACAGAGAGAAACAAACCTCTGATTGAAGACAGCTTAGAAGGTAGACAGAAAGTGTCCAGTAGAGCACAGTGGGAGCAGAGCCCAGCCTTGAATGAGCCCATGGTTTTACCCTCATGATGCCCCAACCAGTTGTGGCTAGAGGGACTTCAGGATAGTGGATCACCAGCAGCTGTGGTGGTTTCTAGAATTATAAACCCATAAATGCCAAATACAATGTGAGAAGTCAGTGGATTTTGGGAACAGGGCATGGGGGAGTGCAGTCCAGCCTCTGCTCCCCACCCCCCAAGGGAGAAGCAGATGAGACTCAGTGGCCACTGACACATGACTGCTTCAGAGCTCCTGTCCTGTAGAGTGTAGAAGGAGTAAACAACCATTCTGATGGGGTAATTGCTCCTGATATAATGTGCTTGTATCTGGATTGCTATCTAGGGTAGAGGTCCTGGGGTGCATGAATAGGTGACAGAGCTTTTGGAGGCTCAAGACAGTGCAGCAAAATAATATGTCTAGAGGCTGAGAACCCTAGTGATTTGGGAAAATTTCTCATTTCTGGAAGCTGAATTCTACTGTGACTAAAAGCTCAAAAGTCAAGTAATTGAGTGGCAACGTGATCAAGCAAAGGAAGCAAAGCAAGCACAGTAATCTGACTGTTGATTCCTCTTTTGGGGGAAAAAAGATCAAAGAATGGAATAGAAGGAAGACAATGAAGTCAGAACTCCTGCAGCAAAAGCTTACAAGAAAAAAAAATGAATTTTTTATAGGCCATAAGGGAGCTTAGGAAGGATTTTGAAAATGAAATAAGAGAAATGGATTTAAAAATGAGAAGAGAAATGAAAATGATGCAAGAAAATCATGAAAAGAGTCAACAAACTGAATGAATAAAATAACACCTTAAAATAGAATAACTCAAATACCAAAAGAACCTCTAAAAACGAGGAGGAGAAGAATGCCTTAAAAAGCTGAATTGGCCAGATGGAAAAATAATCTCAAAAGTTCACTTAAGAGAACAATACGTTCTGAATTAGATTGGAACAAACAGAAGCTAGTGACATCATGAGAAATCAAGATACTATTAAACAGATCCAAACAAATGAAAAAAAAATAAGAGGCAATGCAAAATATCTCATTGGAAAAACCACTGACCTTCAAAATAGATCGAGGAGAGATAATTTAAAAAATGATTGGAATACCTGAAAGTGATCATGAAAAAAAAGAACCTAGAAATCATCCTTCAAAAAATTCTCAAGGAAAATTTCCTTGATGTTTTAGAACCAGAGGGCAAAATAGAATTTAAAGAATCCACTGATCACCTCTTGATAAAGATGCTCAAAAGGAAATTCCTAGGAATATTATAGGCAGGTTTCAGAGTTCCCAGATAAAGGAGAAAATATTACAAGCAGCCAACAAGAAACAATTTGAATATTGTGGAAACAAAATCAGGATAAAACAGGACATGGGAGCTTCTACACTGAGGAATCAAATGGCTTGTAATATGATATTCTGCAGTTCAGAGGAGCTGGGATTAAAACCAAGAATCACCTACCCAGCAAAACTGAGTATCATGTTTCAGGAAAAAAAAAATGTGGCAATTCAATGAAATACATAAATTTCTATCATTCTTGATTAAAAAACCAGAGTTGAATAAAAAAATGACATTTAGATAAAAGAAGATAGAGAAGCATGAGAAGGTAAACAGGGAAAATAAATCATAAGAAAGTTATCAAAGTTGAACTATTTACATTCCTATATGGAAAAATTATAATTGTAACTTTTCTCCATATGAGAATAATTGAAGGAAATTGAAATGTGTCTATCTGTCTATCTATCTATCTATCTATCTATCTATCTATCTATCTATCTATCTGCATACATACATACATACCTGTATATAAGGGGATATATGAGCATAGGAATACATATTTGACTGTGTGTAAATAAGTATGTGTGTGTACGTGTGTGTGTGTATACAGAAGGCACAAGATAAATTAAATAAGAAGGAATGATATTTAAAAGTTGAAATTGGGAGAGGAGACAAATATAAAGAGAGGAGATGCCGAGAGACAGGAGGGGGGTAAATTATCCCATATAGAAGAGGCAAGGGAAAACTTTTACAATGGAGATGAAGAACAGGAAGGCAAAATGGAATGTGTCAACCTTATTCTCATTGAATTTGGCTTAGGGAGGAAATGACATATGCACTAAAAAGTGTAATTCTCCCTACAGGAGAGTAGGGAGGAAGGGAATGAGAGGGGGAATAATGGAAGTGAAAGCAGGTTTGGGGAGGGGAGGGAAGTTGGAAGCAAATACTTTTAAAAATGGAGAGGGTCAAAGTAAATAATAATCAAGTGGGGAGGGTTGGGATAGAATAGAGGGAAATATAGTTAATCTTTCATAACGTATCCACTATGGAAATGTTTTGTGTAGATACACATGTGCAACTTAGTAACCCCATATCTGGTGGATATGAATGATATAATCTAAAAATTAAAATTAATTTTTAAAAAATGACTGAAAATCCTCTATTCATTGAATGACTATATTTTTCCCCAGAAGTATTATACTCAGTTTTGCTCGGTAGGTGATTCTTGCTTTTAATCCAAGATCCTTTGACCTCTAGAACATCATCCAAGCCCTTTGATATAGAAGCTTCTAGGTCTTGTGTTATTCTGATTGTTTTACCACAGTACTCAATTTTTTTCTTCCTGACTCTTTGCAGCATTTTCTCCTTGACTAGAAAAATCTGGAATTTGACTATGGTATTCCTAGGAGTTTTCTTTTGGGGATCTTTTTCAAGAGGTGATCAGTGAATTCTTTCAATTTCTATTTTGCCCTCTGGTTCTAGAATATCATGGCAATTTTGCTGGATAATTTCTTGAAAGATTGTGTATGTGCTCTTTTTTTGATCATGACTTTCAGGTAGTCTAATAATTTTTAAATCTTCTCTCCTGGATCCATTTTCCAAGTTAGTTGTACTTCCAATGATATGTTTCACATTCCCTTCTATTCTTTTATTTGTTTGGATATGTTTTATAGTATCTTTATTTCTCATAAAGTCATTAGTTGCCATTTGTTTCACACTAATTTTGAAGGAATTATTCCTTTCACTGAATTTTTGAAATTCCTTTGCCATCTGGCAAATTCAGCTTTTTAAGGCATTCTTCTCCTCATTGGCTTTTTGGGTCTCTTTTTCTGTTTGGGTTAGTCTACTTTTAAGGTGTTATTTTCTTCAGCGACCCACTTTTCATAATTTTCTTGCATCATTCTTATTTCTCTTCCCAATTTTTCCTCCATTTCTCTTACTTGATTTTCAAAATCATTCTTGAGCTTCTCCTTGGCTTGGAATTAGTTCGTATTATTCTTGGAAGCTTGTCATGCAGCAGTTTTGACTTAACTGAGCTCTTCTGCTTCCAAGTTTCGACAAAAAGGATTCTATGCTCTGATTTTGCCTCCTCAGCTTTCTCAACCTGCCAGCCATTTACTTTACTTTTGAACTCTTTGCCATGCTAGAACTATTCTTCCAGAGAGGAGAGACCTCTATCCCAGATTGCTAGGGTTTTCACAAATGTTGTCAGAGCTAAAAAGAAGGTGCCCTCTCTACCAACACTCCAAGCTCTGCCACACTGTCCACATACACCATGACTACCACCCAAGACCAATCAAGATCCAAGCAGTTTAAAGCAAGAGCTATTACCCTTTGAATGGTCAATTGGTCCCCCTAGCATCTGCAGGAAAGGAGCTCTTTAGGCAGTGTCAGGGTAGCAACTGCAGCCACCAGGCCGCCACTACCTCTTGCCCTGGGTGCAGGGACCAGACCACCCTTTTCTGTCATCTGGTTCAAGCAGAGTTCCTCCCTGACATTTTTCTTTGTCATTGGTGTTTATGGGATGAGAAGTCTGGAAATCACCACAGCTACTGGTAATTCACTCTCTTGAAGTCTTCTACACATGGTCTGGGACACTGGTTGGGCCTGCACCAGCTCTTGGACTGCACAGCTAACACAGGACTGTGCTCAGCTCCCAGGTCAGTGTGATACATCCTTGTTGTTGGCCTGTCAGACTGCCTTCAGAGGGAGATTTGTTTCTCTCTGTCACTTTCTTGGTTCTGTACCTCTACATTTCTTTTAGTGTTTTATTTTACAGGTATTGGAAGTGGTTGGAGGGGGAGCTCAGACAAGTTCCTGCTTTTACTCCACTAACTTGATTCCACCCAAAAAAGGATTTGTCTTAATTGTGAAAATCCAAAATATATTTTGGTTCAGCAGAATCAATTTAAAATGAATAAATCTACACAAAATCTGGCCTTTTAGGTGAAGGTGATCAAAACTGTTGCATGAATAATCATACCTTAAAAATGTGAATGATTTACTGAATGCAAAACAGATTATTTTGTTCCTATGCCAGGTAATTTTTAGGTTCTATACTGAAAATAATAATAGAGAAGATGATACATTGTTCTATGAAGTAAATAAATATAAATCTCTAATAAAACCACGTGTTTTCACAGATAGTCTCTGATGTAAAGCTGATTTTCCATTAATCTTGATTCCAGAGAACTGCGGAGTTATGCATGACACATTCCTTCTCTCAGTCAAGAAATTTATACTGTACAGTACTTATGGATGGAGAAAATTTTTTTTTTTCCATACATGGTCACTGTGTTGATTAGTTGTTGCTGTTGTTGTTGCTTTCTTAATGACATGACTTTCTTTTTTTTTTTAAGCAATAGGGGTTAAGTAACTTGCTCAAGGTTACATGGCCAGTTATTTCTGGGTGTGGTGCTGAGTATCTGAGCCCGGTTTTGATCCAGGTCATCCCGACACTGGAGCCGTTGCTCTTACTCGCTAAGCCATCTGGTTGCCCCTAAGCAATTGGGGTTAAGTAACTTGCTCAAGGTTACACGGCCAGGTGTTTCTGGGTGGGTGATAAGTGTCTGAGCCCGGGATTCGATCTCCAGGTCTTCTCAACACTGGAGCCGGTGCTCTTACTCGCTGTGCTACCTGGCTGCCCCTCTGACATGACTTTCTTACACGAGGTATTTTATGATAAGTGGAGGCATGCATGAGGTAGGATGAAGATAAGCAAAAGGAAGACTATGTTTAAAAAAATCATTAAAATATTTTAAACCAAAATAAATTCCAAAGGAGGAATAATACAAAATTGTCTGTTTATTTTTTTTTTCATGGTCCACCAATGATAGTAACGTTAGGTAATTTTCAGTCACAGTAAACATTGTTTAATTGTTTTAGGAAAATTGGTAATTTTACTTTGGGGAAAGGGAGATCTGGGGTACATAATGAAAGATGTAATGTGATTTCTCCACAACCCCCCCTTCCTCCCCTCTATTTATATATATATATATATAAGATTCAAAATAGAGCTCTATTAAGTTAGACATAATAAAAAGATGAAGGGTCATTTTCTTGAGAGAAAATTTTTTTATTTTACCTGACAGTGTTTGTGTTTTACATTTCTCCAGTTTCTTTGTACTCAATTGGGTTAAGTATGTATTATTCATAATACTTTGGAGTTGCACGATGATTGCATCAAGACCTGTGAATACTAATGTTCTTCTATAAAGATAATTCTCATGATTGAAAACTCTTCATACATTAATATGTGTTTGCACCATTGTAGCAGGAAGCACCTCAAGCGCGTCCTCAGGGTTTGCTGCCCATACAGGTTCTTGGATCTGCTTTGTTAAAGGAAAGCAACTCAAAATGGGTTAACAAGCTTACTTTAATCAGTCAGACATATATCGTTTACCTTGTTCAGGGGAAAAAGGTCAGCACCCCAAACTTCAAAATACACAGACAGAATTATCAAGACAGAAACAGATCGAGTAGACAGCTTTCCAAACTGTCCAACCCTTACATCCATACCCAGTCAACATCTGGGTTTCCACATCTGGGTTTTTCAAAGCCAGGGGACTCTCAACAATGGCTTCCCAGAATTCAGATCAAATCACAGAACACTTCTCAAAGTGAGTCCCAAAATAAAGCTACACATCAGGGCTTATATAGCCTTCTCCGGGCTCAGAGAATGTAACAACCTTATTGACTTATTGGCCAATCAAGAAGTATCTACTGAAAAACAAGCCTCCCACCCCAGTCTCCAGGAGCACTTTAGCCTAGGGGCAGGGAAGATCTTTAAATTTGCATTTCCATTACAACCATCAGTCTCCCTTGCTTATTATAGGAGTTCATTTTACACTTCTGTCCAGTGACCCTGCTAATGTGACTTCCACATGACCTCCATGTAAATAATTTATGTTTCTTCCTTCAGTAAAGTCAAACCACTCATTTCCTGATAGTTACATTCCATATAGTTCTGTCAGCCACCATTGTTTCCACGATGTCCACACAGATACCACCTTGATTCATGGAGACTTTTAGTGTGTTCTTAAAATGCTTTGATTGACCTCCTTATTCCCATTTATCCTTTACTAGTTCATTACAAAAGTATCTTGGGGGTTTGCTTACTGAGCATTGTTCATTCATTCCTCATCCAACAGAGCTAATCATAAGTAGTATAGCATTGTTTCTTCTGGAACAATCACACACTGAGACTTTCCTGTTGAGTATTTTACACTGCCATATTGTTTGATGAATGTAACATAAATGGTACTTCAGTATTTCTGTGGGTCTGTGTTCTAATCAATATGACTTCAAAACTGCAGGTGACAATCAATCCATGGTTTCTAATCCTGTACAATTTCATGCATTTTCATAAATAATCATAGGAGAACTACTTCAAATTTTGGAAAACTTTCTCTGAATCTTTAATACTTTGTGGATAGTGCTAAGGGTTATGGGATTTAAAGACCTTCCATTCCCTATTCGACTTGCTGACATAGCAGGAAGGGGTGGGGCAAGAAGAAGTGGAAGCCAAGCTAGAGTTCCTGCGGTTGCTAGCAGTGGCTGCAACGGAGGAAACATCAGCAGAGGCAGTGACAGTGGAAGAGCAAACCCCTTTTTAAGTCAGCCAGAATTTCTGCTAAGTACTCCTGCTGAGGACTGCCAGGGGCCGGATCTACTGGGAGCATGCTTCCTGGACGCTGGGTGGTTGCTGTGAGTGGGGAGAGGAGGACCTTTGCCTGACGTAGCCTATTCTGTTTTAAAGGCTTGAGAATGCCAGTGCTTTTTACTTTATCTACCTGTGCCAATTTCTTAACTACTCTGATGGCTTTGACTTTCTGCTTTTGGGACTCAGTCTTTTGGTATTTTAATAAGTGTTCTCTCTTTATCCCCCATATAGAAAGCCTGATATATTTGTGATTGATAACTACATCAGCATATCTGTAATTTCCATAGGCATTGTGAATATTGCATTGCTGATATAATCATAGTACAACCAAGATTTGAGCAGTTAATTTCTCTTGTATGACTTAACTATATCTGGTTATATATGTCCTTGATGATACCTTTTACAACACTTTCTGAACATAACATTATTGAAAATATACCATATCAACTTCTGTCATTATATGTTGTTTCATTACCTTTAAGCTACCTCAAATTAGAATTCTTTTGAGAACACTGTGTTCCATTTTCTTCAGTCACATAGCATCAATAGGACTATTTACTGTACAAAATATAGGACTTTATATAGTAATTTGGGTCATAGAATATACTGAAGAGTTGCCTAAATATAATCAATAACAATTTCTTCCTCGTTTTTAGATCTGGACCTAGTTTATTTTCCACCATTTCAGGTGGAATTCTGGTAATTTCAGACCACTAAAATTATGTATTTACCTGTGAAATATTTCAGCAGGTCAAATAAAATTCCATAGAGATCAATGCATTTTATGATTTCTCTAAAAAAATTATATAGCAATACAAACTAGAAAAAAATAAAGGTTATGATGAATTTATTTTGGACAGCCAGTGCAAACATAAAGAATATATCATTAAATAAAAACATATGGAATTGACATGTGTTATGTCTTTAGTCTGTTAAAAGGTTGTTGGCCCAGGTTCCTGATCAATGTGCAGAGAAAATGTTAAAATAATTCTGATGAATTTAGATAATGAAAATAATTCTATAGGTGTGAATTAACTGAGAGAATAGCAGAGTCAAGATTTTGGAAGCCATGGAAATATATTTTGAATTGATGTAAAAACTTTGCCAAAGATCAAGTGTGAAAAAATGTAGTAAGTAGCAAGGTCTACTAAAAACTATTTAATCAATCAATCAACAAGCATCCATTAAGTGCCTAGTATATTTATTGGGGTTTTGTTTTAGAAGGAGTGTCCTTACTATAAGGGGTGGCATAAGGTGAAAATCACTATGTCTAACTCTGAAGTATGGCCATGTCAAAATGTGTCCCAGTTCTTTAGGAAATTCTTAGAACAGATGAATCATCTTTAAAGAAATTCTAGCTTAAAAAAAGAGAAGACCATGAGGTGTAGTAGAATGTGAGGATGGCCTAGAATCAAGAGATACCACCTATCAGTTCTATATCTTAATCTCAATATGATTTAATATCTTTATATCTTAATTTCCTTAGACTAGCTTTCAGTTAAAAGTCTTTGACAATATATTCAAGTATAATTTATAAAGAATCAGAACATGATAAAACGAATTGCACCATAAGCACTCATTATTTTTTCCTAAAAATGAGTTAAAGAACAAAATTTGTAATAATTGATATTGAAAAACATCTATATGGTGACTGAATAATGACCCAAATGGATAAATATCAAATAAAATATTCATAGAAATAACATATTAAGATACTTAAAATACATTTATAATTTTTCAACCCCTGAGGTCTTTTTATTTCTAATGATAAATTAAATTTATCATCTTAATTTGTAAAAAGTTTCAGATATCCAGAAAGAGAATCTTATGACTTGAATTAGAATAGTAAATGATAATTTAAAAAAAATCATCTAGCCAAAACACCAAATCTGTCTTTTTTAAAGAACTTTAAATATCTTCTATATTTAGACACATAAAAATAATTTTGTCAATGAGGAATGGTAAGGGTTTGTTCCCCTGTTGAATTAGTCAATTGATGAGAGAGTCAGATGTTATGATAAATATTTCAAATAGGCTCACTTCACAATTAGGAACATTTCAAAAATATAAAACATATTCAACCATGAAATGCCTCTTGAATATGCAAAATGTTATTACCCACTCAGGAAGAAATTTATACTATTTAATCAATTAAAAAATCAGGAAGTTTTTGCTATAGAGTATCATTATAGAGCATGAATTTTCAGGACAAAGTCATAGACTAGCAATGGTTCTTCTATGAAGTAATTGTGTTTGAGTGCATGTATGCATGCATGCATGTGTTTGTGTGTATCAAAATAATTCATTTTTATATTTTATAATATGTTAAAATATAATCTATTTTATATTAGGTTCTTGAACTTCAGTTGTGTAATGGGGATGAAGATAATAATAGATGCATTTCTAGGATTTTCATAAGGATTGTCATAAGTCTTAATCCTTCATAGGATTGTCATAAGTCTCCAATTATATTTTATTTGTATATCATTTTGTAAGTTTTAAAACTTTATATAAAATGCTAAAGAAGTTAGCTAAAGGCAGTATGATAATTTCAGCTTCTCTGAAAGTGGAAAGATGTATAAGCTTTACTTAAAACTGCTATGGGAACACAAATAGGAAAAGTGCAAGTACAAATGTAGAATAGTTACCAATGTCATATTTAAATGGTAGGAAGAAATTAAAGTATTAAACCTAACTCATTTTTCAAACTTACTATGACTTGTTAGAGAGATAATAGGTTTTTAATTTGAAGGAACCCTAAAAGTCCTCTTGTTCAAATGATTCATTTTATAGATAAGAAAAATGAGACACAAAAATTGCAAATGATATCTGTTATTTCCCAGATCACTTGGTATTCTGCTAGTAATTAGTGAACCTAATTTGAAATTTATTTCTGATAATTCCAAACAGCCTCAATGTCCTACAATTCCATGAAAGATTTGGTAAAACAGTTAGTTTATATAGAGTGATGGCACAATAAAGTCAACCCTAAGAGGCTGAACATGTATTAATGTTTCGAGAAGTAGAAAAATAAGTGAAAATTTTCTTCAGCAAAAAAGTAGATCTAATTACCTGTATTCCAAAATTATGAGAATACTTGTACCAGTTTACTCAAGGGAAATGTAGTTTAGCTAACAGACACTAGAAATTTCTATCAACCATGATTTTATTCTCTATATTTTTGGTCTATCTGGAATTAGGGAGAAGAATAATGAATCAGGGAGCAAATCAGGAGAATTTGAAATATATGACTGAACTCAGTCATGATTTAAGGTAAAAATGGGCAATTCTTCATTTCTACAGAACAAGTAGACTGCACAGATCCCTTTGATTCCAGAGGGGTATTGATTAATATTTTCCCTTTGTTTTAGTTAAGGGACTCTTACTGTAACAATCCTTTCTATGTAAGGGGACTGGCAGTTCATGTGAAAGTAAAAATCTTTCAGTTTCTTCTAGGACACTGAGATATTAATTCCTTTTTACCATAGTCACATGGTCTTTATATGTGAAAAACAATATTTTAAACAAGATGATCTTGATTCCAGTGGTGACCCTTTATCCACTACATAAAATCCAAAATAAATATTAGTTTTTAATTGATAAACTGAAATGCCCTAGTATATTCACAAAAAGGCATATTGTTCCTTAGTCAACTTTAGCAAATAGAGTAAACATGATGAAGCCTACCTCTCTTTCCTGGTTCCTAAATGAAATAAGATTTAAAAGAAATTCAATGGTAATGAATTTTAGTGAACATCATGCATTGTTCTACATAAAATGTGACAAAAAAGGTCTTAATCATTGTGAATAGAGGAAATAAGTTGCTTCAAATGTTGTGATCATACCATATTGAAAAAAAAGACACTGCAAGCTGTATTAGATTTTATTAATGCAAATTTAAAGTGTATGATATTGGAATATAGAATATATAGAATTAATACAAGTACTTCTATCTATAATCTTGTCCACATGGACATTTCTTCCCATGATGTAAATCACAATTCTTCTGTACCTTTCATATGTGACTTTCGTACATGTCTTCTCACAAATTTTTCACAGAGATGCTTTTCTTTAGAAGTTCTGGCAACATTTGTGTGACATTAAAGCACATAGAAAGTCTGACAGTTATCCTCACTGTAGCCATTTGTCCATAACATCATCTTTTTAATTATATGTTGATTTTATTTAAATTACAACTACTTTACAATACAATTGTATTGAGTTTGTGGGTATTCTAAATACTATTTTTTAAATGAATTTATTAAACAAGCATATTTTCAGTATTTGCTATATGCCAACCATTGTAAGAGGCACCGTGAATTTGTACCATCAAGAAACTTGCATTCTTTGGGGGAAAACAATATGCACACAAATAATATACAAATATACTCTAAGTAAATAAAAAAAGACCAAGTAATTTCAGAAGGAAATATTTGGAATTTTCAGAGGCTTTAGTGTTTTGTTACGGATGGCATTATATCAAACATGAAATGTTACTATGAAAAATATGGATCTTTGTTTCAAGGTGAATCTTAAAACCATCAAAATAGCTTTGCAGTTCCTAAAGCAAATTGTGTATCCTCTAATCTTGTATAATACTATTCCCAATTTTTACTTTTTCAATGGTTTACTGACTAAAATATTTTTAATGTTTTGATGGAGTTATCTTTTTTTAAACTTACATGCAAAATTATTATAATCCCTACCAATGTCTTTTTACTCCATCTTTTCCCCAACATACCTGAATCAATAAATTGTTTAAATAGGTCACCTGAAACATGATATAAAAATAATACAAATGAAGCATTTTTCACACCATAAATGATTATATGAATGCTGCCTTGAATTAGGTCAGGTTTATAAACTTCATTTTATGTTGTCTCTTTATTGGACAAGTATTTAATATTTAGAGAATCAGGAGTTAATTTATTACTACAGGTAGTTTAAAAACTGGCTACCAATGAGTACTGTCTTTGCTATACCCAAAGAATTTCATAGAAGCACAAGGAATGTAAAGTACTGAGACATCTGGTATTTTCTTTGTGTTGCAGGGTGCAATGACCACAGAATTCCTGACCAACTGCTTAATCTACTGGTAATGAGCCACTTCATATTAACCCAGATGACTGTCAGTCAGAAGACTGATGCCAGAATTGTACTTGAAGACATGATTAGGTATACACAACTGTAAAAATAGAAGTTAAAATATTGAAATCTTGTCATTTTTCTTAGGAAAATAAACATTGTACTATCCATCTTAGTACCTTTCAAAAGTTTTTATTCTGTCTGTTAACTCAATGATATTTGTGATGAGGGCAAAATGGACTATGGTGGAATATCTTACAATGGATCCATATCTTTACAATAAACTCCTCAAAAAATAGACATTTAACAGAATGGTGGAAAGGAATGATGGTCGGGTCAAATGGACTAATTAGAGAGCGTGAGAATGGGATGTAAATTGTCAGCAGTAATGTTGCAGGACAGAGGAGACAGTGAACATAATACAAATAATCAGAACTATAAAGCTGCAATAAAAAATGTATGTTGGAGATTAAAGAGCTGAGTTTTCTTCCAAGTTTTCATATCTATCTATCTACCTATCTATCTAGGTAGCTATCTATCTAGCTATTCATAAAATAAATGGCAAGATTTCAATATTTTAACTGCTATTTTCATGTTTGTGTATATCTGATCAAGTCTTGAGAACTCAGTCTGGCAGAACCCAGAAAGAGAGATTGAAAAAATTCCCCAGCCTAAGACAACTTAAAAGGCAAGTGGGAAAGGTCTGTTGCATTTATATGACACTGCAGAACAGTCCTACAAAGTTCTGTAGGACTTTTACCCCAGCACAGTAAACCAGGATCAGGCACAGCAAATGACTGAATTAGTGGGTGCATTGTCTTCCTCCAGAGTTCTCAGCCTACAGAAAGTAAGGGTTAAGAAATTGGTCAGAAAGAGGTTTCAGGGTCTCTTCATGAACACTGAGGCAGAAGTCAGTTGCTTTGCCCATATTTGGATCCAAATGGCAGTCCCAAGGTGAGGAGGAAAACTAGAGCATCAAAACTTGCAGCAACAGTGAAGTGGGTATCCTCATCAAAATTACAGTGGAAAAAAACTGCTTGTGGTTCCTCACAGACCAGAAGAAAGGCCAGGAGTCTAGTGAACACACCTCTCCTGAGATCACAACACTTTGGAAGAAATGAAAATTTATGAGTCCCTAGAAGTAAATCTGAAAGCAACTACCAAAAACTCCTGAAATTGGAGACAATGTGCACTCCATCCTGGAAGTAGAGCCCCACTCTAGCAAAGTGGTAAAAGTAAAAAAAAAAATAGACTGAGGAAATGAGCAAAAAAAGAGAAGAAAATAGTCTGATGACAGAAAGCTACAATGATGATATGGAAGATCAAGACACTCACTCAAAAGAAGATACTGAAGTCAAAGTTCCTATATCCAAATCCTCCATAAAAAGTATTAATTGGTCTCAAACCATAGAAGAGTTCAAAAAGGATTTTAAAAGTCAAGCAAGGAAGGTTAGGGGAAAAACTGGGAACAGAACTGATAGTGAGGCAAGAAAGTAAAAAAAAAATGATTCAACATCTTGGTAAAGAAGACACACACACACACACACACACACACACACACATAGGCTCACAAACACATGTGATACCAAATGGAAAAGGAGGTGAAAATGCTCAATGAGGATAACAATTTCTTTAAAGTTAGAATAGACCAAATGGAAGCTAATGATTCTGAGAAATTAAGAAATTATAAAACAAAAGTAAAAGAATGAAAAATGAAAGACAATGTGAAACATATCACTGGAAATACAATTGACCTGGAAAATAGATCCAGGAGAAATAATTACAAATTAATTGCACTACATGAAAACCATGATAAAAAAGAACCTAGCATCATCTTTCAAGAAATTGTCAAGGAAAACTGCCCTGATATACTAGAACTGGAGGGGAAAACAGAAATTGGAGTAATTCACTGATCACATCTTGAAAAAGAATGGAAATGGAAAACTGTCAGGAATATTGTGCCTGAATTCCAGAGTTCCCAGGTAAAGGAGAAAATATTGCAAGCAGGCAGAAGGAAACAATTCAAGTATTGTGGAACCACAATCAGGATAATACAAGATTTAACAGCTTCTGCATTAAGTAATCAGAGGACTTGGGATATGATATTCCAGAGGTCAAAGGAGATAGGATTAAAACAAAGAATCACCTACTCAGCAAAACTGAGTGCAATCCATGAGGGGAAAAACATTGATATTCAATGATATAGAGAAATATCAGGCATTCTTAAGGAAATATCAATGCTAAATAGAAATTTTGCATTCCAAACACAAAATTAAAAAGAAGCATGAAAAGGTAAACAGGAAAGAGAAATCATAAAGGACTTATTAAAGTTGAACTGTTTTCATTCCAATATGGCATGATGATATTTGTAACTCATGAGACTTCTCAGCATTAAGGTGGTTGGAGGAAATGCACATATAAATTCATACATATATACATACATACACACATGGATATATACACATATTATATATAATATCTTTATATATGTATGGGTATGTATATACATTTATGCATAAATAGATCATTGAGATGGATATAGAATTAGATGATAAAGATAGGGATATAGATATTGATATGGATATGGATACTGTAATACCAAGCAAAGGCAACTTCCAAAGGTTCAAAATACCAGAATAGCCACTCTCCATTTTATTCAGTGACAAATTAAGAACAGAGAAAACCAAAAGACAACATAATTCAAAATACAGCATTCATCAAGTGTAATTCAATAATTTCCAAGTACTTCTCCACCCCTGGGAAGTACATTCATTTAGTCAATCACAAAGCCACTCTTCTCAAATGGAGATTAGTTTTCAATCATAAAAAGTACATTCATTTGGTCAGTCATAAAGCACAAAAGATTCAAAGGTTTCCCACCCCTGGATCACAACTGAATTACAATTATCATCATTTAATGCCAAGCACATAAGGAGCAGTAGAGAGAACAAAGGTCATCTACCCCTGAGTTACAAAAAGGGAAAGATATCATCACAGCATTTAATACCCAAAGAGAGGTCTTTTCTTCATCTTGACCTGAGGCAAGTTTTCAGCAATCTCTGTTCTTGGGGAGAGAAAACTTAATAAGGCCACAAGATACATTGCAGGTGTCCTCATTAATTCATTCTTTGTCTGCAGAACAGTCCTAGTACCCCTGAAACATTAGTAAGACACTCTTCCAGGATTTCTGTAAATATATAACAAGAAAATACTTCTTCCATGTTTCTAAACAAACAGCAAGTATCCAGAACCTCTGCAAAAATAGCACTGACCTTCACCAGTGGAAGAATGTGGAAAAACAACATCAATACAGACAGACAATATACCAGCCTCACAGTCATGTCTCCTCAGTGCATGGCAGCTCCATGTGGCAGCCCTCAAAAGTCCTGGGCAGCTCAAATTGGCCCTCAGCAATCCTCTCTCTCTCTGCCTCCATGATGCTGCTTCCAAAAATTCTTCTGCCTCTCTTCCTCTGTTTGTGCCTCTCTAAAGACACCGCACCAGCTCCTCCCAGTTCAACCCTCTCTTTTCACATTAAGAAGTACATCCCACAAGCAGAATGCACAAGCACTGGGTTTAACATTCAACCAGAAAACCAAGCCAATACAGGAGGATCTTTAAATTCCATTACTATTGCAGATATTGATATGGATATGTATATATAGGTATAGATAGAATCATAGTCATAGACATAGGCATAGACATACACATAGACATAGATATAGATATAATCATAGACATAGTCATAGGCATAGACATAGACATAGATATAGAGAGTGCACAGGGTAAGTAGAATGTGAAGGAATATCTTAAAATAAAATTAAGGAGTGAGAGGAATGTACTGGGAGAAGGAGAAAGGGAGAAGAAGAATGGAATAAATTACCTTACATAAAAGAGACAAGAAAAAGCTTTTACAGTGGAAAGGAAGGAGGGTTGAGAGGAAATTAGTGAAGTTTATTATCATTACAGTAGGCTTAAAGAGGGAATAACATACATACTCAATGAGATATTGGAATCTATATTGTCCTACAGGAAAGTTGGAAGGAAAGGGATAAGAAGGGGGGGAAGGTAATAGAAGGGAGGGCAGATTGATGGATGGGGCAAATAGAAGTAAATGCTTTGGAGGGGGGAAAGGGTCAAAAGACAGAATAGACCAAATGAAAGAGGCAGAATAGGACGGAGCGAAATATGGTTAGTCTTTTACAACATGACTATTATGAAATTGTTTTGCATAATCACGCATGTATGACCTATATCCGGTTGCTTGCCTTCTGAAGGACGGTGTGTCAGGAGAGAGAAAGGGAGAGAATTTGGAATTCAACGTTTTAAAAATTAATTTTAAAAATTGGCTTTATGTGCAACTGTGAAATAAGATACATGGGCAATGGGGTATAGAAATCTATCTTGCATTACAGGAAAATAGAAGTGGAAGGAAATAAGAGAAGGGAGGGAGTGCTAGAAGGGAAGCAAGAAAGAGGATATACATATAAGTGTTAATGAAACAATAGCACATCATATCTATATTATAATCTATGGATTTTTTGGTTAGTGTGTTTGTGTAAACTAATAACCTGGACATTTGAGGCAATGACATATGTAGACTTGCTGAAAAATGAATATTGCTATATTTGTTCAGAGTTCTGAGAGAATTAAATCCAGATTGCATTTTCATACTGCATTTTTTTAATCAGCAGTGAACATGTTTTTCAAGAAAAGTACACTATATTAATGCATAAGGGAAACTGTAAATCATTAGAGATAACATCCTATTCAACATAGCACAGTTATATCCTATTTGAAAAGTATTCTCTTTTGTCTATGGATTATAGGACATATGAAAATAGAAAACAAAGAGTAATAAAATCTTATAGAAAAAATCCAATACAACTCTTTCTTTTCTTTGTTTTGGATGATTATTATGATACTAGTACTAATAACTAACATTTATAAAGCACTTATTATATGTCTGGCACTATGTTAAGTACCCAAGAATTATCAACTAATTTTATTTTAACAATAACCTTGGGACTTAGTTGCTATTATTATCATCATTTTATAGATGAGCAAACAGGCAAACAGATATTAAGTAACTTGAACTGGGTCACAGAGCCAATAAAGTGCCTAAGGAAAGGTTTGAACTCAGTTTTTCTGACTCCAGGTCTGCCATTCTATTCACTGTACAACCTAGCTATCTTCTAGGTAAAGAAAGTGAGGGCAGAAGGGTAAAACAATTTTTCCATATAATGCAGCTAGTAAGTCCAGTAGTAGAACATGGAATCTTCTGTTTTCTAAATTAGTGCTCTCGTTGTATAGTTTTTTTTCCTGCATTTCTTGTATCATATGTATTTCTTCATATATATATATATATATATATATATATATATATATATATATATATATGTATATATATATGTGTGTGTGTATGCACATATTACCTATATTTATATATTTACATAGACCTATTGTTTCATTTGGGGAAACAAAAATATAAACTAAACTAAGTTGATACCACTATTTTTTTTTTAACAAACCTACTCTTCCTTATTTCACAGGTTCATTTTGGAGTATTTTAAGTTGAAAGTGATATTATAGGTGAAAGAGTCAAACCCTATACTTCATTTTAAATTATTTCAAAATTTTGGATTTCAAAAATTTTACTAATGAAATTGAATTTTGATCAAGGAAAATACATGAGTTTAAATATACGACTACAGAACAAAATCATTTTTGAATGCAATTTTTAGGTAGTAAATATCAAATAAAATTACCTCTTCTCTACTCTTTTGTTGTGAAGTTTTGAAGTTTATTTCTTATATGATGAAGAAAACCTGTGCAATGAACTCAGGAAATACAGGAACAAATTCTCATTACTCATTTCTGAGACTCCCTTAAGACATGGAAATAAACTTACTATTATATAATTTCATTGACCCAGTTTAATGAACTTTTGTTTCTAGGGACAGTTGGTTCGTGTTCTGGAACATGGCTTAAGGGTAAAATGTTATGGTCCCAAAAAGGTTTTGAAATAATTAAATTGAGTACATTATTTCTGTGTTCTACTATATTAAGTTATGAGTAATGCCAAGGGAATTAGGTATGGTTATTGCAAGGTTTTCATTTATTTTCTTTAAGTTGAAAAAAAGTGAGCATGGAAAATTATGTCATGATGTTGAAGTAATAAATTTTATATGCATGAATCAT
The DNA here is from genome assembly GCF_028583685.1 of Petaurus breviceps papuanus. Taxonomy (NCBI): domain Eukaryota; kingdom Metazoa; phylum Chordata; class Mammalia; order Diprotodontia; family Petauridae; genus Petaurus; species Petaurus breviceps. Next base: position 19,046,489 of record NW_027187351.1, on the reverse strand, counting down.
AATATAACTGGTTCAATAGAATCATTTGAGTTAAAAAATGCAGCTCTTTCTCTTTAAAACAAAATCCCAATTTGCTTTTTGCATAGAATAGTACATGTAGGAGTAACACTTTGGCAGTTATGAAATGAATGCAATTATTTTGTTTTAGGTCACAATTTATTCCTTTGAATAGTGAGTCACTCAGGAAATAGTGAAAAAGCATTTATTAAGACCTTACTTAATTTGCTAGATATTTTCTTAAATGCTAAGAATGAAAATAAAATTAGAAAAAATAATCCTTCTCTCAGAGAGCTTATACATTAATAGGGAAGGAAAGCACATAAAATGAAAGAAAAAAGGAAGAGGGAAGGGTGTGGGAGTGTAGAGTTAAAGGAAATCCCCAGTGTTACCTGTAGAAAAATGAGACATGGCTGCCTCAGACACACTCCTTAAATAGTTGCTCTTAGAGAAGATTCTGTTAAGAGGGAGAGGTCACAGGATATGAAGGTAAAGCTTGCTAAAGCATGGTAGATGAAGTAAAAGTAAAGTCTAGTGAGGAAGGAGAAGAAAATTAAATATTCTTTATGTTGAAAAGGATAAGTGTTGGATTTTGAATCTTAATATTTATCTCTTTTTTTAATACTTAAAAATTCATTAAAATTATTGCTAGGGATTCTGGAATAATGCAAATGTAACACAAGTTCAGACATCTTTTCAAAATAATAAAATTTCAATAAAAATTAATTACATTAAGTATTTATTTAGAAATAAGTTCATGTTGCCAAGGTTAAGAAATGTTAATAAGTTCCTTTGAACTGCCATCAAAAATATTTTATGATGCTGTGTGATTTTTTTTTCTCATAGTATTGTTTTCACAATCCACTCACAATATATCAATACTTGAAGAATTTATGAATTCGGGGGGAGGGGAAGAGCCAAAATGGTGGAATAAAAGTAGGAACTTGCTTGAACGCATCCCTCAATCACCTCCAATACCAGTAAAAAATGACTCTGAACAAATTTTGGAGTTACATAGCTCACAAAATGACAGAGTGAAATACATCTCCAGCTGAGGAAATCCTGGCAGGCTGTAGGGTTGGTCTATCCCACCAGACTGGTAGTGCAGCACAGTCTTCCTTGGGCCATGGTGGCACAGACAAACAGCACAGACCAGATAGAACATATGTCAGGGGACTGAAACACTGGAAGCTGTGGCAGTTTCCAAACTTCTTAACCCATAAAAATCAAAGAGAAAGTAAAAGGTCAGTACAGAAATCCTCTTGGACATGGGTGGGAGAAGAGAACTCTCTAGCCACACCGCTGGGGTGGGGGAAGGTGGTTGCATCTGCAAGTGCAGCAGTAGGAACAGCAGCAGGAACAATGGCAACAGCATCTTCCATGTTCCTGGGTTGTAGTTGTTGGAGGAACCAAGTGGCTGATCAGAGGGCAATTGCAGGAATCACTTTGCTGGTACTGAGGCAGGATTCTCTTGCTTTGCCCTGCTTCGATCTGGGTCAAAGTATTAGGTGGCAGTCTTATGGTGAAGAGAAGTGCTGGCATGGCAAAGCATGAAGCAGCTATGGAAAAGAAATCCTTCTCACAAGTCTAAGGCAGGTACATAGAGGTAGCTCTGACAACAACCGTGCAAAACCCCAGAAATTTGGGACACAGAACTCTCCTCTTGGAAAGCAAAGTTCTACTGTGCCAAAGAGCTCAAAAGTCAAGAGAGAGGTAGGGAAAATGACCAAATGGAGAACAAGAAATGAGATGATAGAATCTTTCTTTGGTGACAAAGAAGATCAAAACATTGAAGCAGAAGACAACAAAAATCAAAACTCCTGAATCAAAGGCCTCCAAGAAAAGTATGAATATCTCACAGGCCATGGAGGAGCTCAAAAATGATTTTGAAAAACAAGTAAGAGAAGAAAAGGAAAAATCAGCAGAGAAATGAAGAGTGATGAAAGAAAATCATGACAGATGAGTCAAAAGCTTGCTAAAGGAGAAACAAAAAATGCTGAAGAAAATAATACCTTAAAAATATATTAACTCAAATGGTCAAAGGAGGACCAAAACTCCAATCAAGAGGAGAAGGCCTTAAAAAGCAGAACTGACAAATGAAATAAAGAAGTGCATAAGCTCACTGAAGAAAATAATTCCCCAAAACTAGAGAGGAGCAAATGGAAGCTAACGATTTTTGAGAAATCAAGACATGATACAAAAGATGCAAAAGAATGAAAAAAAAATAGAAAACAACATAAAATATCTCAGTGGAAAACAAACAAGCAAACAAATGACCTGGAAAATAATTCAGGAGAAATAATTTAAAAATTATTGGACTACCTGAAAGCAATGATAAGGGATAGAGCCTACATACCATATTTCAAGAAATTATCAAGGGAGAGGCCTTGACAAAGACCCTGAGTGGCACAGAGTCCTGGACACTGTGGCATGCAGAATCCTGGACACCATGGTTTGCAGAGGCCTGGATGAGTCCTGATCAGCATGGTGGAAAGTTGATGCACCAACCACAAGGGCAACTGCCAGTCCAATCACTGCATGGCTGGGACTGGATGGAGCAGGATAAGAGTCAAATACAGGGCCCTGGGAGGGGGAGCAGCTGCTCCTAGGAATACCTTAAGCATATGAAAAAATGTTCTAAATCACTATTGATTAAAGAAATGTGAATCAAAACAACTCTGAGGTACCATGTCTGAGCAGTCAGATTGGCTAAGATGACAAAATAGGATAATGATAAATGCTGGAGAGGATGTGGAAAAATTGTAACACAAATTTATAGCTGGTGGAGTTGTGAACTGATCCAACCATTCTGGAAAGCAATCTGTAACTATTCCCAAAGGGCTATAAGTAGTTAAATATACTTTGACCCAGCAATGCCACATCTAGTGTTGTATCCCAAAGCGATCATAGAAGTGGGCAGAAGTCCCATATGCACAAAAATATTTATAGCAGCTCTTTTTGTGGTGGCAAAGAATTGGAAATTAAGGGCATGCCCATCAGTTGGGGAATGGCTAAACAAGTTATGGTTTATGAATGTAATGGTATAGTATTGCATTATAAGAAAAGAAAAGTAGATTGACTTCATATCTACCTGGAGTGGCTTTTACAAACTGATGCTAAGTGAGACAAGCAGAACCAGGAAAAATTTGTAAACAATTACAGATACAATGTATGTGTGAGGACAAACTTTGATAGACTGAAATCTTCTCAGAAGCGAAGGACAATAAGTAAACTCCAAAAGACTAATGATGTAAAGAGATGTCTACATTCAGAGAAAGAAATAGAAAGAATAGACTGTGAATGCAGATTGAAGCAAATTACCTGCTCTCTTTTGTTGTTGTTGTTGTTGGTTTGGTTTCCTCTTTTCCATTGTTCATCCCATTTGATACAATCCTTCTTTATACTCCAAACAAGCTCTAATGTGAAGGTATCTACAGATCTCATTTTGTGCTACCATGGGGAGGCAGGGGAGGGAGGAGAAGAAAATTTAAAAATCAAAGAACTGCAGACCTGAATCTTGTAAATTCAAAGTAAATGAACAAATTAATAAAGGAACTAAAAATAATAAAAAAAGAAATTATCAAGGAAAATTTCCCTGATATTGTAGAAACAGATGCAAAATAGACGTGGAAAGAATCCACCAATTTCATGTTGAAAAAGATTCCTAAAAGAAAACTCCTAGCAATATTATTGCCAAATTCCAAAGTTCCCAGGTAAAGGAGAAAATATTACAAGCAATCAGGAAGAAATGATTGAAGTATTGTGGAAACAAATCAGGTAAACATGACATATAGTAATGTCTACATTGAGGGTTCTAAGAGCTTGGAATATGATATGCTGGAATTCAAAAGAGCTAGTATTAAAACAAAGAATTACCTACACAGTAAAACTAAGTATAATACTTCAGGGAAAACATGGAAATTTAATGAAATATAGGACTTTCAAGCATTCTTTTTTTCATTTCCAAATGCTTTATTAACTTTTGATTTACATTTCTCATTTCCACCAGATTTTGAGTTGTAAATTTTCTCCCCATTTTCCCCCTACCCACCACCCCAAAATAGCATTCCCACAGGATAATCCCTTCTCCCCTTCTCCAATAATATTTTCTCCCATACCCCTTTTGATTTCTCCAGTAGGACATGGCAGACCTCTATGCCCCAGTGCCTGTAGCCTGTATATCTTATTTCCCAATTACATGTAAAATAGTATTAGTAAGTGTGTGTGTGTGTGTGTATATATATATATATACATATATATATATATATATATATATATAGTTAAACATTTGATTTTAAAACTTTGAATTCCAGATTCCTTCCCTTTCTCCCTTGTCACCCACCCTTACTAGGAAGATAAGCAGTTCAGTTTAGGTTGTATATGTGTGGTTAATGCAAAACAATAACATAGTAGTTATATTGTAAGAGATTGACTATATTTCCCTCCCTTCTATGAGACCTCCCACTTGTTCTATTCTCTACTTTGATGCCATTGCTTTTCTAAAGTGGTTGCTTCCAAATTCCTTCCCCCCCCAGCCTTCCCTCCCTTCCATCATACTCCCTCCTATCCACTTCTCCCCTACTCTTCTGTATTGTGAGATACACTATTTAGTGTGAATTTCAGTCCCTCCCCAATCCAAATTCAATGGGAATAAGGTTTACCCATTCCCTTTTGCCTTACTATTCTTCTACTCCTTATTAACCATTTTCCCTTGACTCTTCTATATGAAACAATTTGCCCCTTTCTGTCACTCCCCTTCTCCTCTAATTATATTCCTCTCTCACCTCTAAATTTCACCTTTTAAGTAAAATCCCTTCCTTTTAAATTGGTCCTGTCCCCTCTATATATACATACCTGTAAACATATATGCACACACTTATATATGTATTCATATGCCCATATACCCTCATATATAGACATTATATATGTTTTATATAATTCTATTACATTCAACTATATTCATAATGAGAAAAGTTTCATCAGTTACAACTATTGTTTTTTTTTTTTATTTTTCCATGTAGAAATGTAAATAGTTCAGCTTTGATGATAAGTTCCTTATGAATTCTTTTCCCTGTTTTCATTCCAATGCTTCTCTTGGTTCTTGCATCTGAACGTCAAATTATCTATTCAACTCTGTTTTTGCAGCAAGAATGCTTGAAAGTCCTCTATTGCACTGAATGACCATATTTTCCCCCTGAAACATGATACACAGTTTTGGTGGGTAGGTGACTCTTGGTTTCATTCCCAGCTCCTTTGACCTCTGGAATATGATATTCCTAGCCCTTCGATCCCTCTGGGTAGAAGCTGCCAGATCCTCGGTTATCCTGATTGTTTTTCTACAATATTCAAGTTGTTTCTTCCTGGTTACTTGTAATATTCTCTCCTCAATCTGGGAATTCCATAACCTTGCTATAATATTTCTAGGAGTTTTCTTTTGGTGATTTTTTTCAGGAGGTGATCAGTGGATTCTTTCAACCTCTATTTTGCCCTCTGCTTCTAAAACATCAGGGCAGTTTTCTTTGAGAACTTCCTGGAGGATGATTTCTAGTTTCTTACTTTGATCATGGCTTTCAGGTAGTCCAATAATTTTTAAATTCTCTCTCCTGGATCTGTTTTCCAGGTCAGTGCTTTTTCCCATGAGATATTTCACTTTGCCTTCTATTCTTTCATTTGTTTGGATCTGTTTAACAACATCTTGATTTCTCATGAAGTCATAAGCTTTTATTTGCTCCAATCCAATTTTGAAGCAATGATTCTCTTCAGTGAGCTTTTGAGATTCTTTTTCCATCTGGCAAATTCAGCTTTTTAAGGCATTCTTCTCCTCATTGCCTTTTTGAGTCTCCTTTGCCCTTTGAGTTGGACTGTTTTTTAAGGTGTTATTTTCCTCAATGAGGTTGTTGACTCTCATTTCATAATTTTCTCTCATCATTCTCATTTCTTTTCCCAATTTTTCTTCTACTTCTCTTATCTGCTTCTTACTGTCCTCTATGGCCTGTAACCAGCTCATATTTTATTTTGAAGCTTTTGGTGCATGAATTCTGGCTTCACTGTCTTCTTCCTGTTTTGTTTTTTGCACCTTTTTGTTCCCAAAGTAGGAGTGTAATGTTGAAATCTTCTGTTTGCTTTGTTTCCTTTGCCTGTTCATGTCACCCTTCAGTCACTTGACCCCTGGGCTTTTTGCCACAGTAGGACTCTACAACCAGACAGGGGAGCTTTTGTTCCAAACACTGGCATTTTCTCAACTGCCAGAGGTATTAGATGGGTGCCATCTCTGAAGCCTCCACACTCTCTGGCAACCTGGACACACCCCCCAGGTCCTCCACCACAGACTGCAATCCAGATCCAACAGGTTGAAGCAAGTGCAATTAGCCCTCAGACTGTTCACTTGGTCCCCCATCATTATGCAGTCCAAGAGCTGATGCTGCCAAGTGGCACTGGCTGTGCTGGGTGTCTCACTGGCTTGTTGCCCTGGGCACAAAAGCCACGCAATTCCACTTACTGGGTCCCATATTCTAGATTGCACTGACCTCTCACTTTGTCTTTCGAATGTATGTGTTGATAAGTCTGGAAACCACCACAGCTGCTGCTAATCTGGAGTATCTCCAGCTGACAGCTGGTCAGACTTGCCCTGTGCCTAAAACCTTTGCTCACAGTGGGCCAGTGCTCAGCTCCCACAGCATTGTGCTGGCTGATCCCTGCTGGCCTGTTGGGATGTACTCAGGGGGAGGTTCGCTTCTCTGTGTCATTTTGTGGGTTCTAGAGCTCCAAAGTTTGTTCAGAGTCCCATTTTTACATTGATTGGGGAAGGTGGAAGCCTGATCCAATCGGAGGTCCTGCTTCTACTCCGCCCAATATCAACACTTTCAAGCTTTCTTGATGAAAAGACCAGAACTTAATAGAAAATTTGACTTACAACTACAAAAATTGATAGAAACATGAAGGGAAAACAGGAAAGAGAAATCATTAGGAATTTATTAAAGTTGGACTCTTTACATCCCTACAGAGAAAGACAATATATGTAACACATGAGATATTTTTTTTTAGTATTAGGAGAGTTGAAGGGAATGTGTGTGTTTGCATATATACATATCTGTGTGTATATGCATGTATATGTAGATAGACAGAAATACATAGAAATAGGTATGGATATAGATATATACACATATATATGTAAATAGGCATAGATGTGTGATGCACACACACACATATATATGCATGTGTATATGCATATATGTGTTTATGAGTGTGTATGTATACATAGACAGAGGGCACAGGGTAAATTGAATATGAAGAGATGTTATCTTAAAAATAAATTTAAGATATTGTAGTATCCCCCCTCATTTTGTGAACATCGCCCATCTATCCTTATCATAGTAGAGCTGCCTAGGAAACCTGCCCAAAATTCAACAAAGCCCGGCCTGGAAGCAAATATTCCAAGTAAAGCTACCCAAGCTTGCTAGCTGAAGTCCCAACCCTCTCTCCCAACCCCCCCGCCTTCCCAGCCAGTTCTTGAAAAAATTTGGGAAACTTCCAGTTATGAAAAAAATTATTGCTAGACATAATAATTAAGCAATTCAATCTTTTGGCTTCTCTATTTTCCCTGCTTTCTCCCATTGGTAACATTAATGTTGTGGCTTTTGTCTATATAAAAACTAGAGACGTATATGCTCATTGCTGCCTTATTTGGGTGTATGACCCCTGCCAGTCCCCAGGTTAATTGTGCTGCACAAATAAATTACATTTCAATGGTTAAAGGTCTCTCATTTACATTTCCATGTTACAAAAATATGAGTGAGGTGAAAGAGAAAGGGAGAGATAGAATAGGGTAAATTATCACACATAAAAGAAGCAAGAGAAAGATGTTACAATATAGCTGAAAAGAAGGGAGGTGAAAGGGAATGAATCAAACTTATTCTCATTGGATTTGGTTTAACGAGGGAAAAACATACATGTTCAATTGAGTATCTTACCCTACAGGAAAGTAGGGGGGAAGGCAATAAGAAGGGGGAATAATATAAGGGAGGACAAATTTGGGGATATGGCAGTGAGAAGCAAAAACTTTTTAAAAGGGACAGTGTCAAAGGAGACAACTGAATCAATGTGGGGCAGGATAAGATGGAGGGAAGTATAGTTTTTCACAATGTGACTACTTTACAAATATATAATCTATATTAAATTGTATGTATTCTCAATGAGCAGGGGGGTGGAGAGGTAGCAAGTAAGGGAATTTGGAACTTAATTTTTTTTTAAAAACAAATGCTAAAAATTGGTTTTCCATTCAGCTAGGAGATAAGATGTAGAGGCAAAGGGTATAGAAATCCATTTTTCTCTTCAAGAAAGCAAGGTGGAAGAGGGGAAGAGGCAGAGAGATGGGGAAATAGAAAAGAGGAAAGGGGGGACATAGCTAAGATGGTGGAGTAGAAACAGGACCTCAAATTTCCTCTGGCTCCAACCAACTTCAATACATGTAAAAATTTTACTCTAAGTACAAACTTTAGAGGTACAGAACCCACAAAGTGACAGAGAGAAAAAAATATCAATCTGAACCCTACAGTACAGTTCTATCACACAGAATTGGGAGCCAGGTACGGTCCTCTGAGAACCAAATGGTTTTGGCCCAGTGTTGCCTGGACCAGCAGCAGCCAGAGCAGACTTCAGGTGAGTGAATCACCAGAACTTGTAGCAGTTTCCAGACTTTTTAACCAGTAAAAACCAAAGACAAAGTAAAAGGTCAGTGAGGAACTCTTTTGGAACTTGGCAGAGAAGAACGAGGTATGGCCCCTGCCCCTAGGGTGAGGATTGGTAGAGATATGACTGGTACAGTTGCTGCCCCATGGCTGCTTCAAGAAATCCTGGCCTGCAGAAAGTAGGGGGCACAAGTGACCATTCAGAGGGTAATCTCTCTTGCTTTAACCTGCTTGGATCTGTATTGCAGTCTTTGGTGGTGGTCTTGGGATGTGTGGCCAGTGTTCCAGAGCTTGTGGGGTCTGCATAGAGGGTGCGCTCCTAATAACTCCAGCAGCTGCAAAAACCCAGTGACTAGGAATATAGCTCTCTGCAATCTGGAAATATAACTCTACTGTGGCAAAGAGCTCAAAAATCAAGTAATTGGTTGGCAATAAAAGCAATCAGAGGAAGCACAAACAGAACATAGAATACTTTGGGGGGATGAAAAGGATCAAAGCACATAATAGGAGGAAGACAATGAAGTCAGAACTCCTGGGTCAAAAGCTTCCAAGAAAAATATGAATTGTTACTGGCTATGTAGGAACTCAAGAAGAATTTTGCAGATGCAGAACCCACAAAATGACAAAGAGAAGCTAAACTCCCTCTGAGGAGAGCCTGGCAGGAATGAGCCAGCACAGCACTTTGGGAGCTGAGCCCAGCTCCACACCAAAGCTTTTGCACAAGGGTGGGCCTGACCAGCCGCCAGCCTGAGGGACTCCAGATCAGCAGCAGGTGTGGCCGTTTCCAGTGTTATCAACACATACATGTGGAAGACAAAGTGAGATGTCAGTGCAGTCTTGCCTTTGGGGCCCAGAAAGTGAGAGGGCATGCCTTTTGCCCCCAGGGTGAGAAGCCACTGAGACTCCTGCAAAGCCAGCCTGCGCCACTTGGCCCAAAAAGTGTATGGGGACCAAACACCAAACTGAGGGGTAATTGCCCTTGCTTTAACCTTCTTGGATCTGGATTGAAGTCTGAGGTGGAGGTGTGTGTCCAGCTTGCGAGAGCATGTGGAGACCTCAGATAGGGCACACATTTAATACCTATGGCAGCTGAGAGAACCCAATTGTTTGGGAAGAAAGCTCCCCTGTCTGGTGGCAGTATATTACTGTAGCAAAAAGCTCAGGGGTCAAGTGACTGAGGGGGTGACATGACCAGACAAAAGAAACAAAGCAGAAGATTCCATCATTAGACTCCTATTTTGGGGACAAGAAGGAGCAAAGCATGGAACAGGAGGAAGACAGTGAAGTCAGAACACTTGACCAAAAATTTCAAAGGAAAATATGAGCTGGTTAAGGCCACAGAGGACCTTAAGAAGCAGATAAGAGAAGTGGAGGAAAAATTTTGAAGACAAATGAGAAAAATGCAGGAAAACTATGAAATGAGTGTCAACAGCCTGACTGAGGAAAAGAGTACCTTAAAAAATAGACTAACTCAAATGGCAAAAGAGGATCAAAAAGGCAACGAGGAGAAGAATGCCTCAAAAAGCTGAATTTGCCAAATGGAAAAAGAATCTCAAATGCTCGCTGAGGAGAATCATTGCTTCAGAATGAGATTGTAGCAAATTGAAGCTAATGCCTTTATGAGAAATCAAGGTGCTGTTAAACAAATTCAAACGAATGAAAGAATAAAAGGCAAGGTAAAATATTTCATGGGAAAAAGCACTGATTTGGAAAACAGATCCAGGAGAGAGAATTTAAAAATTATTGGACTACCTGAAAGCCATGATCAAAGTAAGAAACTAGAAATCATCCTCCAGGAAGTTCTCAAAGAAAACTGCCCTGATGTTTTAGAAGCAGAGGGCAAAATAGAGGTTGAAAGAATTCACCGATCACCTTCTGAAAAAGATCCTAAAAAGAAAACTCCTAGGAATATTATAGCCAAGTTCTGGAATTCCCAGATGAAGGAGAGAATATTACAAGCAAGCTGGAAGAAGCCATTTGAATATTGTGGAAATACATTCAGGATAACCAAGGATCTGTCAGCTTCTACACTGAGGGATCGAAGGGCTTGGAATATCATATTCCAGAGGTCAAAGGAATTGGGATTAACACCAAGAGTCACCTACCCAGCAAAACTGAGTATTATGTTTCAGGGGAAAATATGGTCATTCAGTGGAATATAGGATTTTCAAGCATTCCTATTGAAAAAAACCATAATTGAATAGAAAATTTGACATTCAGATACAAGAAGCAAGGGAAGCATGAGAAGGTAAACAGGGAAAACAAATCATAAGGAACATATCAAAGTTGAACTATTAACCTTCCTACATGGAAAAACAATAATCGTAACTTATGGAACATTTCTCAGTAGTTGAAGGGAATAGAAATATACATACATACATAAATGCATACACACACATATATATATATATATATACATATATATGGGACAGGACCAATTTAACAGGAAGGCATGATAATTAAAAAGTGAAATTAAGAGGTGAGAGAGGAATTTAATGAGAGGTGATGGGGAGATATGGAATGTGGTAAACTATCTCATATAAAAGAGGGAAGGGAAAATGGTTACAATGGAGGGGAAAAATAGAAAGGCAAAAGGGAATGGATCAACCTTATTCCCATTGAATTTGGGTTGAGGACGGAATGAAATTCACACTAAATAGGGTATCTCACCCTACAGTGGAGTAGCGGGGAAGGGGATGAGAAAGGGGCATGATGGAAAGGAGGGCATGCTGGCAGGGAGGGACATTGGAAGCCCCCACTTTTGAAAAGGGATGGGATAAAAGTAGAGAATAGAACAAGTGGGAGGTGGGATAGAAGAGAGGGAAATAGAGTCAGTCTTTTCCAATATATCTACTATGTTATTGTTTTGTGCTGGGCTCTCCCAGCTCCGGCCTTTTCTCACCTTATACCCGGTCTTTGGACGTCTCTGGCTTCTTGTCTCCAAGAAGAACTCACCCCCACAGAACACCCAAGGACACAGAGGTTGCCAAGTGAGGCTGCTCTTTATTCAATTACATCTTAATAGTGTAGCCATCAAAACACAGCAGAATGGAACCGTGGGACAGAGAGAGTGGGACAGAGAGAGAGAGAAAGGGAGAAAGAGAGGAGGAGAGAGAAAAAGAGAAAGAGAGAGAGGGGGAGAGAGATAAAGAGAAAGAGAGGGAGCCTCCCCTTGCTTTTTCCCTAACATCCTTATCATACTTCTTTCTGTCACATGCCATGTGGGAGCCAATCATGCACTCTCCTGAGTGCAGGGCAAAGGAGTATGTGTTAAGAGGAGTCCTTGTTGATAAGGCACGTTCAATGCCACGTCGGCCTTTTCCAAACTGGCAAAGTCAGCTCCCACGGCCCTGCACTCAATGCCATGTAAGCCCTTTTGGCCCAGCAAAGTCGGCCTCCACATCTCCAAGCTTCTGCCCCTCAGAGATCACGTGCACCTCCTCCGGCATCTTGTGACTGCCACAGTGTCTCTCACACTTGTGGCTCCATCAGTTTTGCTTTAGCCACACATGTACAACCTATAATAAACTGCTTATCTTCCCAGTAATGGTGGGTGACAAGGGAGGAAGGGAATGAAACTGCAATTCAAATTTTAAAATCAAATGTTTAAATTAATTTATGTGTGTGTATACTATTATTAATACTATTTTACATGTAATTGGGAAATAAGATATACAGGCACTGGGGCATAGAGATCCCCTGGAAAAGTCAAGAGGGGTATGGGAGAGAGCAGATTGGAGGAGTGTATATCCTGTGGGACTGCTATTTTGGGGAGGTGGGTAGCAGAAAAAAATGGGGAGAAAAGTTGTAACTAAATATCTGGCAGAAGTAAATGATGTAAATCAGAAGTTAATATATCATTTGAAAAAAAAGAAATATTTTGAAAATCAAGTAAGAGAATTGGAGGCAAAATTTGAAACAGACATGAGAAAGATGCAAGAAAATCATGAAAAGCTATTCAACAGCCTGCTAAAGGAGATGCAAAAGAAATATTGAAGACAATAATACAATCAAAAATGGAGTAACTGAAAATGCAAAAGATGCCTGCAAAGCCAATGAGAAGACGAATGCCTTAAATAGCCATATTTGAAAGATGGAAAAGGAGTTTCAAAAACTCACTGAAGAGAATATTTCTTTTGAGATTAGATTGGAGCAAATGGAATCTTATGATTTTATGAGGAATCAAGTTACTATAAAAGAGATCTAAACCAATGAAAAAAAAAATAGAAGGCAATATGAAATATCCCATTCGAAAAACTACTGACCTGGAAAATAGATTCAGCAGAGATAATTTAAAAATTATTGCACTACCTGAAAACTATGATCCAAAAGGAGCCTAGAAATCATCCTTCAAGAAATTCTCAAAGAAAAATTGTCCTGATATTATAGAACCAGAGGGGAATTTGAAAATTGAAAGAATTCACCAAATGCCTCTTGAAAAAGATCCCAAAAGCAAAGCTCCTAGGAACACTGTAGCCAAATTCCAGAGTTCTCAGGTCAAGAAGAAAATACTGCAAGCATTCAGGAAGAACCTGTTTGAGTCTTGTGGAAACACTTTCAGGGTAACACAAGACTAAGCAGCTTCTATGTTAATGGATTGAATGGCTTAGAATGATATTCCCGAGGTCAAAGGAGGTAGGACTAAAACCAAGAATAAACTACCCAGCTAAACCAATTATAATGCTTCATGGAAAAATATGGTCATTCAATGAAATAGAAGATTTTCAAGCATTCTTGATGAAAAAACCAGAGCTGAGCAGAAAATTTTACTTTCAAATACAAGAAGAAAGAGAAGCATGAGAAGGTAAACAGGAAAAATAAATCATAAGCAACTTATGAAAGGTGAAGTATTTACATTCCTACATGGAAAAATGATTATTTTAACTCAAAACTTTTTTCAGTCTGAAGTTGAAGGGCATACACACACATATGTATATGTATATCTGTATCTATCCATCTATCGAAAAACATACATCGATAAGGAGTGTGTATGTGTCTAGATGTATATGTATGTGTCTGTGTGTGTGTCTTTGTGTGTGTGTGTTAGTGAGCATTTGCATATGTATGTACATACATAGGGAACACAGGATAAGTTGAATATGAAGGCATGATACCTAAAAATATATTTAATAGGAGAGAGGGATATATTAGAAGAAGGAGAAAGGGAGAGATAGATTAGGGTAAATTATTTCATATAAAAGAGGCAAGAGAAAACTTTTACAATGAAGGCTAAGAGCAAGAAGGTAAAAGTGTAAGGTCAACCTTACTCTCATTGAATTTGACTTCAGGAGGGAATAAAATACATACTTAATCAGGTATCTTACTGTACAGGAAAATAAATGGGAAGGGAATATGAGGTGTTATGATAGAAGGGAGGACAGATAGGAAGAGAGGGTAGGAAAAAGTAAACACTTTTGAAAAGGAACAGATCAAAGGAAAAAATGGAATAAGTGGGGGGGCAGGGTAGGATGGAGGGAATTACAGTTAGTCTTTCACAATATAAGTACTATTACCATATGTTTTGTGTAACTACACTTGTAGAACACATATTGAATTCCTTATCTTCCAAGTGGAGGAGGATGAAAAGGGCAGAAGGGGAAAAATCTAGAACTCAAATTAAAAAAAAATTAAAAAATTGCTTTTTTTACATTCAACTTGTAAATAAAATATAAAGGCACTGTGGCATAGAAATCCCTGTTGCTCTACAAGAAATTTGGGGTGGGAGATGATAGCGAGTATAAAAGAGAACATACTGGGGCATGGTGTATTCTGTAGGCTCACACTTTTGGGGTGTGGGTTGGGGAAAGATGGGAAGAAAATGTGGAACTAAAAATCTTGTGGAAATTAAAGTTGAAAACTAGAAATACATAAATTTAAGAATGAATTAAAAAAAGGCTACAAGTACAAAGGACCAGTTTGTGGGGGTTTAGTGTATACTTATAAAATATGATTGCACTACCATTATCAATATTATTA